>NC_135724.1:58742671-59042671 GCF_964656455.1 Halichoerus grypus
ACAGCGAGAGAGGGAACACAAGCAGGGGGAGTGGGAGAGGGAGAAGCAGGCTTCCCACAGAGCAGGGAGCCCGATGCAGGGCTCGATCCCAGGACCCTGGGCTCATGACCTGAGCCGAAGGCAGACGCTTAACGACTGAGCCACCCAGGTGCCCAGGAGTCAATTTATTCCTATGATTAACCTCACATTTCTGTGTTTTGAATTCAGTTGTGTCCGCAGTACTGGCCAGAGAATGGAGTTCACAGACATGGCCCCATCCAAGTGGAATTTGTTTCTGCTGACTTAGAAGAAGACATCATCAGCAGGATATTCCGTATTTATAATGCAGCCAGAGTAAGAATCACAGCCAATGTCACTTATGTTCTGGTTTCATTATTTTCTCATTCACCAAATATCTAGAGTGCCCGCTCTGTGTCAGTCCCTACCAGTTAGGAGTTTGGAATACATTCTAGGTGTTTGTGAACAAAACAAAGCTCCCTGACCTTATGGAGCTTACGTTCTAATGGGAGAAAACAGACAATAAATAATAGATATAATATATATAGTATGTTAGAAGCAATAAATGCTATAGGGAAAAAAGTGGGGAGGTCGAAAGCACTAAGACCATGAACAGGAGGGAGAACAAGTCCCTGTCTTAACTAGATGTCCGTGTGAGCAAAGACCCAATCAAAGTGAGGGAACAGCCACACAGCTCTCTGTGGAGACAGCTTTGCCAGCAGAAACAATGGTCAATACAAAGGCCCTGAGGTAGGGCCTTCTCTGGTGAGGTCCAGAAACAGTGAGGAGGCTGATGTGGCTAGAGCACGGTAAGTGAAGGTGAGAGTAGCTAATAGAGTTGTCTACCTAAAGGGAAAGTGGCCAAGGTTTGGGGGGCTAGGGGACAGAGACTGTGTAGGACCTCCAGGCCACTGCCAGGATTTGGGCTTTTGCTGTAAAGGAAATGAGAAGCAGATACAGGGTTGAGTAGAGAAGAATCACATGATTAAAGAGGAGCACTGTAGCTTCTGGGTTGAGAACAGATCAGTCAGGAGGCCATTATAATCCAAGTGAGAAGTGACAACAGGAGGATGCAGTGGCAGCAGTTGGAGGTACATGAGGCAGAGATGCTGATATATTCTCATGACAGAGCCAACAGGATTTGGGAATAGGCTGGAACCCAGGGAGTAGGGGGTGGGTCTCAAGATTCAGGTCCTGAGAAATGGACCAGTGGAATTGACATTAACCGAGTTAGGGATACCTATTATACCTATGGGTATAATGGAACTGTTTGGGGTGGAGGGCATGCATTGGAGAGAAGGCCAGGAAATGGTCTGGGTTTGAGATGACTGTTAGAAACCTAAGCGGACATATCAAGTAGGCCTGGATATATGGAGGGGGAACTCAGAAGAGGCCCACCCTGGAGATGTAAAATGATGACTTACTGGAGTCTGGAAAGCCATGAGACTGAGTGTGCTCATCAGGTCAGAGAGAGAGGGGGCCCGAGGACTGAGCCTGGACTTCCATCAGCAAGAGGTCTGGTAGAAAGGGAGGCCAAGACAGAGGGCAGAGAGTGGAGAAGGAACAGCTGGGGAAGAAACTGTCAGAGAGTGAGAGCGATCACCCACGTCAAAGGTGCCAAAGGCCGCGGGAGACGTGATCCAAGTGATTTAGCTGCAGCCAGATCAAAACTGTTGCCGCTTTTCTAACACTTTCTTTGAATACTTCAATTCCATTTAATTGTAGGTAAAGATTAATTGACCACTGACATCTTAGCAAGATTCACACCCATACGCAAACCCATGTTGTGCTCACGACAAACGCCATGTAACCTGAGCTCACAAACGTCTCTGGATTATAATTTATTTCTTACCCTTAAGTTACCTGCAATTAAAGGAAACCCATTTTACCCCTTACTGCACAACGTGGTCAGTGCTCACGTTGTGTGTTGTCACTTGGCTTTTGCAAAACTGTAAGCATTCTGCTTCACTTTTATTTGTCTGGCCTGTCATTTAAAACCCCTGGTTTTTTTAATAACAGCTCCAGATTAAAACTCGTAAGTCTTCAGGCCAGTGGAAGCTTCCTTCGGTATTTATAGGCAGGCCTATTCTTTAGTAATGGACTACTTTGCTGAGAAGTCCAAGCAGGTGGACTCAGCCTGCTAGTATTCCACAAGTAAACAATGCCTTTTTTCTTTCCACTCCCTGATTGTTGCCTGATTCCTTCTAGCCCCAAGATGGATATCGGATGGTGCAGCAATTCCAGTTCCTGGGCTGGCCCATGTACAGGGACACGCCGGTGTCCAAGCGCTCCTTCTTGAAGCTCATTCGCCAAGTGGATAAGTGGCAGGAAGAATACAACGGTGGTGAAGGCCGCACAGTTGTGCACTGCTTGTAAGTGCTAAGGGGAGCTCTGTACCTCAGAAGGGCCAGGCCAACGCTCTGCTGTCCCCCCTCATTTACTACCCCTTGTCTCTCTATGAATGGAGAAGAAATCAGTGGGTCTGGGTGAATGCAGATGATCTGTCTCCTCGTTAAGGATTTGGTTTGCTTTGCAGAAAACAAGATATGCACATTTTGCATTCAGATGGGGTATCACTGCTATAAATAAGCCCTGACCTTGTGATCGTCCCTCCCCCCCCACAAAAGAAACACCTGAGTGGGTTCATTGGGCTCCTACCAGCTCCTGAGAGCCAAGGGTTAAGTTTAGGGGAATTTTCTGAGCTGGTTGTTAAACCGTTGGTAACTTGAAGTCATCCCCAGTGGAGACATTTACATCACCCACATCAGCAAATGCTGCAAATCAGGGCCCCCTCCTGGTTTGGCAAAGCCAGTGAGAGCATCTTTACCATCACACTAGTTGGTGATTCTATAGGAAATCATGTTAGAAGTTTCAAAGGAACTGTCTTTCAAAGGAATTGTCTTTTAAGAGAATTGTGTTTGTTTGTGTCTTGGTTTTTGCCTGGGAAAGTACATATATAGGGAAGATTTGGTTAGAACCAGTATCTCCGAAGTGTGGTCTGTAGGCCAGAAGATATAGAAGGCGCTCAAATGGGAAAACCTCTGCTACAGAGCAATGATTCCCAATTGTGGCTGCACATTGAGGGTCATTTGGGAAGATTTTTAAAGCAACAACAACGAAAAACAAAAACCATGCCCAGGCCACACCCAAAGCAATTAAATCAAAATCCCTGAGGATGGGCCCCAGACATCCTTGTTTTTTCAAACTCCTAGATTATTTCAATGTGCGGCCAAGGTTGAGAGCCCTTGAATAGAGACAGCCACACTTTTCAGAGCATTTTCACCTGCATTTGCTCATTGGTGATGATATGTAGCTAATCAGCCAGCTGGGATTGGCTTAATGGAGCAAGCAATTAGAAAGTCATGGCAGTTAGGGAAGATGTTTAGAGAATTTGTGGAAACTTCAAGTATAAGCTTATGTCTCTTTTCAGTGGAGTTTCATTAGCACACAGTGAGGTCTCTCCCAAGCTGAAGGGAAAATAAGGTTTAACTCTGGGCAGACCAACCCTAGTTAAAATGATAAGCTTGCCTAAGGACCTGGATTTCTCCCCTTGGTTCCCATACCTCACGTGATGCCACCCACCCAGGGGCCCAGGAGGGTCTGTGATACCCTAGAGCTCTGCCCTGCCTCCCAGGAGTCAAAAGGTGGCAGTGTCTCATCCTACAGAAACTGACATCCCCTTGAAAAGAGTCTTATGAACCCATTCACACTTAGCCTCAACCAGAGGCCCCAATCCTTTGTCCTCAGCGTTTATTACTCGTCCCTTCCTTCTCATAGACCCAGTTCATTAAAAACATCTCTACCAAGAAAATGTCAAAGAAGATTAGCAGTGCACATCCCCATTTTTATTTATCTTAAGTGCAGATAAAACTTCTGATCAGGGGCGCCTGGGTGGCTCAGTTGGTTAGGCGACTGCCTTCGGCTCAGGTCATGATCCTGGAGTCCCGGGATCGAGTCCCACATCGGGCTCCCTGCTCAGCAGGGAGTCTGCTTTTCCCTCTGACCCTCCTCCTTCTCATGCTCTCTGTCTCTCATTCTCTCTCTTGCAAATAAATAAAATCTTTAAAAAAAAAATTTTTTTTTTAAATAAAAAAAAAAACTTCTGATCAGAATACAACGGGGGGGCGGTGGTCACCAGTGTGAGCTGATATAGTCCCAGCAAGGGAAATTGACATTTTAGTTAGGGTTTGTATTGTATCTGTTAGGTCTTTTGAAAAAAACTAAAAACACTCTGCAGATACCCACTTCTGTGTTTGGAGTCTGCCAGCATCCGGAACTAGGAATATGATGCATGCATGGTGCCCCCCCTTTGATTGGTAGCTTCCTAACAAGGGCCAGTGCTGTAACCCAAAGGACTGAGTCACACTGGGGGAAGCTGAGGCACCAGGACAGGCCTGAGGGGAAGATACAGAGACCACTTAAATCACTGCACCTCATAGACAACCACGACTATACTCTCCCAAGACCCAGCTGTGACCCCAGAACTAAGCCATTACATTACCATTCCATGTGATGTCTACAGTGGGCTGTTCTCTAGAGTGGACGGTGGTGGGCATCCGTTGTTTCTGCCCTCTTGCCAGCCCAGCACCCCACCCCTCTTCTGGTACGAGAAACTTGATCTTTCCTTGGGAAACATTTTCCCCAATTCTGAAGTCCCCATGGTTCCCATGGGGCTGCCTCTTGCTCTCTTGGCATCAGGATGGTCATGAGACCTGTGCCAGGTAAGAGTGTTTATTGTTGTTTAGATTTATAAATATATATATATAATCTAAAATAAACATAAATCTAAATTTATAAATATAAATCTAAATTGAAGATTTTCTAGTTGTGAGAAACAAAGTTAGGTTGAATTCGTATCCTCCAACATAGGCCAGGAAAGAATGCACGGAACCACAAAAGCTCTCTGCTGTTCATTTCTGAGGTAAGAACATTATATTCAGCATAGCATAGCGCCACCTAATGGTTGTGGCGGAGCAGTCCCTGCCCAAGACAGGCCTCCAGGTTCTGTAAATGGAATGGTTTCTTGAGCCAAACGTACATTCACGGTGAGCAAATAGGGTTTTTTTTCTTTATACGTCTTCCAGCTCATAAAACCAGAAGAAATGGATAGAAGTAAGAGATCACCATTTTGCAACCCTTGTTGAGGATAATGGATGTAGACAATGGTCCTCAACAGCTGCTGAAAGCATCAAGTGAAAAGCTGGTGGGGGGAAAGCAGTGTGGTATCAGTGGGAAGACAGAAAGTAGGCTAATGGAGCAGAAGAGAAAATCCAGAAATGGAGCCACACCTCAAGGTCACCTGATTTACAACAAAGACCCCACAGCAACACACCTCCTGCAGGGCGGGCAGCAGGAAAAGACAGCCCGCCCACCTGGTCTCCCTCCTCATGCTGCATACAGAAATCATTTCCAGATGGATCATGGGCCCAAATGTGAAAAGGAAAACAATGAAGCTTCCAGGAGAAAACCTTCATGATCATGAGGTGTAACCAAAGATGATGTCGCCCAAGACACAGAACGCTAGCCACAAAAGAAAATATTGAAAAATAGGATCTCATTAAAGTTAAGCACTTCTGTTCGTCAAAAGACACCAAGGAGAGTGAAAAAGCAAGACGGAGAGTGGGCAAAGAATTTTGTGATACGTGCATTTGACAAAGGACTCATGGCCAGAATGCCTAACTACTGCAAGCCAGCAAGAAAAGATCGACCCAGTTGTTTGAGCAATAGACTTGACAAGAACTTTATTTTTTAAACAAAGAAGATGTACGTGGCCCATAAACACAGAAGGTACTCAGCATTATTCATTTTCAGGATAATACACACTAAAACCAGGATCAGATGCCCTCTACACACTCACCAGAATGGGTGAAATTTAAAAGACAAACAAATGAAGATACCCAGTGTTGGTGAAGCTGCAGAGTAACTGGAACTCCTGTACCTGCTGACAGGAAGTAAATATGGTACTGCCATTTTGGATCTGTCTGACAACAACACTGAATGCTAAATATAAATATATTCTCTGAGCTCTTCCCCTCCCAGGTACATGACTACAGAAGTGAGTCCTGTATGCACCAGGAGACATTTTTATAGCAGGTTTACTCATAATACTGAAAACTAGAAACAGCCCAAACATTCCTCAGCTGGTAGATAGATAAATTATACAGTAGTATATCCAGTCAATGGGATTATTGTGAGCAATATAAAAGAACAAACCATAGGGGCGCCTGGGTGGCTCAGTCGTTAGGCGTCTGCCGTCGGCTCAGGTCATGATCCCAGGGTCCTGAGATCGAGCCCCGCATCGGGCTCCCTGCTCCGTGGGAAGCCTGCTTCTCCCTCTCCCACTCCCCCTGCTTATGTTCCCTCTCTGGCTATCTTTCTCTCTGTCAAATAAATAAAATCTTAAAAAAAAAAAAAGAACAAACCATAGATACAAGATGGATGATTCTCACACAGATAATATTAAGTGAAATAAGCCAGATGCAAAAGAGTATGTACCAAATGATTCCATTTATACAAAATTCAAAAACAGACCAAAGAAATTTATGACGCTAAAAATGAAAACAGGGCTCATCTTTGAGTTACTGATGGTATTGATGAGGAAGAATTCTGAGGGAGGTCTGGGGGGCTAATCATGGTCTGCATCTTGATCTGAATGGTGGTTATGTGGCACATGCATTTGGAAATTAACTGAGATATATACTTACCATTTGTGAGCTTAATTGTAGTTCCATTATACTTTATTTAAAAAACTGATTTGGGACTTAATAATGAACTGATCAAGCTGGCATTCTGACACAGTGATCAATCTTAAAATCACAAAACAAGGGACAACTTGATATTTTGTGCCGGCTTCCTAATGAAAGTATACTTGTAAGGTATCCTTGTCTTTAAAAACATGTAATTCTTACGAAGCTGTGGAGCTAACTCCCAATATATAGGAAATAAGGATTAGAGAGAAACATGCTAAATGAGTCACAGAAATGCAATGAATGAGAACAACCCAGGATGTGGGGCTCTCTCCAGGAAAGAAGACCCCATTTCTTCAACAAATAAATTGCTAAGAGAAAAAGAGCAAAGAGGAACTTATAGATTAAAACCATGGCTACTTTCTACATCTACATTCTATATTTTGTATTCTACAAAATAACTGATCAGTACTCTTCAAAAGTGTCAAGGTCAAGAAAAACAAGGAAAGACTGAGGACCTGTCCCAGATGGAGGAGACTAAAGAGCCAGGACAAGTCAATGCAAAGCGGGGTCTGGGATTGGATCCTGGACCAAAAAAAGGACATTGGTGACATTTGACTGGTGATATTTGACTAAGGCCTGTAGTTTAGTTAACACTATTGCACCAGTGTTAATTTCCTGGTTCCGGTCACTTACTATGACTGTAAGATGTTCGCATCAGGGTGAGGTGGGTATGCCAGGGAACTCGCCACGTTGTGTTTGCAATGATTCTGTACATCTAAAATTAGCTCAAAATGAAAAGTTTTATCAGAAAGAGCCCTTATGTTTTAGAGATAAATAATGAAACACTAATGCATTTTTTTTTAAGGCCAAGTCCATCTTGGAACATAACCAACACTCATCACTGGTTTTGGTGGCAGATACTAGATGAGGTGTTTGGTCACTGGAAACTTTCCGGAATGGGCCCTTTGACTAAAAACTGATAGCATGCTTTATCAGATTATATAATCCAGGGCAGAGGCAAAGCTAGGAGAGCAGAATGTGCCAGTTGATCGTCGCCTCCAGTCAGATGACCCACGGGCCCAGCACTGAGGCTCATTAACACCATTTGCTCTAATTGAAAGAATCAGGCCGGGGTGGGGGAGCGTTCCCCTGGCCTCTGAGGCCCTCACCGTGACCTGTTGTCCAGGGCTCAGGCGGCACGTGAGCCCGCAGTGCGAGGGCAAACGCAACCATCTGATTTCTCTTCCGACAGGAACGGGGGAGGCCGTAGTGGGACATTCTGTGCCATCAGCATCGTCTGTGAGATGCTCCGGCACCAGAGGACGGTGGACGTCTTCCACGCGGTGAAGACGCTGAGGAACAACAAGCCCAACATGGTGGACCTCCTGGTAAGCCCCCCTCCCCTCCCCCCGTCCTGCGGAATGGGGCATTTTCCCGCTTAGGGGACATAGTTGGTGGTGATGCTGATTCATGGGGGGGGTGGGGGAGACTCGTTTTCAGGAGCATAATGGAATCGCTTTGCTTGCGAGGGCTTTTCTCCCTCTTCCTCTCTCACTTGGCTTTTCACAGGGAGACTTCATCTCCACACACAGGCAACGTGGAAAGAGTTGAAACTCACAAGTGAACATCCTTATTCATTTCCGTTCTTGGCAGTGCCTTCCACATGGTTAAGCACTTAGTCTTCGCGGGGAAGGAATAATCATAGCACCCGAAATGCCAGATTTTCAAATTATAGATTTTATAAATAGCTTAATCACCTAATATTTATCAAAGCTGTGAATTTTAGTTTGACATCCAGAATATTGTGTTTAATTCTGGTGGCCATATCTGAGATGAGGACAGAGGAGCGGAGAAACAAAGGACTACGTGCAGTTATTTTCTTAGAGTATTTCAGATCTCTTTCTTGCGTGCCGCTATTAAAATGCCAGCCACTGCCGCTTGTGAGTAGAATAGCTTGAAGGAGGAAGCTTTCAGATTAGGTGTTTGTACTTCTCTGCTAGTGGAAGAAGGATCTGAAGGAAACGGTGGGACGGATCCCAAGGTTGGGAGAATGGCCTGGGGTGGGGAGAAGGAGGAAGACACGGCTGGTGCCCACGCCACACCTGGAAAGCCTACGCGCCCCGGCCCACGGCCCTGCGGCAGTGGGCTTCAAATTTAAAATATAAGAAAGGAACTAAAGAAGGAGTGGAGATTCGAGCTAACGTTGAGGGAGTAGCCACGGTCCCAGTCATCCTAGCTGTGCCCCAGGCTGGGTAATGATAGTCACCGATGCCGACCCACTCCTGGGACACGTCCTCCTCTGCACAAGTCACTCTCCTAGGGCATCTGCTTCCCCCAAGTACATGTGTCCTGCTTGATGTTTCCAAGAAGCACGGTGCTGCTTGGGGAATTTGGGAAGCGGATGCCTGTTTGGCCAGGTACAAACTCCCAAAACCATCAGCAGGTAGCACCTTGGCTTCTGTGGAGAATGGACCATGCCCCCCAGCCTGCTGCCCCCTCTCCTCCCCGCCCTAGGGGAGGCCCCAGGAAAACCCAAATTCTCATCTCAGCAATGCTACTAATTCAAGTCAATTGACAATGAACTTGGCCATTTAAGTCTTCTCGGGCCGGGCACTTAGCTTTCCTGAGCCCGAGTCGTGTAAACCAAGGATAATGTTGGCTTATTGAGGTGATCCCATGAGACAATATATGTGAAAGTGTTGCTGAAAAACGCAAAGATGAGAAAGTGGGTCTTGAGAGCGCGGGTGTCTACAGGGCATCCTGCAGCCGGCAGGTATATGTGAGCTGGTTGGGTGAGGAAGAGGAGGTGGCAGCTAGCAGCTGGTATTCACATGGTGCTTAATATGTGCCAGGCCCCATGCCCAGTGCCTTTTACAGAGGCACAGATTTCGTGTGGATGGGCTGAAAGGCTGGCTGTCATGTCCCATGTGCAGGCTTCAATAGAACCAGCTCTTCCAGAGGCAGAGAACTATCTCACTCCCTGGGACCACCCGTGAGTGTTGAAGAGTAGTACCACCACGGAACTCTCTTCTGGGCTGGGAGCAGGTGAGATAGGGCAGCTGGGCCATCAAAAGTGGCCTGAGTTTAAGACAGATAAGAAGGTGGGCAGAAGATGGAAGCAAATGCCTAAATTAAAATATTCTGACTTCATTGGCATTTAACCTCTGGGATTCAGGGACAGATGTGTAGCTTCCAAACTTTGGTTGGTACTTGGGGAAAGCTGACCTTGATGAAAAATATATATATATACTTTCCCTCTCACTACAGCCTGAATTAAGTAGGTCATTAGTAATAGACCCTTCCAGGCCTTTCCGCTAATGGCTCTGGCTGCAGCTTTCATCACTCACGAATTTTTATGTGCAGAAACAATGTGGCTTTTTCCAAATCAGTGGTGCAGACTAAAGGATGGAGGTGATTCTTCATGAACTGAATGGACATGTAGGTGCTTGGACCAGCAGGGAGCCCACTCTTCTGTAATAATTCAGGCGTTCCTGTGATGAGGTGTTACTCAAATAGAGAAAATAGGATCTTTGGATGCCCAAACTTCTGAGGGTCAGTACCAGTTCTAGGATAAGGTCCGTGCTGAAAAATATAAGGCAAGTTTTCAGTTTCCTGGAAGAATGCCTGATAAATTTGTTACAATGACTGTTAGCAAAATAATAGGTAAAATCTGGTGACCCGAGGAAAGAAATGTCACAGGGCTCTTTTCAGTGGGCTAGAAGCTTCCTGAATTGAGTAAGGACCCATGTCGTTTGTTTGTTTTTGCTTACAAGTACCATTTCTTTTAGTTAGGCCGTCATATATATATGGCTGGGAACGTGCTGGGAACTTCGAAGCAGACGGCCCCACCCATGGTGACTGGCACACTGGGGACCACTTGATCCTCCGGGCAGGGACATCAGTCAAAAGGGTTTTTCCAGACTGTGGGACCTGTCAGCAGGTGAAATTGTGAAACTTGTTTTAGGTTCAAAAAGCAAGTGCATCAGGGAGGGCAGTGCTGCCCCAGGTGAGCCACGCAGACTGCTCTCTGAATCTTCTCGGGCAGGCAGCGCGGGGCCTTGGAAGTGCCCAGAGGGACTGCAGGGCCCCAAGTTCCTCAGACACGAGGCAGCTTGGGCTGACACGGGCACAGCTTGAGCCCTTCAGGGAGCTCCCCAAAGTCATTTGCAGGCCTCGTGGCCTCGTGATGTCCTCACTGAGTGAACAGGGTGGGGGGTGGGGGCTTTAAAATAGAACCTAGCTTGTAGGTGCCTCTTTAGAGTTCATTTTCTCCTTCTTCAGGAGAACAGGAGGTGGGGCTGCAGTGAAGGTGGGGTCGGGGGCTTGGGAGGAGAGTAGCTGGCTGCCCTGGTTCCGGTCCGGCCCAAGGACAACCCCTGCCCATGTCACTTTTTCATGCCCAAAGCCAGCTAATGTTGCCCAATCAGGAGAACTTGGGACCAAGGCAGAAATGTTCTTTTTTTCTCCCTGAAGCACAGGAATAGCTCGTGTGGCTTAATTACACCGCTCAAAAGCAAGCGAGCTGAGAGAGGAAAACGCAGAAGACAGGCCTGTACCTGGCGATCAAGGGTAATAGTTTGCAACAGAGGAGGATTTCAGGCATTTCCTGGGGTGCTTGGGGGAGGGCACGCAACAATTTATGGTCTTCCTTCTCACTCCCTTTATTTTTCTGATTCAGAAACCAGTCATCACAGAATCTATTGGGATTGACAGTTTGTTAGGAGGGATGAGATGATGGCGAATTCATTTTGAAAACTGTAGTCATGCCTGGGACAGGGCAGCTTCAGTGATTTTTCACCACAGCAGCCCCTTAGCAGTGAAGCCCAAAATCTTTTGGGGGTTGTGGCCAGAGGCCAGCAGCTATATGATTCGCTAAATGCATGATCACATGTTAAAAGGATGGTTCATAGTAGGCACTGAAATTTCGCGATTAGGTTTATGCAAACCCATGTTTATGCAGTAAGTAATTGGACCTCTCAGATTTCCATGAAAAACATTAACTGTCTCTGTGAAGGAGACAGGAGAACAGGGTTGACCACTTCATAGCCAATATGTCAGCCTGGCGATCTGACAACATGGCCTTTTAGAATTTTGAAATGCAAATGGTTTCTTTTAAATATTTTGAAAATGAAAGTATCAAATCCTGAAATATGAATCAGAAAGCTTTGGTGTAGACATATGTTCAGTTCTCTTGGGCATATACCTAGGAGAGGAATTGCTGGGCCACGGGGTAACTCTTCCGTTTAACCTTTTGAGGACCTGCCAGAGGATTTTCCAAAGTGGCTGCACCTTTCACATTCCCACCGGCAGCGTATGAGGATCCAGTTTCTCCTCGTCCTCACCAATGCTTGTTATTGTCTGTCTTTTTTTATCTTAGCCCTGCTGGTGGGTGCTACTGCTACTGATGTTTTAATCTTGTGGCCCCTCTAGTATGTTGAGATGGTCTGTTTGCTTCCTGTCTTCCCCTCCAGATTGTGAACTCCTGAAGGACTAAAACTGCATCTTAAACTCCCTAGTCTCTAGCCTTCAGTGTTTACTGGGTTGAATGAAATGCTGCTAAACCCATATTTTGTCATCATTTACATATACAGCCAACGTTTGACACCCCCAACTGTATGTCAGGTGCTGTGCTAAGACTGGTGTATTACACACAAAGGGATAAAGTATGGCTCTTGTCTTCAAATACATAGGTTGGACTAGTGGGGCATATAGAGAAGAAAATGTAGGTGAAGACAAGAAAATTGCAGTGACTAATTAATTAAGAGGCACATATCCCCAAAATGGAAATTTAGTTTTAATTAATTTGGCAAACCCAAATATAATAGATCCATTTCCTTGGTTGTGGCCATTGTGTTGGGTAGTGAGACTGTGGTGTGCACTCTTACACCTTGTGAAAGCTTCTCTCTTCCGGAGATGGGAAGAGAGCCTTCTAGATGCTGAGCCCTCTGTCCCAGCTGCTGGGCTGCTGCCAGGTGGCAAATAGAAGCATCCTCAACTGCTGTGTCCCTCTGCTTGGCTCAGAGACCACACCCAGGTGAGCGTCCAGCAGCACGCCACACAAACACAGGTGCAGAATGCCCTCTCCTAACACCTGAGACCCCAGCTGCACCAGGACCTCATGTAGGTCTTCCTTAGGCTGCGGTCCATGATCTGAGAAAGCTGTGCTCAAGAAAAATGCCTTTATTGCCTGATTAACAGCTGAGAGGTGGCTCCCAGCGGGTATCCCAACACTTCTCCTCTGGGGAACTTATCCAGTTCCTCTACCTGGGATGCCAGTTTTAACCCCCATTAGGAGTTAGCAGTTAGTTACCTGCTCCCTCTTTGCAGGCCCTCCCTAGGAAGTTCTGCTCTCTACTCCACTGCACCCATATCGGGGGACCATTCTCGGGCCCTGGCTCAACTCCGTGCCATGTGTTATCATTGGATACTGGTCTTAGCCTCCTCGCTGGACCATGGGCTTCTCAAAGTCAGGGACCAGGTCAAGGTGCTTGGTATTTAAGAGGTGCTTGATAAAGTCTCATAAAATGGGAGAGATCCTGCTGACTGAAAATCTAGGGTATAGTTGGGCCAGGAGTGACGCATTTATTTGTTGAGGCCCTTGTATGAGCAAATCGCACTTATTTCCCCCAGACTTCATTTTTTTTCCCTCCTACCTCTTGATTTTCCCATACTTTGTGTTCAGGATGTTGATGTACAGGTAAACATATATGTGTGGACAAACACACTGTATGTGTTCCAGTTGTCCAGAACTTTCCGGAAATTCTAGTGAAGGTAGATGTCAAAATACCTTTCATCAGGCCTTGTGGGGAATGTCTCCAGACAGTGGATAGGTTTGTGGTTCACAACCGTGATTTTCTGATTCATTGCTGATTCAAATCCTTCTCAGTTGGATTTCTTCCGATTAGAACCCTAATCTGGCATAATTGCTTCAATGGCGCCGGCCTTTGGATATCACATAGCTGACATCTTTGCCCTTCTGCTTTCCAGGATCAGTACAAGTTCTGCTACGAGGTGGCTCTGGAATACTTGAATTCTGGCTGATGGCATAAACAGCTCTGCACACCAACCCTTTCATCCCACAAAGCCAAGACGTTCCATGGTATTTGTGTTGATGAGATGAAGACTTCTCAATATGCTTATTTTGCTTTGCATAATTGGCTCTTTTTAAGAGCCCAAGAAAGTGTTTCTAAAACTGCTTTGCACGGCCCAGTTCCCAGCAATGCTGCTGCCTGATGGAAAACCACACACAGCAGAGTCATCAAATACTGCCCTAGGCGTCGGCTTGTTAGAGCAGTGTAGACATCTGGTAAACTGAAGAGCACAATTATATTCTTATGAAGGAGTTTGTACCTTTGGAGTATTATTTTGTGGCCCGTGAACCTTTGTTATTGTTACGGCTGAGTGTACATTTTTGTTTCGTGGAGAATGCTACCTGGCATTATGATAATATATTATTTTAGTTAATATTTGTATTTTAACATGTTGCATAGTATAAGCTTATGTACCTTTCCAAGACTAACCGATAAATGTATAATGAACAAAGATATGTTGTATGAGTTGTTTCTATCAGATTTGTATTGTTTCCAAGGGAAAAGCTTGGAAGAAGTCAGTTCAAAAATGCAAAGCTCGACGATCAGATTCACAGATCCAAAGCTCTTCCCTTTGTTTATATTGTAAATATTTTTGCTTTCATCAAATTATTTATTCATTAAAAGAAATTTTTGTGAAGCACAGTGAATGACAATCATTTTTATGAAGCGCAGGAAATGACTGATTGTATGATGTGACCTTGTGTGAATTCTTTCTCAATAAATAAAGACCCGTGACCAGTGTTGCTGTATTCCTGGTGTCCCAGAGCCCCAGCAATGGGGGCAGCCCCGGTCACTGCAGGCAGATGGGGTCTGTTGGCCTGGAGCAGGTAGGGTCGGGATTTTCGAGAGAGAACTTCTGTCAATGAGAAATCCTGGACTATCCTGGGAGCCTCCCCGGGGCTGAGGAAACCCAAACCCCAGAGACGCCCACCCCTGGCACAGTGTTTCAGAGTGTGCTGGGCTGATGCCGGGGCCCGGCTTCCTGACCAAAACAACCTCTTCCTTTCTCTGTTTCACCTCAGGCAGCGTGGGTGACCTATGTCCTCTCCAGGCCTCATTCAAACCTGAAACTTGCTGAGAGAACACTTTTTGAAGGGTTAAAGGATCAGAGTGCATTTAAGCAGGACACAAAGCTGAACAAGACAGTCCCTGTCAGAGGGAAAGATCTCTCAGGGCAGCCTGCTCCTCGCTCCTCAAGGGCTCTGCCTGACCTCTGAAGGAGGAGGCTAGGCCGTGCACTTACAGTATCTCTTCAAACTGAGCTGCAGGCTAAGTTAAATGATTTCTAACAGACAATGAGGATGAATTTTTACCAAACACCCAGTTCTATGTCAGAAACTACGCAGGGCGCGTACCCAAGAGGCAGCAGGTCCTCCCCGTGACAGTAATGGAGCCATCTTACAGCTGGAGAGACTCAGGTTGGAAGACATTAAATAACTTGTCCAAAGTCACCCCAGCCGGTTGGTGCCAGGTGCCTCCGGGACCCCGGGGAGGCAGAGGGACAGCGGCAGGGTCACAGGCCCCCTCGTTACAACACCCAGTAAAAGGAAATGCCGCTCCTGCTGAGACAGGGATATGGGACCCATCGCCCACTCTGGAAAATGGGGAGGCTGGAGGGTGGTGATTCCTGCCCGCTCTGGGGACCTTGGTGAGTAAGGATGACAAGAGCAGAGGTCGTCCACCGAGGAGACTGAGGTTGACGCCTGCATCTTAGGCCTGTGGTGAGTACATGATGCATACTGCCCTGACTAGAGGGATTTCCCAGCGCCCCTGAAGGGGATGGGTCACCATAAAAACACAGGGAGAGAAAGCCAGCACTGAGCTGGGGCTCCAGACGAGATGCCTCACTGCTGGGCTCCTGCTGCACATTGGACTCTAACCATCCCCATGCAATTCTCTGATAGATTCCTAAAATGTGAAAAACTGCTCTTTGTGTACTCTTCAAAATGGGTTCCCCAGGACACAGGACTAGGGATGGACACGTGTGGGAAGCTGTACCCGGTGTGTGCCAGCTGGCCTGTGACCAGAGGGGAAGATGGCGCCCTCCGTTCTCTCCGATGAAGACATGACTGGGGCCTTCATCCCCTTAGCCAGGGGATGCCGAGAAGCCACCTCGGCATGGCGCAGAAGTGGCCTGAGATTGGTGAGTCTGATAATTCAACCCATTTCCTAGTTATCAAGCCCCATCTCATGTTGAAGCCAATAGTTCTCTCTAGACTTTTGAACTCTTGGATTTTATCTTTCTTTCACTTGGATTCACCTCTTAGCAGAAATAGTGATAGAAGAAAAGGGACACTTTGTGGCTTTTCTGATTTCCCGTGAGACCTTGCAGCATGGTTGAGATTCTCATTTCTTTCAGCACAAAGAGTCTCTGCCCCTTGCCCAGAAAAGAAGCTAACCCCTCGGCTCAGCACCCCTTCTCTTCCTTCTCTCAGTATTCTGTGTTCTCCTCCATGGTGGCATCCTCAACCTCCCAGATACCTCGATGCCTGTGACAGCTAGAAAAACAGGGAATCCTGCCCCCTGGCTCCCTGACAGGAACTGCTTGTTAACAGCTCAGGGAGTACTTGTTAACAGCACTCCATGTTCGTGCTATGGTAGCTTTGCAATATGTCCCCTTGGCTTCACTGAACTTATTTCCCGGATTTCCATTCTCTCTGTACTTCCAAACAGCTGAGCCCTGGGGGTCATTTTGTGCAAGATGCAGAAGGCAGAAATGAGGCAGCAGCTATATGGTTTTTACACTCAGGAGGTGGTAGAGCTGTAGCCACACCTGCTGCCATGTGCCAACAAGGTGAACCAGCATGAGACAGTGCAGATGAGCTGCCCACCAGCACATTCCTTGCAGTCCTTCTGGCTTCTGCTTCTGCTCTGGATCCAAACTCATACCCATATTCCAAGTTTTGTGAAGACAGGCCAATTCCAGGTACCAAAATCAACATTAGTTATCTACTGCTGAAAAACAAATTGTTCCAAACTGAAATGCTAAAAATACCAATAAATACTTATGATCTCATGCAATTTCTATGGGTCAAAAATGCAGGAGTAGGGGAGGGGGGAAAGATGGCGGAGGAGTAGGGGACCCTATTTCAACTGGTCCCTGGAATTGAGCTGGGTATCTACCAGACCACTCTGAGCACCCACAAAAACAGCCTGAGATGTAAGAAGATCTGGATCTCTACAAACAGAATATCGCAGGGGGTTGGTTTTGAGGTACGAAGCAAGAGCCGTGATTCTGCGGGCAGATATCGGAGGATAAACGGCAGCGGGAGGGTACCTGGACATGGGGATCCTACAGCGCAGGTGAGTGACAGCCTCGCGCACTGTGGACGGGGCACAGACTTGCAGACCGGTAGCGTCGGGAAAGAATTTTAGGGCAGCCCCCGGGGTGGAAAACCAGACCGGCGGGGTCGCACGCAGGCGAACTGCAGCCCCCCGGACAGAAACCCGGAGCGACGGTCGTGTGCACGCGAACTGGAGCCTCCGAGATGGAAACCCGCTGTGCCGGGGTCGCGCCGGTGAACTGCAACTCCTGGGGTGGAAACCCCGAGCGGCGGAGTTGCGCGCGAACTGGGAGCGGCTGGCGGTTTTAGAAGCACAAAGGGCAGAGACATGCCCCGACCTGGAGGCAGGACTGGGAGCACTGCGGAAGGGCGCACAACCCAGGACGCTGAAGTTTATAGCAGCACGGACAGAAACGGAGACGGTGTGGCCTGGAGAGCTCACTGAAGAATAGACTGTGGTCTCTCTGCTCTGAGGCAGAGGATTGGAAATGGTTTCTTCTGCTCTGACTCACGGAAGAGACGTGGAAAGCTGCTAGGGAAAGGCACCAGAGAACAAAAGCCCCAAAAACTGATTCCCACTGAGCCCATCCCTCACCACAGGGGCACGGGGGCAACTCTGCCCACACAGGGTTGCCTGAGTAACAGTGCGGCAGGCCCCTCCCACAGAAGACAGGCTGGGAAAACAAGAGGCCAGCAACCCTAAGGTCCCAAGAAAACAGGTACATCTTGCTTGGGTTCTGGTCAATAATTTCAACTCTATACATTCCCTCAAACACCCATCAACAGAATGACTAGGAGGAGGAGCCCCCAAAACAGAACAGACTCAGAGATTATGATTTATGCTGCAGATTTACAAATGGATGCAGATATAACCAAGATGTCGGAGATGGAATTCAGGCTAGCAATTGTGAAGACAATGGCTAGAATGGAGAAATCAATTAATGGCAACATAGAGTCTCTAAGGGCAGAAATGAGAGCTGAATTGGCAAAACTTAAAAATGCTATCAAGGAGATCCAATCCAATCTAGATAATCTAACAGCTAGGGTAACTGAGACAGAAGAGAGAATAAGCAACCTGGAAGACAATATAATAGATAAAAAGGGAAAAGAGGAGGCCAGGGAAAAACAACTCAGAATCCATGAAAATAGAATCAGAGAAATAAGTGACACCATGAGGCGTTCCAATGTCAGAAAAATTGGAATCCCAAAGGGAGTGGAGAGAGGGAGAGGACTACAAGATGTATTTGAGCAAATCGTAGCTGAGAACTTTCCTAATCTGGGGAATGAAACAAACATTCGAGTCCTAGAGGCAGAGAGGACCCCTCCCAAGATCAAGGAAAACAGGCCAACACCCCGGCATGTAATAGTAAAACTTGCAAATCTTAGAACCAAGGAAACCATCTTAAGGGCAGTTAGGGGGAAGAGATTCCTTACGTACAGAGGGAAGAGCATCAGAATAATGTCAGACCTATCCACAGAGACCTGGCAAGCCGGAAAGGCCTGGCAGGACATATTCAGGGTACTAAACGAGAAGAACATGCAGCCAAGAATACTTTATCCGGCAAGGCTTTCATTTAGAATGGATGGAGAGATGCAGAGCTTCCACGACCGGCAGAAACTGAAAGAATCTGTGACCACTAAGCCGGCCCTGCAAGAAATATTAAGGGGGGTTCTATAAAAGGAGAAAGACCCCAAGAGTGATCTACAACAGAAACTTTCAGGGACAATCATCTATAAAAACAACGTCTTCACAGGCAACATGATGACAATTAATTCATATCTTTCAATAATCACTCTCAACGTGAATGGCCTAAACACTCCCATAAAACAGCACAGGGTTGCAGATTGGATAAAAAGACAGGACCCATCCATATGCTGTCTACAGGAGACTCATTTTGAACCTAAAGATACATCCAGACTGAAAGTGAAGGGATGGAGATCTATCTTCCATGCCAGCGGACCTCAAAAGAAAGCTGGGGTAGCAATTCTTAGACAAATTAGATTTTAAACTAAAGTCTGTAATAAGAGACACAGAAGGACACTGTATCATTCTTAAAGGGTCTATCCAACAAGAAGATCTAACAATTGTAAATATCTATGCCCCCAACATGGGAGCAGCCATCTACATAAGCCAACTGTTAACCAAAATAAAGAGTCATATTGATAACAATACGTTAATTGTAGGAGACCTCAATACTCCACTCTCAGCAATGGACAGATCATCTAAGCAGAAAATCAACAAGGAAACAAGAGCTTTGAATGATACATTGGACCAGATGGACCTCATAGATATTTACAGAACATTCCACCCTAAAACAACAGAATACTCATTCTTCTCCAGCGCACATGGGACTTTCTCCAGAATTGACAATATACTGGGTAACAAATCAGGTCTCAACCGATACCAAAAGATTGAGATTATTCCCTGCATATTCTCAGACCACAATGCTCTAAAACTGGAACTCAATCACAAGAAAAAATTTGGCAGAAATTCAAACACTTGGAAGCTAAAGACCACTCTGCTCAAGAATGTTTGGGTCAACCAAGAAATCAAAGAAGAACTTAAACAATTCATGGAAATCAATGAGAACGAAAACACATCGGTCCAAAACCTATGGGATACTGCAAAGGTGGTCCTGAGGGGGAAATACATAGCCATCCAAGCCTCACTCAAGAAAATAGAAAAATCCCGAATTCACCAACTAACTCTACACCTTAAAGAACTAGAGAAAAAGCAACAAACGACGCCTAAGCCACGCATTAGAAGAGAAATAACTAAAATTAGAGCAGAAATCAATGAATCAGAAACCAGAAACACAGAAAGAGAAACACATCCAGATCAATGAAACTGTTTGTTCTTTGAAAGAATTAATAAGATTGATAAACCACTGGCCAGACTTATCCAAAAGAAAAGAGAAAGGACCCAAATTAATAAAATTATGAACGAAAGGGGAGAGATCACGACTAACACGAAGGAAATAGAAACAATTATTAGAAATTATTATCAACAACTATATGCCAATAAACTGAGCAGTCTGGATAAAATGGAGGCCTTCCTGGAAACCTATAAGCTGCCAAGACTGAAAGAGGAAGAAATTGACAACCTGAATAGGCCAATAACCAGTAACGAGATTGAAGCAGTGATCAAAAACCTCTCCCAAAACAAGAGTCCAAGGCCTGATGGATTCCCTGGGGAATTCTACCAAACATTCAAAGAAAAAATAATACCTATTCTCCTGAAGCCGTTTCAAAAAATAGAAACAGAAGGAAAACTTCCAAACTCATTCTATGAGGCCAGCATTACCTTAATCCCAAAACCAGGCAAAGACCCCATCAAAAAGGAGAATTTCAGACCGACATCCCTGATGAATATGGATTCCAAAATCCTCAACAAAATCCTAGCTAATAGGACCCAACAATACATTAAAAGGATCACCCACCACGACCAAGTGGGATTTATCCCCAGGATGCAAGGGTGGTTCAACATTCGCAAATCAATCAATGTGATAGAACACATAAATAAGAGGAGGGAGAAGAACCATATGGTCCTCTCAATTGATGCAGAAAAAGCATTTGACAAAATACGACATCCTTTCCTGATTAAAATTCTCCAGAGTATAGGGATAGACGGAACATTCCTCAAGTTCATAAAAATCCATCTATGAAAAGCCCACAGCGAATATCATCCTCAATGGGGAAAAGCTGAGAGCCTTTCCCTTAAGATCAGGAACACGTCAAGGGTGCCCACTCTCGCCACTATTGTTCAACATAGTACTAGAAGTCCTAGCAACAGCAATCAGACAACAAAAAGAAATAAAAGATATTCAAATTGGCAAAGAAGAAGTCAAACTCTCTCTCTTCGCAGACGACATGATACTTTATGGGGAAAACCCAAAAGGCTCCACCCCCAAATTACTAGAACTCATCCAGCAATTCGGTAATGTGGCAGGATACAAAATTAATGCACAGAAATCAGTTGCTTTCTTATACACTAACAACACAACTGTAGAAAGAGAAATTAAAGAAACGATTCCATTTACAATAGCACCAAAAACCATAAGATACCTCGGAATAAACCTAACCAAAGAGGTAAAGGATCTATACTGTAGGAACTACAAAACACTCATGAAAGAAATTGAAGAAGACACAAAAAGATGGAAAAATATTCCATGCTCATGGATCGGAAGAATAAACATTGTTAAAATGTCTATGCTACCCAGAGCAATCTATAACAATCTATAACAATATAACTATGCCATCCCGATCAAAATTCCAATGACATTTTTCAAGGTGCTGCAACAAACAATCCTAAAATTTGTATGGAATCAGAAAAGACCCCAAATCGCCAAGGAGATGTTGAAAAAGAAAAACAAAGCTGGGGGCATCACGTTGCCCGATTTCAAGCTATATTACAAAGCTGTGATCACCAAGACAGCATGGTACTGGCACAAACACAGACATACAGACCAATGGAACAGAATAGAGAACCCAGATATGGACCCTCAACTCTATGGTCAAATAATCTTTGACAAAGCAGGAAAAAAAATGCAATGGAAAAAAGACAGTCTCTTCAACAAATGGTGCTGGGAAAATTGGACAGCCACATGCAGAAGAATGAACCTCGACCATTCTCTAACACCATTCACAAAGATAAACTCAAAGTGGATGAAAGACCTCAATGTGAGACAGGAATCCATCCAAATCCTAGAGGAGAACATAGGCAGTAACCTCTTCAACATCGGCCACAGCAACTTCTTTCAAGATACATCTCCAAAAGCTAGTGAACCAAAAGCAAAAATGAACTTTTGGGACTTCATCAAGATAAAAAGCTTCTGCACAGCAAACGAAACAGTCAACAAAACAAAGAGGCAACCCACAGAATGGGAGAAGATATTTGTAAATGACACTACAGATAAAGGGCTGGTATCCAAAATCTATAAAGAACTTCTCAAACTCAACACCCAAAAAACAAATGATCAAGTCAAAAAGTGGGCAGAAGAGATGAACAGACACTTCTCTGAAGAAGACATACAAATGGCTAAGAGACACATGAAAAAGTGTTCATCATCATTAGCCATCAGGGAAATCCAAATCAAAACCACACTGAGATACCACCTTACACCAGTTAGAATGGCCAAAATGGACAGGGAAAGAAACAACAAATGTTGGAGAGGTTGTGGAGAAAGGGGAACCCTCTTACACTGTTGGTGGGAATGCAGGTTGGTGTGGCCACTTTGGAAAACAGTGTGGAGGTTCCTCAAAATTTTAAAAATAGAGCTACCCTATGACCCAGCAATTGCACTGCTGGGTATTTACCCCAAAGACACAGATGTAGTGAAAAGAAGAGCCACATGCACCCCAATGTTCATAGCAGCAATGTCCGCAATAGCCAAACTGTGGAAAGAGCCGAGATGCCCTTTGACAGATGAATGGATAAAGAAGATGTGGTCCATATATACAATGGAATATTACTCAGCCATCAGAAAAGATGAATACCCAACTTTTACATCAACATGGATGGGACTGGAGGAGATTATGCTAAGTGAAATAAGTCAAGCAGAGAAAGGCAATTATCATATGGTTTCACTTATTTGTGGAACATAAGGAATAACATGGAGGACATTAGGAGAAGGAAGGGAAAAATGGGCGGGGGGAATTGGAAGGAGAGATGAACCATGAGAGACTATGGACCTGAGAAACAAACAGGGTTTTAGAGGGGAGGGGGGAGGGGGTATTGGTTAGCCCGGTGATGGGTATTAAGGAGGGCACGTACTGCATGGAGCACTGGGTGTTATATGAAAACAAAGGATCGTGGGTCACTTCATTGAAGGCTGATGATGTATTGTATGGTGACTAACATGACATAATAAAATTTTTAAAAAAATGCAGGAGTAGCCTGGCTGGGTGATTCTGGCTCTAAGGTCACTCACAAAGTGACTGTCACAATGTTGGGTCAGGGCTGCAATCTTCTGAGATCTGGCTCACTCACATACCTGGCAAGTTAATGCTGGTTGTGGGCTGAAAGCCTCAGTTCCTCTCCATGTGGGCCTCTGACACTTATCCAAGCTGTGTAAGTGTCCCTGCAGCCTGGTAGACAGCCTCTCCCAGTGATCCAAGATGGAACAAGGGAGAGGCCAACAGTTCTTTTATGACCTAGCCTTGGAAGTAATTCTCTGTCATTTCCAAAATATCCTATTGGTTACAAAAGTCAGCCCTATTTGGTATGGAAGGGGATACACAAGGACACAAATCCCAGGATGTGAGAGTACTTGGAGGCCATCTGAGAGGTTGGCCACCAACTGCCAGCTTGCTTCTGACCTCCCACATCAGTTGGCAGGCTGGTTAGCTGGAATGTAGTACATCTTCTCCCTGGAATGCCTAGCCTGTCAATCAAGCTCACTCTTCTCCTTTGTTGTCCTCTCCACGCTGCTTTGCATTTTTGTCCTACCAGCTTCTACAGCGGACATTACCTCTAGTCATTTTCACTGTGCTCTAGGGAACATTTATTCAAGTGTAAATAAACTTTCCCCCATAGCCTGGTTTAACATAAGGCTCTCTTTCCCCCTCTCCCAAGGAAATGGACCCATCTGAAACTCTTCCCAGCAGAGGTAAATCATTCTTCCACATTCCAAATACTTGCTCAGTTTCATCAATTGCCCTCATACTCCACTCAAGCCAGATGATATCCACATCCTGTAGCTTGTCACCTTGAACTGCCTCACATCTGAAATCTTAAATAAACATGCCAAATTCTGAGCCCAACCTCTTCAACTCCTAGGTTCTCTTTGCCTTATTCCTGCCATCCTTGTTTTTTGAATTTGGAAGCCCTCTAGTCCATTCTCTGAGTATGACCCTTCCTATATTCTTTCCCAGTGCAATCTAAGCCTCGTGATGTATTGCTTCATCCTGTTTTGTCAACATCCTCAATACTCTTGACTCCTTATAGTTCCATCATATCTATACTACAAAAGGTCAGTTTTAGAGAAACTCATCTAGGACTTCTAATCCCAGACAAGCTAGAGTAACAAAGATCAGACTTACCCTCCTGACCAAATAAGAAACTGGTGGAAAATATACTTTTAAAAAATATTTTCCTTTATTTATTTTTCTTTTAGAGAGAGAGAGATCACAAGTGTGGGGGGAGGAGCAGAGGGAGAGAGAATCTTAAGCAGGCTGCATGCTCAGTGCAGAGCCTGACAAGGGGCTCAATCTCATAACCCTGAGATCATGACCAGCGCTGAAATCAAGAGTCAGATGCTTAGCAATCACCTTAAGCGTCCCTAAAAAAAAAAAAAAAAAAAAAAGTTTTTCAAGACCCTGGACATCAAGTAGTAAAAGAAACAGAAAACTAAGTAGACACCAGAATTGCACCAGTTTATAACCTAGAGAGACTTTCCAGACAATGGGTGCAAGGCAAGGGAAGCCAAGTGCAGCCCAGTAGTTTCCCTTTGAAACAAGAGTTCTCTTATTTGAGCTGAGAGTTCCAAAAATCAAAGTGGTTAGTTTTCAGGGCAGGGCAGCAGAGATGAGAGGGCTGTATAAAGAGCTCTGACCATCTGCAGTTCCCCCATCGAGTCGTCCGTTAACTCCTGATCAGTGTAAACATGTGAGAAAATTATCTGAAGCCAAAAAAAGAACCACCAAAAACATTAGAGGGAACAACATTTACAGTTCGCACACAGCCAGATTAGCTCCTGTTCCCACTGGATAGAGAAACCAGAAAGAGTTTGCCTCAATGGGGCAAAATTATCTCTAGACTAAACAAATCTGTAATCCTGCCTATCAAAGCATTAACTGGAAGGATCAAACTGTTTCTAAGTAACTGCATTGCAGAACAAAGCTCAAGACAATTTATTGGAATACAAAAGTATCCAGCATCCGAGTAAGTAGAATTAACAGTGTCTGGCAAAAAATCCAAATTACCAGGAACAAAAAAGCAGGAAAATATGACACATGGAAAAAAAAAGAACAATCAGTCGAAACTGACCCAAAAATAAATGGATGATAGAATTAGTAGACCAGTAGCCATTATTCTGTAGTATTATTCCAGATTACCAAGAAACTAGAGAAAAGACAAAAATATGAAAGATACAAGAAAGACACAGCTTCAAGAGATGAAAATTACAAATCTTGAGATAAAAAATATATTAGTGGGATTTACAGCAGATTAGAATGTAGTAGAAGAAATTAGTGAACTTGAAGACATCAATAGAAACCATTCAAAATAAAATACAGAAAGAAAAGATTGAACAAAAATGAAAAGCATCAGTGAACTTTTGAAGTCTTCCCAGAGTCGGGGAAAGACAAAAAGGGCACCTGGGTGGCTCAGTCATTAAGTGTCTGCCTTCAGCTCAGGTCATGATCCCAGAGTCCTGGGATCGAGCCCCGCATCGGGCTCCCTGCTCAGCAGGAGGCCTGCTCCTCCCTCTCCCACGCCCCATGCTTGTGTTCCCTCTCTCGCTGTCTCTGACAAATAAATAAATAAAATCTTTAAAAAAAAAAAAGAAAAAATATTTGAAGAAATAGGGGCCAAAATTTTCCAAACTTGATGGAAATTATAAATGCACAAGTCCAAGAAGCTCAATAAACCTCAAACACCAGAAACATAAAGAAAACTGCACCACCGTACATCATAATCAAATTGCTAAAAACCAATGTCAAAGAGAAAATCTGAAAAGCAGCCAGAGAAGAAACACATTGCATGCAGAGAAAGGCACAAATTTCAGCAGAATTTTTTTGGACACAACAAAAGCCAGAAAATAGTAGAGCTATCATTTAAAGTACTGAATGGAGTAAAAACTATCAACCTAGACTTCTGCTAAATAGCAAAATAAAGGTAGAATAAAAACACTTTTTGACATAAGAAAGCTAAAAAAAATTCATCATCAGAAGACTCATGAATACAAGAAATGAATCAAAGGTCTCAGGTGAAAATCTGCATCCTTGCAAAAAAAGGAAAGAACAATTTGCAAAATGCAAAAGGCCTTTTTTGTTCTTATTTAAAAATCTTAAAAGATAATGGACTATTTAAATTTTTTAAAATAGGAAAATTGCAGTTTATAAAATAGGTAGAAAAAGAAGCTAGGACAACAATCGCTTTATAAAAGAGGGAAGAAATGGCATATACTCCTATAAGATTCTTCTAGAATACATGAAGAATGTCTACCTTCAAGAATCTTAAAGGTAAACAGTGATAAGGAATTAAGATGCTACAGTAAAGATACTATAAACCCTGAAGCAACCACTAACATCAACAGGAGTTATGGCCACTAAACCAATGAAGGAGATAAAAACTGAATCATAGAAAAGACTCCAGTGAGGAGCAAGATGGAGGAGTAGGAGACCTGAATTTTGTCTCGTCCCAGGAATTCAGCTAGATAGGGATCAAGCCATTCTGAACACCTACAGACTCAACAGGAGATCAAAGAAAAGAATAGCAGCAATTCTCTGAACAGAAAAGCGACCACTTTCTGGAAGGCAGGATGTGCGGAGAAGTGAATCCGAGGCGATATTCAGGAGGATAGACAGCGGGGGAGGGGGTCTCTGTCGGCCGCTTCTGGCAAGTGATAGCGGAGCACAAAATCGGAACTTTTAGAAGTCGGCTCCACTGAGCGACGTCGCTCCAGTGGCTAAGCGGGGGGTGGAACCCTCGCGGGACAGTGTGGTCTCAGGACCCTTGGGGTCACAGAAAGACCGGGGGTGCCTGAGCGTAGCAGAGCACCCAGGGATCGGAACGGGGAAGCCGGCTGCAGAGATGGAGCCGAGGAGCAGGCTCTCAGCTCGGGGTTGCCATAAACCATCATCCGCGGCACAGTCGGACCAGTACTCCTCCAGCAGGGACCCAACAAGTGGCAGATCTGGGGAGACACCCCCTTCCTCCCCTGGAAGGAGCAGCGTGGGAGCTCACTGCAGGACTGTGCTGGGTTTGGAGACTCTACACGGGGTCGGGTGCCAGAGATAGAAACACTCGGTCACAGGCCGGTGAGCACGGAGTGCGGCCGGAGACCAGGGAGATGGGGGTGATTGACTGCTTTACTCTGGGGGGTGCACCGAGGAGTGCAGTCCTGAGTTCTTGGCTCCTCTGGGGCGGAGATTGGGAGGCCGCCATTTTCACTCTCGTCCTCCAAAGCTGTACGGAAAGCTTTCAGGGAACAAAAGCTCCTGAGAGCAAACCGGAGCAGATTACTTAGCAACTCTATGCCAGCAAATTAGATAATCTGGAAGAAATATTACAGAGATGTATAACCAACCAAAACTGAACCAGGAAGAAATAGAAAACCTGAACAGACCTATAACAACCAAGGAAATTGAAGCAGTAATCAAAATTCTCCCAAGAAACAAAAGCCCAGGGCCAGATGGCTTCCCAGGGGAATTCTACCAAACATTTAAAGAAGAATTAATACCTATTCTTCTGAAACTGTACCAAAAATCAGAAATGGAAGAAAAACTTCCAAACTCGTTTTATGAGGCCGCCATTACTTTGATCCCCAAACCAGGTAGAGACCCCATCAAAAAGGAGAATTACAGACCAATATCCCTGATGAACATGGATGCAAAAATTCTCACCAAAATACTAGACAATAGGCTCCAACAGTACATTAAAAGGATCATTTACCACGACCAAGTGGGATTTATTCCTGGGCTTCAAGGTTGGTTCAATATCCACAAATCAATCAATGTGATACAATACATTAATAAAAGAAAGAACAAGAACCATATGATCCTCTCAATAGACGCAGAAAAAGCATTTGACAAAGTGCAGCATCCTTTCTTGATCAAAACTCTTCAGAGTATAGGGATAGAGGATACATGCCTCAATATCATAAAAACCATCTATGAAAAACCCACAGACAATATCAATCTCGGGGAAAAACTGAGAGCTTTCCCCCTAAGGTCAGGAACGCAGCAGGGATATCCACTATCACCACTGCTATTCAGCATAGTACTAGAAGTCCTAGCCACAGCAATCAGACAACAAAAAGAAATCAAAGGCATCCAAATCGGCAAAGAAGTCAAGCTCTCACTCTTTGCAGATGATATGATACTTTATGTGGAAAACCCAAAAGACTCCACCCCAAAACTGCTGGAACTCATACGGGAATTCAGTAAAGGGGCAGGATATAAAATCAATGCACAGAAATCAGTGGCATTCTTATACACCAACAAGAAGGCAGAAGAAAGAAATTAAGGAGTCGATCCCATTTACAATTGCACCCAAAACCTTATATAAGATACCTAGGAATAAATCTAAGCAAAGAGGCAAAGGATCTGTACTCAGAAAACTATAAAATACTCATGAAAGAAATTGAGGAAGACACAAAGAAATGGAAAAACATTCCATGCTCATGGATTGGAAGAACAAATATTGTGAAGATGTCAATGCTACCTAGAGCAAGCTACACATTCAATGCAATCCCCATCAAAATACCATCCACTTTTTTCAAAGAAATGGAACAAATAATCCTAAAATTTGTATGGAACCAGAAAACACCCTGCATAGCCAGAGGAATGTTGAAAAAGAAAAGCAAAGCTGGCAGCATCACAAGCTGTCATCATCAAAACAGTATGGTACCGGCACAAGAACAGACACAGATCAATGCAACAGAATAGAGAGTGCAGAAATGGACCCTCAACTCTATGGTCAACTAATCTTTGACAAAGCCGGAAAGAATGTCCAATGGAAAAAAGACAGTCTCTTCAACAAATGGTGTTGGGAAAATTGGACAGCCACAGGCACATGCAGAAGAACGAAACTGGACCATTTCCTTACACCACACACAATAATAGACTCCAATTGATTGAAAGACCTAAATGTGAAAGAGGAGTCTATCAAAATCCTACAGGAGAACACAGGCAGCAACCTCTTTGACCTCAGCCTCAGCAACTTCTTCGTAGAAACATCGCCAAAAGCAAGGGCAAAAATGAACTAGAGGGGCTTCATCAAGATAAAAAAGGTTTTCAAAACCAAAAGACAACAAACAGACTGGGAGAAGATATTTGCAAATGGCTTAACAGATAAAAGGCTAATATCCAAAATCTATAAGAACTTATCAAACTCAACACCCAAAGAACAAATAATCCAATCAAGAATTGGGCAGAAGACATGAACAGATATTTTTCCAAAGAAGATGTCCAAATGGCCAACAGACACATGAAAAAGTTCTCAACATCGCCCGGCATCAGGGAAATCCAAAACAAAACCTCAATGAAATACCACTTCACACCAGTCGGAATGGCTAAAATTAACAAAGCAGGAAACGACAGATGTAGGCGGGGAGGTGGAGAAAGGGGAACTCTCCTACACTGTTGGTGGGAATGCAAGCTGGTGCAGCCACTCTGGAAAACCATATAGATATTCCTCAAAAAGTTGAAAATAGAGTTACCCTACAACCCAACAATTGCACTACTGGGTATTTACCACAAAGATACAAATGTAGCGATCCGAAAAGGTAGGTGCACCCAGATTTTTATAGCAGCAATGTCCACAATAGCCAAACTGTGGAAAGAGCCAAGATGTCCATCGACAGATGAATGGATAAAGAAGATGTGGTACAAATATATAATGGGATATTATGCAGCCATCCAAAGGAATGAAATCTTGCCATTTCCAACGACGTGGTTGGAACTGGATGGTATTATGGTGAGCGAAAAAAGTCAATCAGAGAAACATATATCATATTATCAGACTGATATGAGGAATTCTTAATCTCAGGAAACAAACTGAGGGTTGCTGGAGTGGTGGGGGTGGTAGGGATGGGGTGGCTGGGTGATAGACATTGGGGAGGGTATGTGCTATGGTGAGTGCTGTGAATTGTGTAAGACTGTTGAATCACAGACCTGTACCTCTGAAACAAATAATACATTATATGTTTATAAAAAAAGAAGATAGCAGGAAGGGAAGAATGAAGGGGGGACTCAGAGGGGGAGACGAACAATGAAAGACTATGGACTCTGAGAAGCAAACTGAGGGTTCTAGAGGGGAGGGCAGTACGGGGATGGGTTAGCCTGGTGATGGGTATTAAAGAAGGCACATACTGAATGGAGCAGTGGGTGTTATATGCACACAATCAATCATGGAACAGTACATCAAAAACTAATGATGTAAAAGGGCGCCTGGGTGGCTCTGTTGGTTAAGAGACTGCCTTCGGCTCAGGTCATGATCCTGGAGTCCCTGGATGGAGTCCTGCATCGGGCTCCCTGCTCAGCAGGGAGTCTGCTTCTCCCTCTGACCCTCCCCCCTCTCATGTGCTCTCTCTCATTCTCTCTCTCTCAAGGAATAAAATCTTAAAAAAAAAAAAAACTAATGATGTAATGTATGGTGATTAACAAAACATGAAAGTTTAAAAATATATTAAGAAAAAAAGACTCAATTAATCCAAAAGAAGGCAGAATAAGAGAAAAAAAATGGAACAAAGAACAGATGGGACAAATAGAGACCGACGAGCAAAGTGATAGATTTTAACTAGACTATATAAATAATCCCTTTAAAATGTAAATGGGCTACATTCCCCGTTTAAAAGTAAAAGATTTTCACAGATAGGATAACAAAGTAAGACCCAACTATATGCTCCCTATAAGAAATGCAGTTTCAACATAAACAAATAAACCTATCCATCTGCTTTCTGTTATACACCCAAGCCACTAAAGCTGGTAAGAAGAAATTCACTCAAATGGGCATATTATTGCTGCTGTAAATTCTTGGGATCCGTCTTTTCATTCTAACTCCCCATGCAAATATTTCAAGACTTTCAACACGCAAGCTACATAGGGGACATCTAGGCTTTATAACCAAATTAACAGCAAAAATTACTCGTCCATTCTCGTAGCTATACGAGTATTTATCTCCATGTCCATTTTCACTTCCTTTTTACCAAATTCAGAGAAAGAATCCCTCAAGGGACAGGTCCTGAGGGCAGGAGCCATCGCTAAGTCCACGGGCTCAGGACCATATGACCAATGAATGGGTAGGTTTCCTTTCTGTTCTGGGAGCTGCTGCTCACTGCCTTCATGTCTGATAGACACCTTGTTCCCCTGGGTGCTTATTCAGGAAACCTGAGCTTGTTAGACTACCTCCTAAGTATCTGTCCTATTCCCTACCCGACCAAAACCAATACTACGCTCACCCAAGCACCTCTCTTATGTCCTCCACAGTGGCCTGCATATTCCTCTCTCGTGTTTGATTATGGCCCTCCCAATCCACTGTCCAGGCTTCATCCGGAGGATATTCTAGGAAGTCAAAATGATTCTGTCACACCCACTACGTCTGCTTAACTCTTCCCTGCCCACTCCCTGCCTTGTATTCAAGGCAAAGCCCTGGTTCTTCGATCTGCCTTATGTGACCTGGTCACCTCGTCCCCCACAGCCTCCCTGGTTCCCTGGGTCACCGTCCTCTTTCACATCCACATCGCATGTCAAAACTCTCGCACCCACTGTGACCACGGCCTTGAAAGCCTCTCCACCCTGTGACTCTTTTGCTGGGCCCACCCGTCAGCTTCAGCTTTGTTTTAAATGTCCCTGCTTCAGTGGAGCAAGATGACTCGGACTACAAGCTCAGGGCATGCAAAAAGCGTCATCCTATTTTTCTCTCAAGTCAATTTATATCTGACTTCAGCCCCCATCATGCCAGACTAGAGGGAAATTAGATCTCACTCTTTCTTGATGCTTTTATTCTACTCACTCCCCAATATTGTGCAAAATCCCCAGTCTTTTGTAGTGAGGAGTCCCCACCATCTGCTCCTATGACAGATAGGAAGGCCTCGTCCAGACCATGTGATCATCAGGCCATGTCAACCTGTCTGAACCAGGGCTGGGCAGTCAGGCATTGAGGGTCCCGTCTCTGGGAGCATCACACAGCCAGCCCCTCTGGGGTCTTGCCACCGCCTTGGGTTGCAACAATATATGGTTGTATATCCTCCCTCACCTACTCTCTAAGAGTCCACAGCTCTCTTTCCCCACCCGGTCGTGAGACATCTTATCTCTCGGTGTCAGTTCTCCCAGTCCCTCTGCACCCCCCCACCTCACCCCCTAGGACACCCATAACTACAGCTTCAATGGGAAGGTCTCACAGGTAACTTCTTCTCTCCTCCCACCCACACGGATCTCCCGCGGCCAGGAGTCCCTGACTTCATGAGGAAAGGGAAGTGGGAACCAATTAGAAGGAAACACCAACTAGAAGGAAACCCCAACCCAAACCTTCTTAAAATGTTTTAAAAATGGTATCCTGCTTCGTTGCAGAAAGCCTTCCCTGACCCTGCAGACTACATCTCTTAGGACCTTAAAATCTCCTTCATAACCGTCCGTGCACCCCCTCTACCCATTTGATGTCTGTGTCACCCACCAGACAGAAGCTCCGGGGCAAGGAGCCTGACATTGAGCACACCACATTGGGTTTGTTGAGACTGGCAGAATCAACGAAGAAACAATGCACAGGCAAGTCCTATACACCTGGGAGAGTCTCTTGGGTCTTGCCAAACTCTGAAACATCAATTCCCAAAAAATATTTGCTCTTACTTGAAAAAATGCTAGAAAGCCCGGCTCACTGGCGCTAAAAGGAAAGGAAGCTGTATTGATCTCGGTCCTGAGAGAAAGCAGAAAGAAGAAGTGTGCGTGTTCTGAAGGACTAGAAGTTTAAACGCAGGCAATTGGAAGACAATGTGTCGTTTCCACTCTACTTCTCTTGTTCCAGCTAATGGCATTTAAATGACGGTGGTGATTCAGCACGGCTCAGCCCCTCATGTTGTGCTCTGCCAGGAAATCTGAAGTGTGTAGGAACATCTGCACAGGCTGTCACGTTCCCCGTTCAGAATAAGAACCCTAGCTTCGTCCCCTGCTCTCATGCCGAGAGGGAGTTGCTTTGGTTTTACAAATGAGTCCACAGATCCTCTGAGAGCTTCCCCACAACAGGTGGCACCTAGGCCGCCTGGGTGGCTCAGTCGGTTGGGCGAATGTCTTCGGCTCGGGTCATGGTCCCGGTGTCCTGTGACTAAGTTCTGCTGCCTGCTACCTGCTGGGGGGGAGCCTGCTTTTTCCTCTTCTTGTTGCTCCCCCTGCTTGTGCTCTCTCGCCCCCTCTCTCGGACAAATAAATAAATAAAATATTTAAAAATAAATAAATAAAAATTTAAAAAAAACAAAAAAAGAGGTGGCACCTGACTGCCTTCTTCTTGAGACGTGTTTCTCACAAATGGAATGAAGGGGAAATGAAAAGTTTGTGTGATTTCTGAGACGAGGTTCTGAAAAGGCACGGCGGGGTCCTCGCCCCCTCACGAACCACTCCTCTGGGGGGACAACCAGATGGCCCGAAGAAAGGCTCCCAACAAACAGCCAGTGAGGTCCTTGGCCAAAATGTCTAGACAGAGTGGGAAGAGGGTTTCCCAGCCCCACGTATGCCTTCAAATGACTGCACCCCAGCCTACGCCTCATGAGAGACACTGAGCTGGAAATACCCACCTGAGCTGCTCCCAGATTCCTGACCCTCGCAAACTGTAAGATAACAAATATTTTTATTTTTACTGTAGGCTTTGAAGGATTATTCAGTATCTCTGCCTTGGGTTCCAATTCCAGTACCCAATAGAAACTTCCAGAAAGAAGGGTGTCCAGTCTAGAAATGTAAAGGTGTAGATGAATGTTCTTTCTTATCCTCTAGGTTCTGGAACCTTCTACCCAGGTGTTATATCTCAAAGTAGGACAGACATACCACAGATGGTTCATGAGATGACTGTAGCTGGTGCAAAGATGAGCATTTATTTTTATAACATTTCTAAATTTATTTTACTATGTATTAAAAAGCACTGGTTTTCCATTTTCAGTGCTGATGGATTTCTTAGTGTCTGAGGGGCATTTGAGCATGGAGAGCAATATTCACTACTAACTGTAACTCAGGCGATGTCCCAACTATTAATCTTGGGAATTTATTAAACAATTGGAATTTCTTAGATATTAAACAACCAACATTGCCCTAAATATTTATAACCACTTACCAATAACTAATAAAAAAGTTCAGATTTAGCAAAATAAATGTTCCCGATCAATAAAAAACCTAGATTACAAACCTAACCCAGAATTTTTATACATTAAATTAAAATCTTGCTTCTAACATATTTATTCCTTTGAATATTCTGAGAATTTAAATGCAAAATGGTCATACCAGCAATGTTAAAGTGCAAAACTGATTAATGCCCTTACACCAAAGGAGGTTACGATGATACTCGTACGGGGGCTTTAATTTGTTGTCTTTACCCTTGCACATTCTCAGCATCCATAACTGATTATTTTACACCTTTCTAGGATTCTAGAAATTTATGACTTCAGAGTATGGTAATATTGTTTTGAAGCCACTGGGAAATGACAGGCCTTGTGCTGAAAACTTCCTGATTATTGGTCAGGACATGGTTGCACAGAACAAGTTCATTCAAACCTGAACCACCTGTCATCAGGGTGAGTTTCTTTTGATTGCCAAGAAAAAGCACGTGTTATATAATGGGACATTTCACTTCCAATCTTCCTTAATGGTGTTGACCTTGAGACTCGAAGTTTTCCAGTAATGAACTGGTCTCTAGGTTTTTATGTGGCATTTACTTATTGTGCAATAATTAAGATTGTTGGTCTGTCTTATCCCAGTAATTGGAAGCTCAGAGACACATGTCTTATTAGTATCGCATTAAAATTAGTGGCGTTATCCAGAGTTTCATTGGGAAAAAAGGGAGTAAGTCTGGGGCTTGTTTTTCTTCTTTTAAGGGCATTTGGCTAATTTGCTTTCTAGGAGCTCATGTTTGGATATTGTTTAGTTGGTAGGACTGTGTGGGATCACAAACGGCCAATGGCTACTTCACTTTCCATATGCTTTCTTGTTCGTGGCCCAGTTCCTTTGTTTACTGGGATTATTTTAGCTGACTCACCAGTTTCAAGTCACTCCTTCCTTCTTATGCTGGTCCGCGTTGACAGCTGACAAATAGGTGCTCACCAAAGAAACATGATATCCACAGCTAACAGAGATAGCACTTTCTATTATGAAAATAACAAGTATGAGGCCTTTGCCATTAAACCCACCCTTTCTTGGAATAACTCCATTTTTAAACATTATATTACCTATCTTGATTTTTTACTCTTGTTCCAAAGCATTCAACCCTCAATTTAGTCTTTTCCTTTTTAGAGATGCGTGTTCGAAATCAAATATTAGCCCCCACGAGTGTGTATGAGTTGCCACTCTGGAAGAAATGCTATTTTTTGTTGATGTTGTAGGGACATTTTTTCCAAAATAACTGTCAATGGTATTTCTTTTAAGTCCATGAATTCACACTGACGTTCTAAATTTTGTGCTTTGTCATATTGCCTGATCAAATAACACGATTCCATCAATCACCAAGACTTTTTCTCCAGGATGGATGTACTACAGGGCTATATGGCTTCCTTTTAAAATCTGTTTAACATTAAAAAGTGAGGCAATAAAAAAAATACATTGTAAATAGCAGCACTGGGCTGTGACAATCACCCTGAATGTGGATGGTGAATGAGCGAAGCTCTGATCTTGCAGGCTGGTCTGTCCACATGCAAGCCTCCTGCTCCAGCACAGTGGATTAGGTTCTTGGCCCTTCCTCTGAGAAGCGCCACAGACTTGGGGACTTCAGACCACAGAAATGTCTTGTCTTAGTTCTAGAATCTAGAAGTATGAAATCAAGGTGTTGGCATGACCAGGTTCCCTCTGCAACAATTAAGGAAGTATTCTTCCTTGCCTCCTTGGCTAGTATTTATAACACTCCAATCTCTGTGTCCGTCACCACATGGCCATCTCTAGCGTTTTGTGTCTCTCTCTCTTCTTATAAGAACAGTGCTCAGATTAAGGGTTATCTTACTCCAATAAGACTTCGTCCTAATTAATTACATCTGGAATGGCCCTATTTCCAAATAAGGTACTATTCACAGGTACTAGGGGTTAGGACTTCAGCATATATTTTGGGGGGGCACAGAAGTCTACCCATAACAAAAAGCCTATCAGGAAGCCTAGCTCAGCTGTTTCTTGAGGAACATTCTAGCCTGGCCTTTCACGGTGATCAAGAGGTGGGAGTCCAGAGGATAGAGGCAGTGAAGCTCCAAAACAGAGGAGATGTGGCCACATGGGGGCCTGAGGCTCACTCAAACTTTCTTCTTCTGGTCAACCAGAAGGGTTTTTTTGGTTGCTGTTGATCAGAATTAAAGCTGGTAGTGGAGAGGTAGTTTGAAAGACGTTTTTCATAACTTAAAGTTTCTTAAGTTGTAAATTGAGGAGATTGGGCCTATTCGGGGGTTTTCCAGTTTTGTTCCAGGGAGCCACCTCGGACTCCTGTGCAGAAGGGTGAACACCATGTCCCACAACAGCTCCGCTTTTGTTCCTTTCACCAGTTGTAAAACTGCCGACTCTATTCCGAAATCAAGGTTTTGTTCTTTATACATACTGTTTATCTCTTCTTTTTGCTGGCGAAATACTTGTAACAAAAATTTCCCATTATAACCCTTGGTAAGTGTGCAAGACAGTGGCAAAAAGTACATTCACACTGTTGTGCAACCATCACCCCACGGCTGGAGTGAGGTCGAAATGGGTGAGTGAGGTCAAAAAGAAGAAATTTCCACATATAGAAGTCACGGGGATGGAACATATTGCATGGTGACTATAGTTAGGGGAGATCTTAAATGTTCTCATAGTAAGGAAAAAACTCATAAGTATATATGGTGATGGATATTAACTTATTAGGGTGATCATCTTGCAACATATACATCATTATGTTGTACACCTGCAACTAATATAATGTTATAGTTCAATTATATTGCAATAAAAACTATCTGAATATAGACAACTTTAAAAAAAAAACCCAACCAAACAAAATATCCTTAAAAGGATAAATTTTATCATGTAGAGTTTTACATAATAATACAAAACAAAACAAAAACTTGTCCTCCTTCCTTTCCAGGTGATGTAAATACCTCAGGGTGAAGGATAAGGCTTCTAAACTGGAGAGCCTTTTGGGCTCACATCCTGCCTCTTGCACAGCTTGAAACATCACTCTTGTTCTCTCTCTCTGCACTATCCTGACCCACATCCCAGTCCCAGCCTTCGCCTCTGCAGGGCCTCGAGAGTTCTGGGGCTTTGAATTTCCTCTCTGCATAGAGCTCCCATAGATTTTCTGTTTGCCTTTAGAGGATTCCAAGTGGGGATCAGAGTGTATTTTTTTCTTAGCAGCATGAAGCAACAAATAGGTGACTGGTAAAAACAGGGATGGGACCTTTGCTTTTGGGAACATCTAGACCTTTTTGACCAGCTCTGGATCGTTCCAGCTCATCACAGCCCAAAGCATCCCTGGGGCCCCTTCACTTTGTCTCTCAGTAGGATCTCATCCTTCAGGAAACATCCATGCCAGGCAGCATATGTGAATTTCGGCCCCAAACAGACTGAGTAGTAGCTCTTACGACAAATCTTTCCCATCTGCAGGAAGTTCTCTTCCATGTATCCTCTCTCTATGAGATAACTATTTTTGACCCTGCCTTGAATCTCTAGCTCTTGCTACTGTGCTAGTGCTGAGCTGGAATCCACTAAATATAAGATGTAGCCTACCAGAGCCATTTCAATATGATTAGACTATCATATGCTGGTGGGGTGGGGGACACTTAACCATTTGACCTCTTCACCTTTTCCTATAAGAGAAACCATACAGCTGCCTCAATCCTATTTTTTCAAAGATTTTATTTATATATTTGAAAAAGAGAGTGCACACGCACGTGCACAAGAGCAGGGTGGAGGTGCAGAGGGAGAAGAAGCAGACTCCCCGCTGAGCAGGAGCCTTCTGCAAGAGGTGATCACAGGAACCTGGGATCATGATTGAGCGGAAGGCAGATGCTGAACCAACAACAACCAAGATATCTTGATCTCAATCTTATTGTATCGTAAGAAAATGATGCACCATGTAAGTCACAGGTCAGCCTAGAAACCCAATGTCATTGGATGTTTGTTGAGTGTATTTATATAAAGAACAAGACAGCGTTCCACTCCACTTTTCCTTCTCCTGAGAGAGCAGAGACTATACCAGAGTCCCCGGTTCCCCGGGTCAGACGGAAAAGAAATTAACTTGCCACTGCCCCCCCCCCCGGGGGGAGAAGCCTGTCCGACCACCTCCTGGCCTCATCTGTGTGAAGGCAGGGCCTTCCCTCTTCTTCCTGCAAGGAGGTGGCACAGAACAAAATGAAATAGGAAGGCGTGGTAAACATTAAAAGAGCCCCAAGAATGAAAACCACAGCTGATAAGAGTATCAGATGTAAGGATCTATCCAAAGATTTTCACACACCTAAAGGAGCAGTTGTGGTACTTAAAATGATCATTAATGGAACTAAATATGATGAGAAACCATAGGAATAGACAGTTCTTCACTGCAGCATCTGGGCAGCAAAACCGTTGTGGACTCTAGGCTCTTCTCACCGTTTCCATGAACGAGCTGGGCCCCCCGGGCCTGGAGCTAAGCGAGGGGCCTGAGGGGCCCATAAACAGAGATAACACCGCAACCAGGCTGCAGATGCGCTGCTTAGCATCTGCAGACGCTTTCTCTTGGTTCATTAAAGCACCAATAAGATGCCCCTTTATCCCTCTATGTTCATATAAATAAAAGGATGAAAATGTAATTACCATAGCTACTTAATTAAGAACAGCTCTGAAAGTTGCCCCTTGCTCCTGGTGTATGAAAGACTGGATTTGGAGACCTTGGTCTACACTAGCTCTTGGCAGACTGCAACTTCATTCTCCAAAAATGCCCCCAGGAAGATGGTTTTTTCAGCCCCATTTTGCAGGCATAGAAACTGATACTGTGGCTTCCCTGAGGTTGCACCAGCTCCACGTGGCCTTTGCAAGACAGAAACTCAAGTAATCTGCACCCCCTTGTCCACCAGACCCTCACTTAGCAGGCCTGGGCTCGAGAACCAGCTTCTTAGTTTCAAGCCATGGCCACTTGGCTCTTCGGCTGTTGGATCTTGGGCAGTTAAATCTCTCTATCTTAATTGCCGCATCTGGACAACTCAATCAGGCACTTCCTGACCACGGGCACGTTTTGAGAAGATATGTGGGTTCTTTGCTTTCCTTTTCTTCCCCCTCCCCCTTATTGAAAATGAACTGCGGTCTTGCCACCAGTCTGACCTCGGCAGTCATACCCCAGAGCATTTCCGCAGAGGCGTCTCCTTTCACTTTCTCTTGTGGGGGACACAGTGGATTTGCAGCTAATTCACAGGATGAAGAAAAAAGCCCAGATCTGGGAGCCCGTGAACACATGATGAATGCCAGGGAAAGCTCAGGCAAACAGTGGCCTTGGAAAGCAGACCAGACTGCAAAAGTTCCCTGGGAGGACTGGCACTCCAGCCCAGGAATGCAGCCACCAAAACAGGAGTTGGGTCAGAGCCTTCTCTGGGATTCCTCTGGCCAGCCCAAACCTTGGTGTGCATGCTAAGCAAGCACGCTCCTGAGTCTCTGATTTTTCCAGAGTCCCCCGGCCACCTGGAAGTAGCAGAGAAACCGGCAGATGCTGCACTCTCACTCAGCTTTGCCATCTTAGATCATAGCACGACAGCAAGAGGGGCGCCCTTGTACTTGAAAAACTGACTGGCAGCTTCACCACTTGCCCCTGGTCTCTCGCTTCACCCAACTTGCCAGGCTCCCACTCCTCTTTCCTTCCTGACCTTGGTCCTGCCGGGAATGCTGGGAGGAGGCCTTCTCCTGCAGGGAAGCGGGGGGCGGCCCTTCCCGTTACTTGTCCTTTCTGGCTGAGCTAATGCATTGGATTGCACTCCTGCTCCCTAGGAGGAAGCCCGGGGGTTTGCAGGTTAGACCTGTTACCCACAGGGACAGCTTCTGCATCTTTCCAGTGCCCTCAGATTCCAGATCATCAAAACTCTTCACTAGCTGGCAAAGCGGAGGAGCTTGTGCTGCCTTTCCTGGGCTGAAGAGAAGTTTTTCTGGGGCTGGAAAATTATTGGATCTGGGATTTTGCACCCCACGTACTGGCTGTCTCTCCCCGACCGGAGGCAGAACGCTGGGGTCCCGCTCACCTGCTGCTTTAACGAGGGAGAGCCTCTGCCCGCTCAAGTCTCCCCGTCTTCCCAACGCTATCCCAGAGTCTCCATTTATTACATGAACACTAATTTATCACCAGGTGATGAAGAGTCGTGGAGGAAGAAGACCAAGATTTATTGCATGCCTCCTATGCGCCAGGCTCTGAACTTAACCCTTTGCATTTTTCTGTCATTTAATCCTTGAGTCACCACTATGTGTTTGACATTTGGGGATAGATTATAAAGACTCCCACAGTTCACCATCATCCTTATACATAAGCAGAGTCCAGTTTCCCATCTCTTTAATCTTGAATCTTGTTGGCGATGCTACTTTCTTTGGCCAAGGGAATTTTAGTAAATGGGATGTAAGCAGAGGTTTCAAAAAGGTGTATGCACTGAGGCTTCCTAGAGCATTATTACTATGTAAACAGACCTTGACCAGTAGTATGAGAAATTATGGCCTGGTCGCCTGTGTCACATCTGACCCCCTCACATGCGTGAGGCCACCCGTGATTAGCCAGCAACTGCCAACATGTCAGCCTACCTCACACACATGTACAAACCCAGCTGAGATAGGCCAACTCAGCCTAAACCACAAGAACCTCTCTACCTAAATCAATGGTTTTTCACCCACGACATTATGAAACAAATAATCAATACAGCCTTCCTACACCAATTTTACAAAACAGAACACCTGGGCTCAGAAAGATTTAGTAATTTGTCCAAGGTCTTCAAATTCAGGATGTTCTGGTTGCAATGCACATAACAGAATCCATACCATGGGAAGAAGTTTTGGCCAAACTCCATGTGTTAAGCCTGAAAAGAAAATATTTATGCATTAAGGCCGTCCTCCAAGATTCGGAAAACGGTTGAAAAGAAGACAAAATAGGCCTCTATTTTGGCTTGATTCAGCAGGGCCAAGGAATAGAAACTTTCAAAAACGCACAACTTAAGTAAAAAAGAGAAAAAACGTGATAACATCCAGAGTGATTTACTATAGAATATTTGAACACAGAAGGAAATCCTTTAGAGGTTCAATGACAAGCTCAGAGCAGCATTTTCCTCTTTGGGACTGAAGTTGGCTGGGAGGCAAGAAAATTTCCCTTCTGTACTTCAGGGTTCTAGAGAGACATGATGCCTCAGACCTTTTCTGGGTGTCTGCACAATCCAAAGTCATTGTGGGTAAAGCCCCTAAGACTTGAAATTTGGCCAAACTGAAAATACACAACACACCTGATGTGGTAGTTTGCCCAGAATGCCTTAGCACCCTGCTCCTTTGTTCTTTCTTTCAATACTGTACAGGTCACATCTGTGCACAATATCGAAAGCCACATATCAAAAGGAAAGCTGGGTTGATGCCTTGGTCTTTGCAATCATAGAAGAACCTTGTAAAATCTGCTCCGATCCTCGCCGGTTGCAAAAATGTACTTCCTGCCATCAAACGGAGCTGCTCTGTTAGTCTTGATCCCCCAATATCCTCCCTCTATACCCATCCAACATGGGTTCCTGCAAATCAGAAGTCTCCAGACTTACCCCAGTGTGGATGGATTTGGGCTCGCCTCTCAGGTGGAGGGCAGTAGTCAGCCTGACCTGACACTGGCGTTCTGTTTTTCGTAAAAGGCCTCTGTGTGCTACTTAATGAACACTACTCAGTGACGTGGTTTCAGTGACTGGGTGTTCTACAGATCTTTTATGTTTGCTTGTGTGAGTATAGAATTCTGTGTTACATACAGTGTTAGTTTTTGTTGAGGAAGAATTAGACAATGATTCAAAAGAATTCTAGAGGGGGGAAAGATGGCGGAGGAGTAGGGGACCCTATTTCAACTGGTCCCCGGAATTGAGCTGGGTATCTACCAGACCACTCTGAGCACCCATGAAACCAGCCTGAGATGTAAGAAGATCTGGATCTCTACAAACAGAATATCGCAGGCAGCTGGTTTTGAGGTAAGAAGCGGAGAGCCGTGATTCTGTGGGCAGATATCAGAGGATAAACAGCAGCAGGAGGGTGCCTGAACATGGGGATCCTACACCGCCGGTGAGTGACAGCCTCGCGCGCTGCAGACGGGGCACAGACTCGCAGACCAATAGTGTCGGGAAAGGACTTTAGGGCAGCCCCTGGGGTGGAAAACCAGACCGGCGGGGTCACGCGCACGTGAACGGCAGCCTCTGAGACGGAAACCCAGTGCGCCGGGGTCGCACCAGTGAGCTGAAACCCCCGGGGTGGAAACCTCAAATGGCGGAGTCATGCGCACGCTAACTGCAGCCCCCGGGTCGGAAAACCAGAGCAGCTGAGTCGCACGTGGGCGAACTGGGAGCGGCTGGCGGTTTTAGAAGCACAAAGGGCAGAGACGGGCCCCGACCTGGAGGCAGGACTGGGAGTGCTGCAGAGGGTCACACAACCCAGGATGCTGCAGTTTAAAGCAGCACGGACAGAAACGGAGACGGTGTGGCCTGGAGAGCTCACTGAAGAACAGACTGCGGTCTCTCTGCTCTTGGAAATGGTCTCTTCTGCTCTGACTCGCGTAAGAGATGTGGAAAGCCGCCAGGGAAAGGCGCCAGAGAGCAAAAGCCCCAAAGACTGATTCCCACTGAGCCCATCCCCCACCACAGGGGCACAGGGCAACTCCGCCCAAACAGGGTTGCCTGAGTAACAGCCCGGCAGGCCCCTCCCACAGAAGACAGGCTGGGAAAACAAAAGGCCACCAACCCTAAGGTACCAAGAAAACAGGTGCATCTTGCTTGGGTTCTGGTCAATAATTTGGACTCTATACATTCTGTCAAACACCCACTAACAGAATGATTCGGAGGAGGAGCCGCCAAAACAGAAAAGACTCAGAGATTATGACTTATGCTGCAGATTTACAAATGGATGCAGATATAACCAAGATGTCGGAGATGGAATTCAGGCTAGCAATTGTGAAGACAATAGCTAGAATGGAGAAATCAATTAAGAGTTTCTAAGGGCAGAAATAAAAGGTGAATTGGCAAAACTAAAAATGCTATCAAGGAGATCCAATCCAATCTAGATAATCTAACAGCTAGGGTAACTGAGACAGAAGAGAGAATAAGCGACCTGGAAGACAATATAATAGATAAAAAGGGAAAAGAGGAGGCCAGGGAAAAACAACTCAGAATCCATGAAAATAGAATCAGAGAAATAAGTGACACCATGAGGCGTTCCAATGTCAGAAAAATTGGAATCCCAGAGGGAGTGGAGAGAGGGAGAGGACTACAAGATGTATTTGAGCAAATCGTAGCTGAGAACTTTCCTAATCTGGGGAATGAAACAAACATTCGAGTCCTAGAGGCAGAGAGGACCCCTCCCAAGATCAAGGAAAACAGGCCAACACCCCGGTATGTAATAGTAAAACTTGCAAATCTTAGAACCAAGGAAACCATCTTAAGGGCAGTTAGGGGGAAGAGATTCCTTACGTACAGAGGGAGGAACATCAGAATAACGTCAGACCTATCCACAGAGACCTGGCAAGCCAGAAAGGCCTGGCAAGACATATTCAGGGTACTAAACGAGAAGAACATGCAGCCAAGAATACTTTATCCGGCAAGGCTTTCATTTAGAATGGATGGAGAGATGCAGAGCTTCCACGACTGGCAGAAACTGAAAGAATCTGTGACCACTAAGCCGGCCCTGCAAGAAATATTAAGGTGGGTTCTATAAAAGGAGAAAGACCCCAAGAGTGATCTACAACAGAAACTTTCAGGGACAATCTATAAAAACAACATCTCACAGGCAACATGACAATTAATTCATATCTTTCAATAATCACTCTCAACGTGAATGGCCTAAACGCTCCCATAAAACAGCACAGGGTTGCAGATTAGATAAAAAGACAGGACCCATCCATATGCTATCTACAAGAGACTCATTTTGAACCTAAAGATACATCCAGACTGAAAGTGAAGGGATGGAGATCTATCTTCCATGCCAGCGGACCTCAAAAGAAAGCTGGGGTAGCAATTCTTATATCAGACAAATTAGATTTTAAACTAAAGTCTGTAATAAGAGACACAGAAGGACACTGTATCATTCTTAAAGGGTCTATCCAACAAGAAGATCTAACAATTGTAAATATCTATGCCCCCAACATGGGAGCAGCCATCTACATAAGCCAACTGTTAACCAAAATAAAGAGTCATATTGATAACAATACGTTAATTGTAAGAGACCTCAATACTCCACTCTCAGCAATGGACAGATCATCTAAGCAGAAAATCAACAAGGAAACAAGAGCTTTGAATGATACATTGGACCAGATGGACCTCATAGATATTTACAGAACATTCCACCCTAAAACAACAGAATACTCATTCTTCTCCAGCGCACATGGGACTTTCTCCAGAATTGACAATATACTGGGTAACAAATCAGGTCTCAACCGATACCAAAAGATTGAGATTATTCCCTGCATATTCTCAGACCACAATGCTCTAAAACTGGAACTCAATCACAAGAAAAAATTTGGCAGAAATTCAAACACTTGGAAGCTAAAGACCACTCTGCTCAAGAATGTTTGGGTCAACCAAGAAATCAAAGAAGAACTTAAACAATTCATGGAAATCAATGAGAACGAAAACACATCGGTCCAAAACCTATGGGATACTGCAAAGGTGGTCCTGAGGGGGAAATACATAGCCATCCAAGCCTCACTCAAGAAAATAGAAAAATCCCGAATTCACCAACTAACTCTACACCTTAAAGAACTAGAGAAAAAGCAACAAACGACGCCTAAGCCACACATTAGAAGAGAAATAACTAAAATTAGAGCAGAAATCAATGAATCAGAAACCAGAAACACAGAAAGAGAAACACATCCAGATCAATGAAACTGTTTGTTCTTTGAAAGAATTAATAAGATTGATAAACCACTGGCCAGACTTATCCAAAAGAAAAGAGAAAGGACCCAAATTAATAAAATTATGAACGAAAGGGGAGAGATCACGACTAACACGAAGGAAATAGAAACAATTATTAGAAATTATTATCAACAACTATATGCCAATAAACTGAGCAGTCTGGATAAAATGGAGGCCTTCCTGGAAACCTATAAGCTGCCAAGACTGAAAGAGGAAGAAATTGACAACCTGAATAGGCCAATAACCAGTAACGAGATTGAAGCAGTGATCAAAAACCTCTCCCAAAACAAGAGTCCAGGGCCTGATGGATTCCCTGGGGAATTCTACCAAACATTCAAAGAAAAAATAATACCTATTCTCCTGAAGCCGTTTCAAAAAATAGAAACAAAAGGAAAACTTCCAAACTCATTCTATGAGGCCAGCATTACCTTAATCCCAAAACCAGGCAAAGACCCCATCAAAAAGGAGAATTTCAGACCGACATCCCTGATGAATATGGATTCCAAATCCTCAACAAAATCCTAGCTAATAGGATCCAACAATACATGAAAAGGATCATCCACCACGACCAAGTGGGATTTATCCCCGTGATGCAAGGGTGGTTCAACATTCGCAAATCAATCAATGTGATAGAACACATTTTTGAGAGGAGGGAGAAGAACCATATGGTCCTCTCAATTGATGCAGATAAAAGCATTTGACAAAATACGACATCCTTTCCTGATTAAAACTCTCCAGAGTATAGGGATAGAGGGAACATTCCTCAAGCTCATAAAATCCACCCATGAAAAACCCACAGCGAATATCATCCTCAATGGGGAAAAGCTGAGAGCCTTTCCCTTAAGATCAGGAACACATCAAGGGTGCCCACTCTCGCCATTATTGTTCAACATAGTACTAGAAGTCCTAGCAACAGCAGACAACAAAAAGAAATAAAACGTATTCAAATTGGCAAAGAAGAAGTCAAACTCTCTCTTTTCGCAGACGACATGATAGTTTATGGGGAAAACCCAAAAGACTCTACCCCCGAATTACTAGAACTCATCCAGCAATTCAGTAATGTGGCAGGATACAAAATCAACGCACAGAAATCAGTTGCTTTCTTATACACTAACAACGCAACTGTAGAAAGAGAAATTAAAGAAACGATTCCATTTACAATAGCACCAAAAACCATAAGATACCTCGGAATAAACCTAACCAAAGAGGTAAAGGATCTATACTCTAGGAACTACAAAACACTCATGAAAGAAATTGAAGAAGACACAAAAAGATGGAAAAATATTCCATGCTCATGGATCGGAAGAATAAACATTGTTAAAATGTCTATGCTACCCAGAGCAATCTATAACTACAATGCCATCCCGATCAAAATTCCAATGACATTTTTCAAGGTGCTGCAACAAACAATCCTAAAATTTGTATGGAATCAGAAAAGACCCCAAATCGCCAAGGAGATGTTGAAAAAGAAAAACAAAGCTGGGGGCATCACGTTGCCCGATTTCAAGCTATAATACAAAGCTGTGATCACCAAGACGGCACGGTATTGGCAAAAACACAGACATACAGACCAATGGAACAGAATAGAGAACCCAGATATGGACCCTCAACTCTATGGTCAAATAATCTTTGACAAAGCAGGGGAAAAAATGCAATGGAAAAAAGACAGTCTCTTCAACAAATGGTGCTGGGAAAATTGGACAGCCACATGCAGAAGAATGAAACTCGACCATTCTCTAACACCATTCACCAAGATAAACTCAAAGTGGATGAAAGACCTCAATGTGAGACAGGAATCCATCAAAAGCCTAGAGGAGAACATAGGCAGTAACCTCATCGACATTGGTATGAGAGACCGGGAAAGGGTCCCATACGTGAAATGAAGTGAGAAACAGGCCGGTGTGGAAGGGAGCTCTAAACTCACCTCTTGTTTCTGATGCTAGTACCCTTGCCCCGGCTGTGCCTGCAGGCCTAAAGCCAAGCACCTAACTCAAGGGAACAACGTTTAGAGAATTCCTGCTTCGGCTAAAATAGCCATGCCTGAGAGTGGACGCATTTTGCTGTGTGAAAGCGTGAGCGCACTGCAACTGAGTCCCAAACCATTTTCTGTGTGAGACTCAGGCCCCGGAAGAAAGCAGAACATGACTCCCCACTTGTTTCATGAAGCTAGCACTGCGGCCCCACTTTTGCATGGAAGTCTAATCGCTAGCGTTCTAACTCGGAGAAACAACACTAGAGAAACCGTAGTTTAGGTACCGTCAACCTCTGCGAGATGAAGCAGTTTAGGGTGAACTCTGGGTGAGAACCTGAGGACAGGTTCCATTTCGTAAAATACACCATTGATTCTTGGCCTTAGTAGCCTGGTAGGCGAATGAGCTGCAGCTGGGATTCTTTACAGGCTTGTTTCTTCCAAGTCAGTGTCGAGCACGGAGCATTCCTGCACACATGGAGCAGTAGTGTTAGCTTCAGGTAGCAAGAGCTGAGTCCAGAGGTGCCTTCTGCCCGGACCTGTTTCTCCCTCGGTTTCACGTATGGAACCCGTTCCCCAGGCTCTCACCCACGGTACCCTGTATACTGCTTCCTCCGCCTGGAGGTCGACAGTAACTAAAGCACGATTTCTCTACAGTGTTGTTTCTTCGAGTTAGAATGCTAGTGATGAGACTTCCATGCAAAAGCGGGGCCGCAGTGCTAGCTTGATGAAACACATGGGGAGTCGTGTGCTGCCTTCTGCTGGGGCCTGAGTCTCACTCGCAAAAAGCTTTGGACTCCCTTGCAGAGCTCTCACGCACGCACACAACAAAATGCTTCCACCCTCAGGGGCGGCCGTGTTAGCTGAAGCACGGATTCTCTACCAAGTTTTTCCTTTGAGTTAGGTGGCTGACTTTAAGCCTGCACGCACAGCCGGAGAAACGGTACTAGCCCCATAACCACGATGTGAGTTGAGAGCTGCCTTCTGTACCGGCCTGTCTCTCCCCCGATTTTACGAAATGGAACCCGTCCCCAGGCTCTCACCCACAGTACACCCTGACCTGCTTCCTCCCACAGAGGAGTCGAGGATGGCTAAAGCACGGTTTCTCTAGTGTTGTTTATCCGAACTACAACGCTAGCGATTAGACTTCCATGCAAAACTGGGGCCACAGTGCTAGTTTCATGAGACAAGTGGGGAGTCGTGTTCTGTCTTCTGCCAGGGCCTGAGTCTCACACGGAAAATGGTTTTGGACTCACTTGCAGTGCGCTCACGCATGCACACAGCAAAATGTGTCCGCCCTCAGGCCTGGCGATTTTAGCCAAAGCAGGAATTCTCTCCAGAGTGGTTCCTTTGAGTTAGGTGGTTGGCTTTAGGCCTGCAGGCACCCCCGGGGCAACGGCACTAGCCTCATAAACAAGAGGTGAATTGAGAGCTGCCTTCCGCACCGGCCTGTTTCTCACTCCATTTCACGTATGGGACCCTTTCCCCGGTCTCTCATACACGAGCACTGTCAGATTCCTCTGGCTTCAGGAACGGCACTGTTAACTAAAGCGCACTCACTCTATAGCATTGATTCTTTTTCTTTTTTATTATTGTTATGTTAATCCCCATACATTACATCATTAGTTTTAGATACAGTGTTCCATGATTCATTGTTTGTGCATAACACCCAGTGCTCCATGCAGAACGTGCCCTCCCCAATACCCATCACGAGGCTAACCCATCCTCCCACCCCCCTTCCCTCTAGAACCCTCAGTTTGTTTTTCAGAGTCCATCGTCTCTCATGGTTCTTCTCCCCCTCCGATTCCCCCCCTTCATTCTTCCCCTCCTCTTACATTCTTCTTCTTCTTTTTTTCTTTCTGAACATATATTGCATTATTTGTTTCAGAGGTACAGATCTGAGATTCAACAGTCTTGCACAGTTCACAGCGCTCACCAGAGCACATACCCTCACCAGTGACCATCACCCAGTCACCCCATCCCTCCCACCCCACCCCCCACTCCAGCAACCCTCAGTTTGTTTCCTGAGATTAAGAATTCCTCCTATCAGTGAGGTCATATGATACATGTCTTTCTCTCTTTGACTTATTTCGCTCAGCATAATACCCTCCAGTTCCATCCATGTCATTGCAAATGGCAAGATCTCATTCCTTTTGATGGCTGCATAATATTCCATTGTATATATATACCAAGTCTTCTTTATCCATTCATCTGTTGATGGACATCTTGGCTCTTTCCACAGTTTGGCTCTTGTGGACATTGCTATAGCATTGATTCTTGGTGTTATTAGCCTGGTTACTAGGCATCCAAGCACACAGGGTACAGCAGTGCTAATCTCCTCAAACAAGAGGTGAGTCCACAGCAGCCTTCCTCACAGGCCTGCTTCTCACTCCGACTTACGTTTAGGTTCCATTTCTCATGCTCTCACAAAAACACACAATAGATGAAGTTCACGCTCAGGAAGGGCGATCTTTGCTGAGGCACGGGTTCTCTGCACCTTTGTTCCTTTGCGTTGGGTGGATGGCACTTAGGACTGCACGCACAGAGGGGAGAGCCGATCTCGTTTCCCGAAACAAGAGTTGAGTCGAGAGGTGCCTTCTGCCCATGCTTATTTCTCCCTGGGAATTCTGCTGGGACTCATTCCCCAGGTTTGCCGTCAAGCAGAGTGGACAATGCTGCCACCCTGTGGAGAGGCGAAAGAGCTGAAGCTGGGCTTCTTGACCGGCTTCTTTGTGCCAAATCAGTGTGGAGCACTTAGCATTCCTATGCACACATGGAGCAGTATTGTTAGCTTCAGGTAACAGGAGCTGAGTCGAGAGGTGCCTTCTGGCCCGGACTTCTGCTCCCCCGATTTTACGAAACGGAACCCGTCCCCAGGCTCTCACCCACAGTACACCCTAACCTGCTTCCTCCCACACAGAGGTCGACGGTCGCTATAGCACGGTTTCTCTAGTGTTGTTCCTCCGAGTTAGAACGCCAGCGATTAGACTTCCATGCCAAAGTGGGGCCGCAGTGCTTACTTCATGAAACAAGTGGGGAGTCTTGTTCTGCCTTCTGCCGGGGCCCGAGTCTCACACGGAAAATGGTTTGGGACTCCCTTGCAGTTCTCTCACGCATGCACACAGCAAAATGCTTCCAGCCTCAGGCATGCCTATTTTCGCTGAAGCAGGAATTCTCTACAGAGTTGTTCCTTCCACTTAGGTGCTTGGCTTTAGGCCTGCAGGCACACACGGGGCAACGATACTAGCTTCAGAAACAAGAGGTGAGTTGACAGCTGTCTTCTGTACCGGCCTGTTTCTCCCTCGATTTTACCTATGGAACCCGTCCCCAGGCTCTCACCCACAGTGCAGCATAAACTGCTTCCTCCCCCAGAGAGGTCGACGGTAGCTAAAGCACGGTTTCTTTTTTTTTTTTTAAAGTTTTAATTTATTTATCTGACAGAGAGAGACACAGCGAGAGAGGGAACACAAGCAGGGGAAGTGGGAGAGGGAGAAGCAGGCCTCCCGCTGAACAGGGAATCCGATGCGGGGCTCGATCCCAGGACCCTGGGATCATGACCTGACCTGAAGGCAGACGCTTAACCATCTGAGCCACCCAGGCGCCCCTAAAGCACAGTTTCTGTACACTGTTGTTTCTTTGAGTTGGAACGCAAGCGATTAGACTTCCATGCAAAAGTGGGGCCGCAGTGCTAGCTTGCTGAAACAAGTGGGGAGTCGTGTGCTGCCTTCTGCAGCGGCCTGAGGCTCCCTCGGAATTGGGTTTGGGACTCCCTTGCAGGGCTCTCACGCACGCACACTACAAAATGCTTCCACCCTCAGGAGCGGCTGTTTTAGCCGAAGCACGGCTTCTCTACCGAGTTTTTCCTTCGAGTTAGGTGGCTGACGTTAAGCCTGAACGCACACCCGGGGCAACGGTACCAGCCCCATAACCATGATGTGAGTTGAGAGCTGCCTTGTGTACCGGCCTGTCTCTCCCCCGATTTTACGAAATGGAACCTGTCCCCAGGCTCTCACCCACAGTACACCCTAAACTGCTTCCTCGCCCAGAGAGGTCGACGGTACCTAAAGCACGGTTTCTCTACACTGTTGTTTCTTCGAGTTAGAACGCCAGCTCTTAGACTTCCATGCAAAAGTGGGGCGGCAGTGCTAGCTTCATGAAACATGTGGGGAGTCGTGTTCTGCCTTCTGCCGGGGCCTGAGTCTCACACGGAAAATGGTTTGGGACTCAGTTGCAGTGCCCTCACGCAGGCACACAGCAAAATGCGTCCACCCTCCGGCATGGCTATTTTCGCCGAGGCAGGAATTCTCTACAGAGTTGTTCCTTTGAGTTAGGTGTTTGGTTTAGGCCTGCAGGCACACCCGGGGCAAGGGTACTAGCCTCATAAACAAGAGGCGAGTTGAGAGCTGCCTTCCGCACTGGCCTGTTTCTCACTCCATTTCACGTATGGGACCCTTTCCCTGCTCTCTCATACACGAGCACTGTAGAATTCCTCCGGCTTCAGGAACGGCAACGTGAGCTAAAGCGCAGTAACTCTACAGCCTTGATTATTGGTGTTAGTAGCCTGGGAGGCGAATGAGCTGCAGCTGGGGTTCTTTACAGGCTTGTTTCTTCCAAGTCAGTGTCGAGCACGGAGCATTCCTGCACACATGGAGCAGTAGTGTTAGCTTCAGGTAGCAAGAGCTGAGTCCAGAGGTGCCTTCTGCCCAGACCTATTTCTCTCTTGGTTTCACGTATGGAACCCGTTCCCCAGGCTCTCAGCCACGGTACTCCGTGTAATGCTTCCTCCGTCTAGAGGTCGACGGTAACTAAAGCACGATTTCTCTACACTGTTGTTTCTTCGAGTTAGAATGCTAGTGATGAGACTTCCATGCAAAAGCGGGGCCGCAGTGCTAGCTTGATGAAACACATGGGGAGTCGTGTGCTGCCTTCTGCTGGGGCCTGAGGCTCACTCGCAAAACGCTTTGGACTCCCTTGCAGTGCTCTCACGCATGCACACAACAAAATGCTTCCACCCTCAGGGGCGGCCGTGTTAGCTGAAGCATGGATTCTCCAGCGAGTTTTTCCTTCGAGTTAGGTGGCTGACTTTAAGCCTGCACGCACAGCCGGACAAACGGTACTAGCCCCATAACCATGATGTGAGTTGAGAGCTGCCTTGTGTACCGGCCTGTCTCTCCTCGATTTTACGAAATGGAACCCGTCCCCAGGCCCTCACCCACAGTACACCCTGACCTGCTTCCTCCCACAGAGGAGTCGAGGATGGCTAAAGCACGGTTTCTCTAGTGTTGTTTATCCGAACTACAACGCTAGCGATTAGACTTCCATGCAAAACTGGGGCCGCAGTGCTAGTTTCATGAGACAAGTGGGAAGTCGTGTTCTGTCCTCTGCCGGGGCCTGAGTCTCACACGGAAAATGGTTTTGGACTCACTTGCAGTGCGCTCACGCATGCACACAGCAAAATGTGTCCGCCCTCAAGCCTGGTGATTTTAGTCAAAGCAGGAATTCTCTCCAGAGTGGTTCCTTTGAGTTAGGTGGTTGGTTTTAGGCCTGCAGGCACCCCTGGGGCAACGGCACTAGCCTCATAAACAAGAGGTGAATTGAGAGCTGCCTTCCGCACCGGCCTGTTTCTCACTCCATTTCACGTATGGGACCCTTTCCCCGGTCTCTCATACATGAGCACTGTCAGATTCCTCTGGCTTCAGGAACGGCACTGTTAACTAAAGCACACTCACTCTATAGCATTGATTCTTTTTCTTTTTTATTATTGTTATGTTAATCCCCATACATTACATCATTAGTTTTAGATACAGTGTTCCATGATTCATTGTTTGTGCATAACACCCAGTGCTCCATGCAGAACGTGCCCTCCCCAATACCCATCACGAGGCTAACCCATCCTCCCCCCCCTTCCCTCTAGAACCCTCAGTTTGTTTTTCAGAGTCCATCGTCTCTCATGGTTCTTCTCCCCCTCCGATTTCCCCCCCTTCATTCTTCCCCTCCTCTTACATTCTTCTTCTTCTTTTTTTCTTTCTGAACATATATTGCATTATTTGTTTCAGAGGTACAGATCTGAGATTCAACAGTCTTGCACAGTTCACAGCGCTCACCAGAGCACATACCCTCCCCAGTGACCATCACCCAGTCACCCCATCCCTCCCACCACAGCCCCCACTCCAGCAACCCTCAGTTTGTTTCCTGAGATTAAGAATTCCTCCTATCAGTGAGGTCATATGATACATGTCTTTCTCTGTTTGACTTATTTCGCTCTGCATAAGACCCTCCAGTTCCATCCATGTCGTTGCAAATGGCAAGATCTCATTCCTTTTGATGGCTGCATAATATTCCATTGTATATATATACCAAGTCTTTTTTTTTTTCTCAAAGATTTTATTTATTTATTTGTGAGAGAGAGAATGAGAGACAGAGAGCATGAGAGGGAGGAGGGTCAGAGGGAGAAGCAGACTCCCTGCCGAGCAGGGAGCCCGATGCGGGACTCGATCCCGGGACTCCAGGATCATGACCTGAGCCGAAGGTAGTCGCTTAACCAACTGAGCCACCCAGGCGTCCCTATACCAAGTCTTCTTTATCCATTCATGTGTTGATGGACATCTTGGCTCTTTCCACAGTTTGACTCTTGTGGACATTGCTATAGCATTGATTCTTGGTGTTATTAGCCTGGTAACTAGGCATCCAGGCACACAGGGTACAGCAGTGCTAATCTCCTCAAACAAGAGGTGAGTCCACAGCAGCCTTCCTCACAGGCCTGCTTCTCACTCCGACTTACGTTTAGGTTCCATTTCTCATGCTCTCACAAAAACACACAATAGATGAAGTTCACGCTCAGGAAGGGCGATCTTTGCTGAGGCACGGGTCCTCTGCACTTTTGTTCCTTTGCGTTGGGTGGATGGCACTTAGGACTGCACGCACAGAGGGGAGAGCCGATCTCGTTTCCCGAAACAAGAGTTGAGTCGAGAGGTGCCTTCTGCCCATGCTTATTTCTCCCTGGGAATTCTGCTGGGACTCATTCCCCAGGTTTGCCGTCAAGCAGAGTGGACAATGCTGCCACCCTGTGGAGAGGCGAAAGAGCTGAAGCTGGGCTTCTTGACCGGCTTCTTTGTGCCAAATCAGTGTGGAGCACTTAGCATTCCTATGCACACATGGAGCAGTAGTGTTAGCTTCAGGTAACAGGAGCTGAGTCGAGAGGTGCCTTCTGGCCCGGACTTCTGCTCCCCCGATTTTACGAAACGGAACCCGTCCCCAGGCTCTCACCCACAGTACACCCTAACCTGCTTCCTCCCACACAGAGGTCGACGGTCGCTAAAGCACGGTTTCTCTAGTGTTGTTTCTCCGAGTTAGAACGCCAGCGATTAGACTTCCATGCCAAAGTGGGGCCGCAGTGCTAACCTCAGGAAACAAGTGGGGAGTCGTGTTCTGCCTTCTGCCGGGGCCCGAGTCCCACACGGAAATAGGTTCTGGACTCACTTGCAGTGGGCTCACGCATGCACACAGCAAAATGCGTCCACCCTCCGGCATGGCTACTTTAGCCGAAGCAGGAATTCTCTACAGAGTTGTTCCTTTGAGTTAGGTGGTTGGCTTTAGGCCTGCAGGCACACCCGGGGCAAGTGTACCGGCCTCATAAACAAGAGGTGAGTTGAGAGCTGCCTTCCGCTCCGGCCTGTTTCTCACTCCATTTCACGTATGGGACCCTTTCCCGGGCTCTCTTACACGAGAACTGTCAAATTCCCCTGGCTTCAGGAACGGCAATGTTAACTCAAGCGCAGTCACTCTATAGCATTGATTCTTGGTGTTAGTAGCCTGGTAACTAGGCATCCAGGCACACAGGGTACAGTAGTGCTAATCTCCTCAAACAAGAGGTGAGTCCACAGCAGCCTTCCTTACAGGCCTGCTTCTCACTCCGAGTTACGTTTAGGTTCCATTTCTCATGCGTTCACAAAAACACACAATAGATGAAGTGCATGCTCAGGAAGGGCGATCTTTGCTGAGGCACGGGTCCTCTGCACTTTTGTTCCTTTGCGTTGGGTGGATGGCACTTAGGACTCTACGCACACACGGGAGAGCCGATGTAGTTCCCGAAACAAGAGTTGAGTCGATAGCTGCCTCCTGCCCATGCTTCTTTCTCCCTCGGAATTCTGCTGGGACTCATTCCCCAGGTTTGCACTCAAGCAGAGTTGAAAATGCTGCCACCCTGTGGAGAGGCGCATGAGCTGAAGCTGGGATTCTTGACCGGCTTCTTTCTGCCAAATCAGTGTGGAGCACTTGGCATTCCTATGCACACATGGAGCGGTAGTGTTAGCTTCAGGTAACAAGAGCTGAGTCGAGAGGTGCCTTCTGGCCCGGACTTCTTCTCCCTCGGTCTCACGTAAGGAACCCGTTCCCCAGGCTCTCACCCACGGTAGCCTGGAAACTGCTTCCTCCCTCAGAGACGTGGATGGTAGCTAAAGCACGATTTCTCTACCGTGTTGTTTCTTCGAGTTAGAACGCTAGCGATTAGACTTCAATGCGAAAGTGGGGCCGCAGTGCTAGCTTGATGAAACACATGGCGAGTCGTGTTCTGCCTTCTGCTGGGGCCTGAGTCTCACTCGCAAAAAGCTTTGGACTCCCTCGCAGGGCTCTCACGCACGCACACAACAAAATGCTTCCCCACCCTCTGGAGTGGCTGTTTTAGCTGAAGCATGGATTCTCTACCAAGTTTTTCCTTCGAGTTAGGTGGTTGTCTTTAAGCCTGCACGCACACCCGGGGTAACGGTACTAGCCCCATAGCCATGGTATGAGTGGAGGGCTGCCTTGTGTACCGGCCTGTCTCTCCCCCGATTTTCCGAAATGGAACCCGTCCCCAGGCTCTCACCCACAGTACACCCTATACTGCTTCCTCCCACAGATGTCGACGGTAGCTAAAGCACGGTTTCTCTACAGTGTTGTTTCTCCGAGTTACAACGCTAGCGATTAGACTTCCATGCAAAAGTGGGGCCGCAGTGCTAACTTCATGAAACAAGTGGGGAGGCGTGTCCTCCCTTCTCCCGGGGCCTGAGTCTCACACGGAAAATGGTTTGGGACTCCATTGCACTTCTCTCACGCAGGCACACAGCAAAATGCTTCCAGCCTCAGGAATGCCTATGTTCGCGGAAGCAGGAATTCTCTACAGAGTTGTTCCTTCGACTTAGGTGCTTGGCTTTAGGCCTGCAGGCACACCCGGGGCAACTGCACTAGCCTCGTAAACAAGAGGTGAGTTGACAGCTGCCTTCTGCACTGGCCTGTCTCTCCCTCGATTTTACCTATGGAACCTGTCCCCAGGCTGTCACCCACAGTGCAGCGTAAACTGCTTTCTCACACAGAGAGGTTGACGGTAGCTAAAGCACGCTTTCTCTACACTGTTGTTTCTTCGAGTTTGAACGCTAGCGATTAGACTTCCAGGCAAAAGTGGGGCCGCAGTGCTAGCTTGATGAAACACATGGCGAGTCGTGTTCTGCCTTCTGCTGGGGCCTGAGTCTCACTCGCAAAAAGCTTTGGACTCCCTTGCAGGGCTCTCATGCACGCACACAACAAAATGCTTCCACCCTCTGGAGTGGCTGTTTTAGCTGAAGCATGGATTCTCTACCAAGTTTTTCCTTTGAGTTAGGTGGTTGTCTTTAAGCCTGCACGCACACCCGGGGCAACGGTACTAGCCCCATAACCATGGTGTGAGCGGAGAGCTGCCTTGTGTACCGGCCTGTCCCTCCCCCGATTTTCCGAAATGGAACCCGTCCTCAGGCTCTCACCCACAGTACACCCTAAACTGCTTCCTCCCACACAGAGGTCGACGGTACCTAAAGCACGGTTTCTCTAGTGTTGTTTCTCCGAGTTAGAATGCTAGCGATTAGACTTCCATGCAAAAGTGGGGCCGCAGTGCTAGCTTCATGAAACAAGTGGGGAGGCGTGTTCTGCTTTCTTCTGGGGCCTGAGTCTCACACAGAAAATGGTTTGGGACTCAGCTGCAGGGCGCTCACCCTTGCACACAGCAAAATGCGTCCACCCTCAGGCATGGCTCTTTTAGCCGAAGCAGGAATTCTCTAAAGAGTTGTTCCCTTGAGTTAGGTGGTTGGCTTTAGGCCTGCAGGCACCCCCGGGGCAAGGGTACTAGCATCAGAAACAAGAGGTGAGTTTAGAGCTCCCTTCCACACCGGCCTGTTTCTCACTCCATTTCACGTATGGGACCCTTTCCCGGTCTCTCCTACAGGAGCACTGTAAAATTCCTCCGTCTTCAGGAACGGCAATGTTACATAAAGGGCAGTAACTATACACCATTGCTTCGTGGCCTTAGTAGCCTGGTAGGCGAATGAGCTGCAGCTGGGATTCTTTACAGGCTTGTTCCTTCCAAGGCAGTGTTGAGCACGGAGCATTCCAAGCACACATGGAGCAGTAGTGTTAGCTTCAGGTAGCAAGATCTGAGTCCAGAGGTGCCTTCTGCCCGGAACGGTTTCTCCCTCGGTTTCACGCATGGAAACCGTTGCCCAGGCTCTCACCCACGGTACCCTTATACTGCTTCCTCCACCTGGAGGTCGACAGTAACTAAAGCACGATTTCTCTACACTGTTGTTTCTTTGAGTTAGAACGCTAGTGATGAGACTTCCATGCAAAAGTGGGGCCGCAGTGCTAGCTTGATGAAACACAGGGGGAGTCGTGTTCTGCCTTCTGCTGGGGCCTGAGTCTCACTCGCAAAAAGCTTTGGACTCCCTTGCAGGGCTCTCATGCACGCACACAACAAAATGCTTCCACCCTCAGGAGCGGCTGTTTTAGCTGAAGCATGGATTCTCCACCGAGTTTTTCCTTCAAGTTAGGCGGTTTTCATGAAGCCTGCACACACACCCGGGGCAACGGTACTAGCCCCATAACCATGGTGTGAGTTGAGAGCTGCCTTCTCTCCGGCCTGTCTCTCCCTCGATTACGAAACGGAACCCGTCCCCAGGCTCTCACCCACAGTACACCCTAAACTGCTTCCTCCCACACAGAGGTCGTCGGTAGCTAAAGCACGGTTTCTCTTCAGTGCTGTTTCTCCGAGTTAGAACGCTTGCTATTAATGTCCACAATAGCCAAGCTGTGGAAAGAGCCAAGATGTCCATCAACAGATGAATGGATAAAGAAGAGGGGGTATATATATATGTATATACAATGGAATATTATGCAGCCATCAAAAGGAATGAGATCTTGCCATCTGCAACGACGTGGATGGAACTGGAGGGTATTATGCTGAGGGAAATAAGTCAAACAGAGAAAGACATGTATCATATGACCTCACTGATATGAGGAATTCTTAATCTCAGGAAACAAACTGAGGGTTGCTGGAGTGGGGGGGTGGGGTGGGAGGGATGGGGTGACTGGGTGATGGACACTGGGGAGGGTATGTGTTCTGGTAAGCGCTGTGAATTGTGCAAGACTGTTGAATCTCAGATCTGTACCTCAGAAACAAATAATGCAATATATGTTAAGAAAGAAAAAAAGAAGAAGAAGAATGTAGCAGGAGGGGAAGAATGAAGGGGGAGAAATCGGAGGGGGAGAAGAACCATGAGAGACGATGGACTCTGAAAAACAAACTGAGGGTTCTAGAGGGGAGGGGGGTGGGAGGATGGGTTAGCCTGGTGATGGGTATTGAGGAGGGCACGTTCTGCATGGAGCACGGGGTGTTATGCACAAACAATGAATCATGGAACACTATATCTAAAACTAATGATGTAATGTATGGGGATTAACATAACAATAAAAAAATTTAATTAAAAAAAAAAGAACGCTTGCTATTAGACTTCCATGCAAATGTGGGGCCGCAGTGCTAGCCTCAGGAAACAAGTGGGGTGTCGTGTTCTGCTTTCTGCCGGGGCCCGAGTCCCACACGGAAAATGGTTCTGGACTCACTTGCAGTGCGCTCACGCATGCACACAGCAAAATGCGTCCACCCTCCGGCATGGCTACTTTAGCCGAAGCAGGAATTCTCTACAGAGTTGTTCCTTTGAGTTAGGTGGTTGGCTTTAGGCCTGCAGGCACCCCCGGGGCAGGGGTACCAGCCTCATAAACAAGAGGTGAGTTGAGAGCTGCCTTCTGCTCTGGCCTGTTTCTCACTCCATTTCACGTATGGGACCCTTTCCCCGGGCTCTCATACACGAGCACTGTCAAATTCCCCTGGCTTCAGGAACGGCAATGTTAACTAAAGCGCAGTTACCCTATAGCATTGATTCTTGGTGTTAGTAGCCTGGTAACTAGGCATCCAGGCACACAGGGTACAGCAGTGCTAATCTCCTCAAACAAGAGGTGAGTCCACAGCAGCCTTCCTTCCAGGCCTGCTTCTCACTCCGAGTTACGTTTAGGTTCCATTTCTCATGCTTTCACAAAAACACACAATAGATGAAGTGCACGCTCAGGAAGGGCGATCTTTGCTGAGGCACGGGTCCTCTGCACTTTTGTTCCTTTGCGTTGGGTGGATGGCACTTAGGACTCCACGCACACACGGGAGAGCCGATGTAGTTCCCGAAACAAGAGTTGAGTCGATAGCTGCCTCCTGCCCATGCTTCTTTCTCCCTCGGAATTCTGCTGGGACTCATTCCCCAGGTTTGCACTCAAGCAGAGTTGAAAATGCTGCCACCCTGTGGAGAGGTCCGTCAGATATAAATTTTACTGTCGCAGAATCAAAACATAATTCCAAATAAATAAATAACCCCAGTTTATATCAAAGTATTTTCAAAATTAAGCCTTAAAGACCTCAATTTTAAAACAATTACCTTAAAATAAGAGTAAAATTTTTCAGTGACTATACTTCATCTTTGATTTTCAAAAACTTGAAAGGCTCACAAGCACTGGCCAAGCTTGTCTATGCACCAAACTTCCATTTCTTGACATTTTGTTAACATTGTTAACATAGGATTTAAAATTCCTAAACCATAACTGAATTTTAGGAACAAAAGCACTGAAATTCCAAAAAAAAAAAAAAAATCTTTTCAGAAATTTTAACAGAGAACTCTTCTTAATCATTACTATAAATAGGAATTCTTTTGACAGAAAAATAATTTTATTTTTAGACCTTTAATATCAATTTTTTAAATGATCAGGTTAAAAGAATTCTCCAGGAAAAAAATATAATTATACCTAGGTTTTTATTTCTATGCTCAACAGTGTCAGGCTAAAACATCTCTAAGAAATGGTAGCTTTAAAGTATACTAAACAAAACTCGAAAAAGCAAATCCACTACTAGGCATACTTGCTGCCAACATTTTTCCATATTACCTGCAACTATCTATAGGGCAAAAGGGAACAGAGAGGATGACTACTGTTGGTCAATTTCATTTCAGTATTTAGGGTAATGAAGTTTAAATGTCACTTCATACTGAGAGGCTGAAAAATTCCAATTAGCACAAAAGCTAATGTTATATAAAAGAACAGTAGTTCACATGATTCAACCAATACATTGTAATACCAGTCTCCCATCATCCTCCTCTCTCACCACCAGTGGGATGGAAAAATGTCTACATTCCTGCTAAGTTCCAAAGGTCAGGTTTGTATCTTCCAGAGAGCAGCCTTCTTTTTTAGAAAAAAACTGAATTACTATGAAGAAACATTCATTAATTTACCTGAAACTATTTAACACCTGGTTAAAACATGAAAATTAAATTGTCTGACCAATCAGCATAAATTACCATGCATTTGCTTAACTGAAACTGCCCAGTATATGTTTAATGCATGAAGTGTTCACACTTTATCTTGCCATTAATAATCTTAACAATATTAATCTAAAGATTCAAGGATCACACTCCTGTTCAATCTTTCCTTGCTATTTTCAAGAGATCCATTCATCCTTCCATCCATTCACCCTTTCACGTATTCAGAAAACATTCACTGAAGGCCTCTCATGTGCCAACCACTACACTAGATGCTGGGGACAGAGTGGTGAAGAGGACACAAAGTTTTTGCCTTCATGGAGCTTCACGCTCATTAGAGAAAGAGCAAATAAGTAAGTACATAAAATAATTACAGATTACAGTTAAGTGTTGTGCAGGAAATAAGACTCTAGGAGGCAAATAAGAGGCAGCCGATATTAAATTAGGTGGTAAGGGAAAGTGAAAGAGGATGTGACATTTAAACAGAAAAGAGAAGGAGCTAGCATGAGAAAAACATTTCAGATAGCTTGGGCAGAAAGCACAAAGACAAAACAGAGATTGGCACTTACGAGGAACCAACAAAAAGTATGAATGGAGCATAGTGAGCTGCAGGGAAGGCTAATTCATACGAATATTTACTCAGGGATGTGATTTAACATGTGGTATAACTGAGCTGTTAGGATAATGAGGTGCACTGTCAAAGTATTTTACTATATTTGTAGCGTAAATTCCTCACCTACAGGTCTCCAAATAATTTTACATTCATGGACAATATTCCAATTTATACATAAATTGCCAAGTTTATAGGACTGGTACACATTTTGATACAATGACTAGATGTTTTCCTTCCTCAGTAATTCTCCTTTTCTCATATAATTTTTTTTAAAATATCACTTGCCCTCTTTCCAAACTTTCTCAAATACCTCCGATTTAATCAGAATAGTTCTCTTAGTTCCCCTCCTGAAGTCTCCCCTTAAATCAGAATTACATCCATTTGGAGGGCATAACTCCTGCCTGGGAGCTGGCAGATCTTGAGGGCTGCCAGCAACATTGCTGCCCGCCCCCCCGCCATTGTACAAGTGGGGCAGGAAATCAGATTTGGAAGGAGTGTTTCAGAAACCACTGCACAAATGAAAAAATACTGCTTTAACCTCTGCTCATATCTTCAGGGACTCTAAGGTAAGTGTTAGCTTGGGTATATGCCACCATCAATATTAGACCACAGGCATTCACATTCAGAAGCAAAATGTGATACAGTCCCTCTTCCTCAGAGTGACTGCTGGGAGGCTGTCTTTTGGGGGTGCTGTACAACTTCCCATCACCAACTGAGTGGGGATCAGATATTATAAAGGAAGAACATAAACTTTTTAAAGCATCAGGATTGTGACAGACAAAACTAGAGAATTTGTGGCAGGTGGTGCCACCTGCACCAGACTAACTGCATGAAAATGACTTCCTCCCCAGAGGTGGTGGTGATGGAGGATGGAAGGACGGCAGGCACAGAACGGGGGACGGGTGTGAGCAGAGACATTCTAGTACACAAATATACTAGGGAGGGAGGAATTTCTGCCAGTGGGCACAGCTAACTTCCTTCATGTAGAGTAACTGTTGAACATGCTCCAGTAACCTCCATGCCTTCAAAAATGTAACAGCTTTACAAGTCCAACACCAAATGCCACTGTATCAGATTGCGCACAGGGTATGTGTATGACTGCTGATCCACTAGTAGACAGCATACCCCAGGGACCTTGTTCTAGCACGCATTCTAATGAGAACACATTACAACATATAAATTTTAATAACTTTATTTTTCTGTCTTTTTTGCTGTTGTTGCTTCACCTTCTCTTCTACTTTAAAAGTTTTACACTGATTTTTTTATACAATTTTATTTATTTGAGACAGAAAGAGAGAACATGAGCAGGGGAGGGGGCAGAGGGAGAGGAAGGGCAAGAAGCAGACTCCCCCTGAGCAGGGAGCCCGAAACGGGGCTTGATCCCAGGACCCTGGGATCATGACCTGAGCTGAAGGCAGACACTTAACCGACTGAGTCACACAGGCACCCCTTCACTAACTTTTAAATAAGCGAATTTTAAAATTAATTAACCAAGGATCTGGTAAATGAATACTAAAAGCTAAATTGTTATCTATTTTTCACAAATTTCTCATTCTTCAAGTCAAATGCAAAGAATGATAGCAATTACTGTCTATTTTTCCATTTACTTTGAAATCATGCTTTAATTCAAAAGTTATTTCTATATGGGGCACGCCTGGGTGGCTCAGCCAGTTGAGTGTCTGACTTTGGCTCAGATCATGATCTCAGGTCCTGGATTAAGCCCAGCATCTGGCTCTGTGCTCAGTGGGGAGTCTACTTGTCCCTCTCCCTCTGCCCCTCCCCCCACTCATGTTTTTTCTCTCTCTCAAATAAATACAATCTTTAAAAAGTTATTTCTGTATATATTCCCCATGGCTAACAGTGATACTTTTATATACTTACTTTAATGCAATAAGAGATGCAATTATCTTCATAGTGTTTGCAACACCTATGCCTTGGTCCATGCTTACATCTGAAATAAGACAAAAATAATAAATGATGTGTATGTGTGTAGATGTGCTTAACACTCTCTAACCAAAAAAAGCAGAAAACATTACCTACTTGTTTCTAAATGCATGCATCTTTTGGTTTCTTAGGACATAAAAAAGCAAAGATAACAGATTTTTTTTTCTTTTCAGTTCACCATTTGACACAGTGCATAAAATATGTGACTGCAGTCAAAATACTTAAATGCAGAACAGAAAAAACATTGGTAAATATTTGTGACTAAATATGAAAAATATGTAATATATTATCTCTATACTCTGCCAAATCTTTTGGAAGCTTTAAGTTGCTTACTGTAGAGTATAACGGTCATAAGTCCCCCATGAAGTCAGTACTTGAGCAACAATCATAATGAGAAAGTGCTCAGGTTACAGGAATTTATACTTAATTATATTTGAGAGAAAACATCTGGAAAAGAAACATGATACGGTATTAGAATTCAAAATTCAGTTTTTAAAATAAATAGAGTAATAGATCATGTGGGAATTCAAAAGTAGGTTATTTGTGATTTAAATGCAAACCACTTGGTCCTCTGGTGTTTAGTAAATGTTTCTGCTGGGGGGGGCTACTGTTCAAGACACATAGATTTTTAATTATTTGGTATGCTGACTCCAGGACTATATTGAGGCGTAAAAAAGTAAGTAAAATATCTAACAGGGGTCTGGCTCTCCCCCTTTCTCTATGAAGTGTTCATGTTCCAAAATGAGTAGTCTTTGTAATTCTTGCAGACTGCAGTTAATTAATTATCTCATGGTTGGAACACATTAAGTTTCTTGTTTGTAACAATAATGTGTAGAGTGATATTCTGGCTCCACACCTCTTTAATTCCATTTGCAAACTGATTAGCAAAACCCTTTCGGAAATCCAATTCTGCACCACAGCTGGCATATACGTGTAGCCCTTCACAGACAAGGGGGACGGCAGGGATTCCTGCTGCCCGTAGCCCTTATGTCATCAGGATGATGGGACATATCTGGCCATGTGAAGTTGAGGGATTAAAGCTGGGACCTAAAAGAGGTAAATCAGAGAGGGGTGGCCATGTGTAAACCATCACTCTTCATACTTCTAAGTGTCCTCTTCAAAGGCATTCCTCAGCCAGTGCTACTGGAACTACACAGAAATCGTTAAACTCTCTTTGCTAGTGAAGTTCAATTCTGGTATCAGCTATACTGTCATTTAATCTTCCCTCAGTCTGTTATTAAAACTTCTCAAAACCTGGACTCCCCATCTCCTGTCTTATCTGCTCTGCTTATGTATTACCCTGCATCTGCTTCCACAGCAGTGGACTCACGGAGGCAAGTCTGACAAGTTCTGCCATGACCTGATTAGTTCTGATACCCAAGGCATCATTCACCCACATAATACATTCTCTGCATTCCCGTCTCCGCATTCCCCTCTGATTCATGGTGACATGATTTCCATGAATAGGGATTCCTTGTCTCTTTTCTTCACTCAGGTGATCAGTAACTATTTTGAACTTGCTTAAGAATTAAGAAGTTCATTACCAATCTCACTAGTGGCTATTTACCCAAAAATTACAAAACACTAATTCAAACGGACATATGGATCTCTATGTTTATTGCAACATTATTTACAATAGCCAAATTATGGAAGCAGCCCATTTCAATCAATGAATGGATAAAGAAGAGGTGGTATACACACACACACACACACACACACACACACACACACAGAGAGTAATATTCAACCGTATTACTCATATGTGGAATTTAGGAAACAAATGAGCAAAGGGAAAAAAAAAGAGAGAAACTAATCAAGAAACAGACTCTTAACTACAGAGAACAAACTGCTGATTATCAGAGGGGAGGTAGTTAGGGATATGGGTGAAACAGGTGATGGGGATTAAGGAGTGCACTTATCATGATAAAAAAAAAGGATATACATAAATTTTTTTAAAAAGTTTACTACCACAATTATTCCTGCCATCTGTTATTCCTTCCCTCCCTCTTACCTTCTGTATGTGCTGTATACTAAAATGAAGACAAAGTCTTTAAATACAGTAAAAATTTTGAGCACCTACTCTGTGCTCATGTACGTGAGGCAACTCACATGTTATTTCATTTAATGGACGCAACACTCCATAACAGAGATCATTAACCCAAGTTAACAGATGAGGACTTTAGGGTCCAGAGTGGTTAAATCACTTGCCCAAAGTCACAAAGCCAGCAGGGGTGAAATGAGAGTCTAAGGTCTGATTTATTGGCTTCAGCTTCCCATAACTGATCCCTAACTTTCTATATTGGCTATTCATTCAACACTCTCTAAAATATCACTACAAAGATTATTTTTATTAACTGATGTTCTAATTTTAAATCACTAAATTTTCTATTAATTATAGATGTATTTTAATATTATATAGAAGTATAATTCCTATACTTGAAATAGCCCAGTGATGGGTATTAAGGAGGGCACATATTGCGTGGAGCTCTGGATGTTATACGAAAACAATGGATCGTGGATCACTACATCAAAAACTAATGATGTATTGTATGGTGACTAACATAACAACAACAAAAAAAGGACAAAGTTAAAAAAAAAACCAAAAAAACCAAATACTATTTGTATGAAATTCAGACTTCTTTGTATAATATACAAATAAAGATGTTTTATTCCATTTCCAAAGCCCTGAAAATTTCTACTCTTACAAAAAACATTTATGTAAGGTTTGCTCCTTATTATTCCTCTATCTTCTTGAATGTGCCCCAGAACTTTTCTTTCTCCTTTCCACATTTGGAATATTTGATTAGCACATATTAACCTGTTTCCTAAAGTTCCCCATTCTAGCCTCCTACAACTGTGTCTAGTTTGACATAGAAAACTATTACAAGTTCATATAAATCTATTCTAAAGGCATATGTTGGTCTATAGTCCAGACAAAAATAATAAATAACACTGACTTGCCATTATGTGCCTTTTATAAAACTCTATGCACTGTTTCTGGTAAAAAAAAAAAAAAAGATAGATATGATATATATGTATATCATTACTGAAAAGAAAATAAAACACCTTGGCAAAGTACAAATATCATATAAAACAGTAACACAGTGTGCTAAATATCAAGATAAAAAACTTACACTGAATCCACAAGTTTCCTGATTAGAGCAATTATATTCAATCTTCTTGGCTTTTCTTCATGTTTCTCTGTCTTTTGTTCCACTTTTGCATATGCTGCTTCTGGTGAATAAGAATGTGTGGGAATTTCTTCCTTCCCTACAATAAACCTAAAGAAAAGAGCACAATGTGAGGCATTTTCACCTTTAAAAATAAAAGGAAAAAGACAATAAGGAAAAAAAACCCATCCTGATTCTGTTAATATACAAATACATTTTGGAGAGTACCTTATCATTTGAAATAATGTTTTTCAAAATTTAAATAAAATCTTATCCTTTATAAGAAAATGCTGACAGCCATTTCTTTAATAATGCAATAAATTCTTCTATTAAGTTCTCTATTTTAGTTCCAGCATAGTTAACATACAGTGTTATATTAGTTTCAGGTGCATAATACACTGACTCAACATTATTCAGTGTTTATCAAGATAAGTGTACTATTAATCTCCTTCACCTATTTCACCCACCCCCCACCCACCTACCCTCTGGTAACCATCAGTGTGTTCTCTGTAGTTAAGAGTCTATTTCTTCGTTTGTCTCTCTCTCTCATTTTTTTTCCTTTGCTCATTTGTTTTGTTTCCTAAATTCCACATATGAATAAAATAATACGGTATTTGTCCTTCTCTAGCTGGCTTATTTTGCTTAGCATTATACTCTTTAGCTCATCCATGTTGTTGCAAATGGCAAGATTTTATTCTTTTTTGTGGCTCAATATTCCATTGTGTGTATATGTGTATGTGTGTGTGTGTATAAAACCTCTTCTTTATCCTATTGATGGACACTTGGGCTGCTTCCATAATTTAGCTATTGTAAATAATGCTGCAATAAACAGAGGGTACACGTAGTGTCTCTGTGAATTAGTGTTTCTGTATTTTTTGGGTAAATACCCAGTACTGTGAGTACTAGGTTGTAGGGTAGTTCCATTTTCAACTTTCTGGGGAATCCCCATACTGTTTTCCAGCATGGCTGCATCAGTTTGCATTCCCACAAATAGTGCAAGAGGGTTCCTATTTCTCCACATCCTTGCCAACACCTGTTGTTTCCTGTGTTGTTGATTTTAGCCATTCTGCCAGGTGTGAGGTGATAGCTCATTGCAGTTTTGCTTTGCAGTTCCCTGATGATCACTGATGGTGAGTATCTTTTCATGTGTCCGTTGGACATCTGGATGTCTTCTTTGGAGAAATGTTCGTTCATCTTGTCTGCTCATTTTTAAATTGAATTAGTTGTTTTTCAGGCATCGAGTTATAGAAGTTCTTTATAATTCTGGATACTAGCCCTTTATCAGATATGTCATTTGCAAATATCTTTTCCCATCCCATAGGCCGTCTTTTAGTTTTGTTGATTATTACCTTTGCTGTGCAGAAGCTTTTTATTTGATGTAGTCCCAATAGTTTTATTTTTGTTTTTGCTTCCCTTGCCTCAGGAGACATATCTAGAAAAAAGTTGCTATGTCCGATATCAGAGAAGTTACTGCCTGTGCTCTCTTCTAGGATTTTTACGGTTTTATGTCTCACATTTAGGTCCTTAATCCATTTGGAATTTAGCTTTGTGTATGGTGTAAGCCAGTGGGCCAGTTTCATTCTTTTGCATGTTGCTGTCCACTTTTCTCAACACCATTTGTTGAAGAGGCTGTCTTTTTCCCACTGGATATTCTTTCCTGCTTTGTCGAAGATTAACTGACCATATAATTGTGAGTTTACCTCTGGTTTTCTATTCTGTTCCATTGATCTATGTGCCTATTTTTGTGCTAGTACCATGCTTGTTTTGATTACTAAAGCTTTGTAGTATAAGTTGAAGTCTGGAATTGTGACATCTCCAACTTTGCTTTTCTTTTTCGAAATTGCTCTGGCTATTCGGGGTCTTTGTGGTTCCATACAAATTTTAGGATTCTTTGTTCCAGTTCTGTGAAAAATGTTGTTGGTATTTTGATAGGGATAACATTAAATCTGTAGATTGTATACATTTGTGTAGTATGGACACTTTTACAATATTTGTTCTTCCAATCCATGAGCACAGATTATCTTTCCACTTGTTTGTGTAGAAACAGCAACATCTTTTATCAATGTTTATAAATATTGTTTATAAATATATAAACTATATATAATATATATATAAAATATAAACTATAAAACATTGATAAAAGATAATTTATATATTTTTACACAAGTCTTTCACCTCCTTGGTTAAGTTTATTCCTAGATATTTTATTACCTTTGGTGCAATTGTAAATGGAATTGCTTTCTTAATTTCTCTTTCTGTTGCTTATTAGTATATAAAAATACCATGAATTTCTATATGTTGATTTGCTATCATGCAATCTTACTGAATTCATTTATCAGTTCTAATAGCTTTTTGGTGGAGTCTTTAAGGTTTTCCATATATAGTATCATGTCATCTGCACATAGAAAAAGTTTTACTTCTTCCTTCCTCTTTTCTGATCACTGTGGCTAGGACTTCCAGTACTACGTTAAATATGAGTGGTGAGAGTGGACATCCTTGTCTTGTTCCTGACCTTAGGGGAAATGCTCTCGGTTTTTCACCATTGAATATTATGTTAGCTGTGGGTTTTTCATTTATGGCTTTTATTATGTTGAGGTGTTCCCTCTAATCCCACTTTGCTGAGGGTTTTTATCATGAATGGATGTTTTATATTCTAAAATGCTTTTTCTGCATCCATTAAAATGATCATTTGGTTTTTATTCCTTCTTTTATTGATGTGATGAATCACATTGATTGACTTGTGAATACTGAACCACCCTTGCACCCCAGGAATAAATTCCACTTGATTCTGGTGAATGAATTTTTAATGTATTGTTGGGTTCAGTTTGCTAGTATTTTGTTGAAAATTTTTGCATCTATGTTCAGAAAGAGATATTGGCCTGTATTTCTCTTTTTTTGTAGTGTCTTTATCTAGCTTTGGTATCAGGGTAATGTTGGCTTCATAGAATAAATTAAGAAGTTTTCCTTTTCTATTTTTTGGAATAGTTTGAGAACAGGTGTTAACTCTTCTTTAAATGTTTGGTAGAATCCCCTTGTGAAACCATCTGGTCCTGGACTTTTGTTTGCTGGGACATAGGTTAACATTCTCCTACAATCTTTTTGATTTCTGTGCTTCGGTTGTTACTTCTCCCCTTTCATTTCTAATTTTATTTACTTGAGTCCTCTCTCTTTTTTTATGAATCTGGCTAAAGGCTTATGATTTTGTTGATTTTTCAAAGAACTGGCTCCTGGTTTCACTGATTTGTTCTATTGTTTTTTTAGTTTCTACTTTATTTCTGCTCTAAGCTTTATTATTTCCTACCTTCTACTAGCTTGTGGCTTTGTTTGTTGTTCTTTCTCTAGTTCCTTTAGATGTAAGGTTAGATTGGTTGTTTATTTAGGATTTTTCTTGCTTCTTGAGGTAGGCCTATATTGCTATAAACTTCCCTCTTAGAACAGCTTTTGCTATATCCCAGATTTTGGACTATTGTGTTTGCATTTTCATTTCTCTCCAAGTATTTTTTATTTCCTCTTTGATTTCTTGATTTACTCATTCATTGTTTAGTAGTATGTTATTTAACCTCCATGTATTTATGTGCTTTTCATGTTTTTTCTTGTGCTTGATTTCTAGTTTCATACCATTGTGGTCAGAAAAGATGTATTTTTATAACTTCAATTTTTCTGAATTTGTTGAGACTTGTTTTGTGGCCTAATATGTGATTTATTCTGGAGAATGCTCCATGTACATTTGAAAAGAATGTGTATTCTGCTGTCTTAGGATGGAATGTTCTGACTATATCTGTTAGATCCATCTGGGCCAATATGTCATTCAAAACCACTGTTTCTTTGTTGATTTTGTTTGAATGATCTGTCTATTGATGTAAGTGAAGTGTTGAAGTACCCTACTATTATTGTATTACTATTGATCATTTTCTTTATGTTTGTTATTAACTGCTTTATGTATTTATTTGGGTGCTCCCAAGTTGGATTCATAAATATTTACAATTATTATATCTTCTTGTTGGATTGTATTGTTTATGATCATACAGTGTCCTTTGTCCCTTTTTACAGTCCTTGTATGAAAGTCTATTTTGTCGATATAACTTGCTACTCAGGCTACCTTTTCACTTCCATTTGCATGATAGATGTTTCTCTATCCCTTCACTTTCAGTCTGCATATGTCCTTAGGTCTGAAATGAGTCTCTGGCAGGCAGCATGTAGATGGGTCTTGCTTTTTTATCCATTCTGTCATCATGTGCCATGATTGGAGCATTTAGTCCATGTACATTCAAAGTAATTATTGATATGTATGTATTTATTGCCATTTTGTTACTTGACTTATGGTTATTTTGATAGTTCCTCTCTGTTCCTTTCTTCTCTTGCTCTCTTCTTTCATGATTTGTTGGCTTTCTTTAGCAAAATATTTGGATTCCTTATTGTTTTTTTTTAATTTATTAGTGTTTTTTTTAAATTTTTTTATTGTTATGTTAATCCCCATACATTACATCATTAGTTTTAGATATAGTGTTCCATGATTCATTGTTTGCTAGTATGCTCAGTGCTCCATGCAGAACGTGCCCTCCTCAATACCCATCACCAGGCTAAGCCATCCTCCCACCCCCCTCCCCTCTAGAACCCTCAGTTTGTTTTTCAGAGTCCATCGTCTCTCATGGTTCTTCTCCCCCTCCGATTTCTCCCCCTTCATTCTTCCCCTCCTGCTACATTTTTCTTCTTTTTTTCTTTCTTAACATATATTGCATTATTTGTTTCAGAGGTACAGATCTGAGATTCAACAGTCTTGCACAATTCACAGCGCTTACCACAGCACATACCCTCCCCAGTATCCATCACCCAGTCACCCCATCCCTCCCACCCCACCCCCCACTCCAGCAACCCTCAGTTTGTTTCCTGAGATTAAGAATTCCTCCTATCAGTGAGGTCATATGATACATGTCTTTCTCTGTTTGACTTATTTCGCTCAGCATAATACCCTCCAGTTCCATCCACGTCGTTGCAAATGGCAAGATCTCATTCAATTTATTACTGTTTTTGACTTGTAGTTACCGTTAGGTTTATATATAACATCTTCCGCATATAGCAGTCTATGTTCAGCTAATGGTTGCTTAATTTTACTCCTCTCCTCTCCACATTTCAGATATTTGGTATCATATTTTACATCCTTTTATTTTGTGCTTCTCTTGACTGATTTTTATAGATATACTTATTTTTTTGTTGTTTTTGTACTTCCTGTTTTTTCTTACTCTTACTTATGATTTTTGTTTTCCTCTTACAAAGCCCCCCTTAGCATTTCTTGTAGGGCTGGTTTAGTGGTCATGAATTCTTTTAACTTTTGTTTGTCTGGGAAATTCCTTCTAATCTGAATGACAGCCTTGCTGGATAGAATATTCTTGGCTTCCAATTTTTCCCTTTGAGCACTTTCAATATATCATACCAGTCCCTTCTGGTCTGCAACGTTTCTGCTGAAAAATCAGCTGATAGCCTTATGGGGTTTCCTGTATATGTAACCATCTTTTTTTTTTACAATCTTTAAAATTCTTTCCTGGCGCACCTGGGTGGCTCGGTCGTTAAGTGTCAGCCTTTGGCTCAGGTCATGATCCCAGGATCCTGGGATTGAGCCCTGCATCGGGCTCCCTGCCTGGCGGGAAGCCTGCTTCTCCCTCTCCTACTCCCCCTGCTTGTGTTCCTGCTCTCGCTATCTCTCTCTCTGTGTCAAATAAATAAAATCTTTAAATAAAATAAAATAAAATTCTTCGTTTATCACTATTTTTTGCCATTTTAATTACTATGTGTCTTGGTGTGTACCTCCTTAGGTTGAATCCTAACAGGGGGATTTCTGTGCCCCTGAATCAGGATCTCTGTTTCCCTCCCATGATGTGGGAAGTTTTCAGCTATTACTTCTTCAAATACATTTTCTGTCCCCCTTTCTCTCTTATGCTTGATGGAGTCACTGAATTTTCTAAGTCTATTCTCATTATGTAGTATTTATTTGTCTCTCACCTGTTCAGCTTGATTGCTTTCCATTACTCTATCCTCCAGGTCACTTACAGGCTCCTCTGCTTCCTGTAGCCTACTGTTTATTTATTCCATCTATTGTATTTTTAATTTCATTTATCGAGTTCTTCACCTCTGATACATTATTTTTTATCTCTCTCTCTTTTTTAAAGAGTTTATTTATTTATTTGTTTGACAGAGAGAGACACAGCAAGAGAGGGAACACAAGCAGGGGGAGTGGGAGAGGGAGAAGCAGGCTTCCTGCCAAGCAGGGAGCCCGATGCAGGGCTCGATCCCAGGACCCTGGGATCATGACCTGAGCTGAAGGCAGGCACTTAATGACTGAGCCATCCAGGCACCCATTTTTTATCTCTTTGTCAAGAGTTTCACTGATGTCCTCCACCCTTTTCTGAAGTCCACTATCTTTATGAGCATTACTTTAAATTCTTTATCAAACATCTTACTTTTTTCTGTTTCACTTAATCTCCTGCTGTGATTTTGTCCTGTTTTTTCATTTGGGACATATTCCTCTGTTTCCTCATTTTGTCTGTCTGTGTCAGTTTCTCTTTGTTAGGAAAGTCAGCTACACCTTCTGCTCTTGAAAGTAATGGCTTCATGAAGAAGAGGTCCTGTACTGCTCTGCAGTATAGTGTCCCCTGTTCACCAGAACCTGGCACTTCAGGGGAATCTCCTGTTTGTGTTGCTTGTGTTGTGTCTGAGTCGCTTTTTCTTTCAGTCCAGACATCTTCATTGACTCTGTATCTGTTGTGGGCTTTGCTTGCTTTCTGTGGTGTTAGTGAGACACAGGCTGCGAGCTCTGAGAAGACATCAGGTGAGCTAAGGGCTGAGGTCAGCATGCTTGGAGTGTGCCAGTCCTCAGGAGAACACATGGGCAAGGCACACTGCTAGCAGGTTAGGTAGCAAGTGTCTGTGCAGTGCTGCCCACAGGTGGCCCTGTGTTTATGCTGGGCAGCAGGGGAGGAAAATGGTGCCTGCCACCTCCTTTGTTCCCAGAGAAGTCCCCTAACACACTCAAAATCAGTATAAACATATCTTCCTCTTGTTTGTCCCAGGCACTATGCAAACTGTCATTTCTATGTTGCCTCTCTATGGGCTGCTGTATCTTTAAAGGCAAGATCCAGCTATCACTCACTCTCCCATCTTGCCCAGTGCTGAGTCAGCTGACTTTTTAAGCTCCAGACTCCAAATCCTGTGATTTATACAAACTCATGGAATTCAGCCCCTCTGGTTTTCAAAGCCAGATGTTATGGTTTGGGATCCCTAGTGTGAGAGACTGTTTTCTTTCCCCTCTCTACACCCGTAGCTCCCTCCCTCCTGTGGGCAGCTCCCAACCACTGTTTCTACCCTTGGTAACCTCTCAGATGCAGCTTTTTTTTCTTTAAAGAGTTCATTTATTTATTTGAGAGAGAAAAAGAGAGAGGGAAAGCACAGAGGGAGAATGAGAGGGAGAAGCAAACTCCCCACTGAGCAGAGAGCCCGACATGGCACTTGATCCCAGGACCCTGAGATCATGACCTGAGCTGAAGGCAGACACTTAACTGACTGAGCCACCCAGGCACCCCCTCAGATGCAGCTTCTTTACATTTAGTTGTGGAGTTTGTTCTGCCCATCTTTGGATTGCCCTCTAGCGTATTTACATCGATGTGAGTGATATCTAGTTGTCAACATGGGATGGGGTGAACTTAGGGTCCTGCTACTCCACCATCTTCCCAAGCTTCCCAACAATGCACGTATTTTAAAATCAAATTAACCAAGTAAAATACAGCATAACACTTTTATGATGCACCCTTTTAACCTAAGTTACCACTTTTTAAAGATATTACACACCTTGAAGTTTTTTCAAACAAAAAAGCAGGTGAAATATTTACTTGGGTCTACTAGTTGATCAAAAAATTATATTTTTTTGTCTAAATTCTACTAATAGTTACAATTGAATGAGGTTCTCATTTTTCAGTATAAAGTTATATCTCATGTCACTTTGAGTCATAAAATAGCTGCAATGCAATATTAGGTCATATAAAGATATTCAGGGAAATGGAGGAAACTAAAGACTGAGAATCATAAAATGGTCAAGATTCCATGCATTCTCACATAATTTCATTAGAAAACCTTAAACTCAATATTATTCTAATCTAGTTATTTCTCTTCTGAAAAACCTAATATCTGGGAGAAGACACTATTCTTATCTCATCAAAACTGGAGTATTTTTTTCCCAGACAATGCGAAAGAAAAGAAAGAAAAGAAAAGAAAAAAAGAGTTGCTACCATTAGATATCATTCAATCAGCCTTTACTAGTTTTCCATTTTTGCTGTTTGTACCTTCACTATGAGTCATTGCTCTTATAAAGAATAACTAAGCTTTCTTAAGAGAACTCTACCTGCTGAACTTTCAGAAAATACCATAAAATGCAGACAAAAACAAGGGATCAGTAATACTACACTAAGGTTCTGGAACATGGGACCTATGACAAATAGAATAAGAAAATGTAAACACTCAGAAAAGAGAGGTGAAACAAGCTATTACTATCAACAACTGTATCCCATCTCATTCGGACAAACTTGGTAAAATATCTAGCTTATTAAATCATAAAGGGCATGTAATGAGATTGTCACAAGGTGGCAGCTGTGCAGTCTCAGTAGCTGTTATTCCAAAAGAATTTGGTTCTTAATCATGGGTGTGCATGGAGAGTTCAAGGTCTGTACTACTGTTCTTTATAAACAAGACAAAAACTATGTTAGAACAGATAAAATCATCTCTCTCACACTGTTCATAACACTGTTTCTCTTTTGGCCAGGACTGACCATCTCAGATTAGAGGTCACTTCCTTGGAGAAACTGTCCCCGCCCAAGCTGCAGTGAGTTAGCAATCCTTCCCTTGTGCTATCAAAGCCCAATGAGTCCCCAATAGCAGAAGCACCTTATTAGTAGTTTGCATCTCCCATTAAACTGTGGGTCTGTGAGACTCTATACATCTTTTGCTATTACACCCCAGGGACTGGCACATAGTAAAAATTTAATTAATACATACTGAATGATCAAATATAGTAATAATGAGCATTTTCTGAACATTTACTATATGACAGGACAGTACAGAGGATTAAATCATTTAATCCTCATAGCAACACTACGAAGTAAGTAGGTGCCATCATTTCCGTGAGAGTTAGCATGAAAAAGCATTTGACCACATCCAAAAACAATTACTTGGACCCAAAAAACTGTCTGACTCTAAAGCCTGGGCTCTTAATCACTAAGCTGCCTATACACTTCTAAGTATTAAACTATGTTGATGCAGGTTTGGTATACCATAAGGCTCCTGAACTGGTTCCCAGCCTTTGACTCTATCTTTGACTCTATCTGTTCTCATAACTTCTACTAACTTAGCAAGAATTAATAACCATTTTTTTCCAGAATATTTTCCTATAATACAGAGTAAATTCTAAGTGCAAATAGTTATCCAGCCCCTTATTTTGAGTGGATTTGATGAAGAGACACAAAAATATCGGATACATTTTGAGTTTCTGTAAGGATTCTGGGAGCCTATGGAGAGACACGGGAAAAGGCAAAGTTTTCTCTTTAGGAAAACCAACTTTTGGTTTTGTTATAAACTTTTGACATAACATAGAATCTTCACATTCAATGCAACAACAACAAAAAGTTATTTTCTGAAATGTTTCATGATCTTTCAATGAAAAATATAATATGAAAAAATTACCGCTGTGTATTATGACTTAGTTACTGTTACCACAGAGTTTCCACAACCAAAGATACTCTTATTCACACAGGGGACTCAATTTGTCCCCTCCCAAACTAGCTTCCTTGCACACCATCTGATTTTCTGTTAATAGCACCTTTTTTCATGTACTTAGGTTTTCAAAACTTGGCTCGTAGCAAGGATTGGAGGGAAAGAGGAAGAAGGAAAATATCAATCAGTAGGTCTTCATTTCCTTCGACACCAGTCTCAACTTTGCCTCTTTCTCTTTAATCCTCCACTGTCGCCAAATCCCAGTCCTTATCACTTCATCTTTCTTCCTTCTGATTCTCTCTTTCACAATGTCTGTCCCAAATACTGTGGCCAGACTAATATTTCTGAAACAATGTCAACTACCCTGCTCAAAACCCTTTAGTGGCTCTCTACTGCCCATCTTATCAAATTCAAATTTGTCTTCTTTTTTTTCTGTTTAGGTCTTCCAAAATCTGGCCCTGCTCTGACCATCATTTAAAAAATCAAAAAACCCCACAAAACCTTATGATCCCTAAAATAAGCTTTTCATACCAATTAAGTTGATTTTCCCACTCTTACCTCATATTTCATGTTTATAATTTTCATACTTTTGCTAACATTATTCACTTCTACCCAGAAGGTTCCTCCTCTTCCCTTCTAGTTCTCTAAAGCTATCCTTCAAGTGCAGTTTAAGGCTTATCCCCATAAGAATAATAATAACAGTAATAGCCAACATTTCTTGAGCACTATGTGCCATGCACAGTTCTAAACACTTTTCATGCATTAACTCATTTGATCCTCAAAATAACCTAAAAAAGACAGTCATATGAAATCTTCTAGCATACCGAAGGCTACCCTAATTTTTCCCTCCTATATTTATAATAAATACTCCACACCTAATCTTCACTAAGCATCTACTATATGTACTTAGGAGAATAAAAGAGGCAACATTTATAATACAAACTGGAAGAGCATTAGGTTTCAAGTAAGTATATGCAGTCACTGTGTGACATTAAATTAGTTAAGTATTCTAAGCCTCACGTCACATGGGCATAAAAATACCCATCTCACAGAACTGCTGTGAAAATTTTCTAATCTATGTGAAAATGCTTGGTGAACTGTAAAATACAATGGAAGTGCTGCCAACCAACTTTTCTACACTATCTACTACTATCGGCCAATAACTATGGCAAGAGATGGCATACAGGGTGAAAAGCAGATTCTAGTGACTCTAGTGAAGCTTATGATTCAAAATGTGTCTGACATGAGCCCTGTCCTAATGAAGCCCATAATGTGGTACCACACAATTCAGTATTTAATTTTGCAGTAATTATTCACATGTAGCTTTGTTTTTCCAATGCTCCTTGAAGAGAGAGTTCTTCTAATTCTTTCTTAACACCCAGTGATATGAGGCACACAATAGGTCCCAAAAGCAGTTGTTGATTTTTTTTTTTTTTCAAAGATTTCACTTATTCATTTGACAGAGAGAGACACAGTGAGAGAGGGAACACAAGCAGGGGGAGTGGGAGAGGGAGAAGCAGGCTTCCCGCTGAGCAGGGAGCCCGATGTGGGGCTTGATCCCAGAACCCTGGGATCACGACCTGAGCCGAAGGCAGACGCTTAACGACTGAGCCACCCAGGCACCTCCAAAAACAGTTGTTGATTGACTGATTTTTAGGGGGAAAGAAATCCAATAAATTAGACTCTTTTAATAAAATATCGTAAAAGTGACTGTGACTCCTGCAATTATTTTGGGCTAGAAAACTAAGTCGATAAACATCTATTGTAATTATGCGCAATAATATTACTTTTTGAAAAAGTTAACTTGCAAATTCTCTCTTAACATAAGGTAAATAAACTACTTACCTAAGAGCAGAGAATGTAAATCCTTTCAAACCATCTTTGCACCTAAAACAATAAAAATTATGATAAAGTAACAATTTTTGAGATATAAAGTAGTATATTAAGTAGCTATTAAAATTTATTCTGAAACAGATGACTTTTATTTTTAAAATTTTTTTATTTTTTTAAAGATTTTATTTATTTATTTGACAGAGAGAGAGAGACAGCGAGAGAGGGAACACAAGCAGGGGGAGAGGGAGAGGGAGAAGCAGGCTTCCCGCCAAGCAGGGAGCCCGATGTGGGGCTCAATCCCAGGACCCTGGGATCGACCTGAGCCGAAGGCAGATGCTTAACGACTGAGCCACCCAGGCGCCCCTGAAACAGATTACTTTTAAAAGGTGAAACTTTTAGGACTCAGTGATCTGAGCAGTACAAATGCAACAAACAAGCAAGCCATCTTACACAGGATGATTAAAATTTCCTATGTCAAATTAACATAATTTAAGGCTCAACTCTCCTATTTGCAGGTGGAAGAGAGATTTAAGTATATCTTCTAAGGGCTCCATGTGGACTTAAAATGAAGGCTCAGAGTGGAATATTCATTTTACCCAATCCCTGGGGGAGCAAATTGTTGAGAAGAAAAGGCCACATACACCTGCTGGGTATTATGAATAGATCAATTCAAGGTCCTGACTTCTCCCTACTTATTAATTCAGTGAATGCAGAGCAATGTAGAGCTGGCAGGCACAAAAAGGCTTCAAGTTTAGTTCAACAGTTTTAACTTTTGAGTAAGCCCAATCAGAATGGATAACATAGCAATGGGAACAGAGTGGGGGTAAGGGGAGGGCACAGAGGCAGGAGTTCAAATAATATTTATTGAGTATTTACTATTGCTGGGCATTGTTTTGGGCACTTTATATGTGTTGTCTCATTTAATTATATCACACCTCTATGAATAAGTATTTCTCTATTCTATAGCTGGGCAGAGGCCCCCTCCCCCAAAACGGGCAACTTCCAAGAGGTCACAAAATAAATAATAGTCGGAATTCAGGAAAAAAAAAGTTCCTCTGACTTAAAAACTGTGGTTTTCTCTTATACCTCCTTCTGAAATAGTGTATTCCTTTTAACTGGGGGAAGGTTCAAACTGCATGACAATTAAAAAAAGATTCTCAGATCTGCAAAAAATATTTAAACAAGATTTTAAAATGGGGACATTACTATACTAGTCTTAATGGCCTGCTTTATAAGTATGATCAAGTTACTAAAGAATTGTTGTATATCTAGTATCAGAATCCTTTGGAGAAACTATAGAGATTGGTGATACAATGATGCTCAAATGTATGTTAATTTTAGACACTGGATATTCTTGGATAAAAAGTACAGCCTCAAATCTAATTGGGCAACTCTCTCAGTATACCTTTTATATGAAAGGTCACAAAGGAAATGCATAAAAATATAAGAAGTCCTTCTGAACAAGTCTAAATGTAGATATTTTTACTGGGGGATACACAGAATCTCAGAAAAGAATTTAATTCGTGTGCATAGATCTTTTAAAACACTTAAGAATTCATTTTAATTAAGAAACATGATCTACTTTGCGATCATGTTAACAGTGAGAAATGTAATCACAGAATTTAGCTAACATACTACATAATTACTCACCCCACACAGAATGAGGGTAAAGGCAAAAGAATTCATATGTTAAGCTAAAAATATGCATGAGAAAATTATAGCATTAACATTCTTAAACTTATCTTTTTTCCATCTGAAGTGTTTCTCAGTAATTTAAAACCCATAATTGGGCAATTTCTAGATAGGTGGGGTGGTGAGCGGGTTAGGCTAGGCGTCTACTGACTGGAAAACAGAAAGCAGCAGATTGATTAAAGATTACATACAAGTGGGAACAAATTTTGGCTTTGGTACGCTATTGTTAAGAGATAGCCATTTATCTTTGTGCAATGCTGAATAGATAAAGGATTCTGACAACTTGGTCTAGTCAGGATTGCATATTTGTGACCTTAAACAATAAATCTAATTGCAGACCAAACATCAAAAAGTAGCTTTCAAATAAAAAAGGGCATGTACAAATGAATTTGCAATTTCATTATGATGGAAGTTTGGTTCTTTCAGCAGAACCCTGTGGGAAGCACTTCATACTGATAAAGTCTTAGCCTGAATTCAAAAGGGGCTATTCTTCTTTCCATTCATGTGTATAAGGTCTGTTAATGTAATTGAGGGTCAGATGTCTATGTCAAAAGAACAAAAAAGTAATTATTCCCCTAAAAAGAATCTTTAAAATAATAATATTGCCCTGCATTTTGATACCAAGAGTATTGTCTGAGCCTTAGCCTAACTATGAAACACTATCGTAATCTGAGTTAAATGTAAAAAGTATGGTATGCACAGAAAGATTTATACAGAACAGACCCCATTAGAAGGGGCCTCACTATTTAACAGATCCAGTTATTATAATGCAAATCAAATTACTTTCTACATTCAGGTCTTAAGGCTCACTGATTTCCTCAACAAATACTGACTGAATGCCTACTATGTGTAAGCACTAGTTTCAGATCTAAGGAGGTAACAGCGGACAATACAGAATCTCTGTTTCCATACAGGTGACATTCTGGGCCAGGGAAAGGTCCGAGGAAAACAAGTAAATATATCTGGTGGTGATAAGTGCTATGGCAAAACACGACGCAGGGGAAGAGGAGAAACAGATGTGGTCGGGCCTTCTTATCTTAGGTAGTGTAATCCAGAAGGGCCTCTCCAAGAAGGTGAAATTTGATGATGTGATCAGAAGCCTTACAGGATGGAGGGAAGAGTATCTGATTGAAGGAAGAGCAAGCACAAAGCTCCTGACTAGGAGTTTTCGTGGCACTGAAGGAGAACAGCAAAGTAGATTACTGTAGCTGGAACAAAAGAGGGGAGGGAAGCCGTGGTAGGAAAGGAGGTCACAGTCACAGTGGAGGAGGGAAGGAGTGGTCCAAAGTTCTTGGTAGGGCCCTTTAGGCATGGTAAAAAAAAAAAAACCAAAACAAAACCTCAGCAGAAGAGTGACAAAGACCTGTCTTAAATTTTAAGATAATCTTTGGTTGCTCATTGGAAAACAAACCACAGGAAGGCAAGGTTAACAGCAAAGAGGCGAGGGGTGCCTGGGTGGCTCAGGCGGTTAAGCGTCTGCCTTCAGCTCAGGTCATGATCTCAGGTCCTGGGATGGAGCCCCAGCTCCCAGCTCAGCAGGGAGTCTGCTTCTCCCTCTCCCTCTGCCTCTCCCTCTGTTTGTGCTCTGTCTCTCTCTGTCTCTCAAATGAATAAAATCTTTAAAAAAAAAAAAAAACCAGCAAAGAGGTGAATTAGGAGGGGAAAGACGATTGTGGCTTGACTAGGTCATTAAGTGGTAGAGGTAGAGAAAAGTGGTAAGACTCCAAAGGTATTTCAAAAATAGAGTTGGTGGAATTCCTTGATGGTACAAGAGAAAGAGAAAATTTACAAATTATTAAAATATTTTTGATTTGAGCAAGCAAAAGGATAAAACGTCCGTTTACTGAAGTGAGGAAGACTACGGGAAGAACAGGTTTGAGGAGAAAATCAGTTTTATTTCGGACATGGTAAGTTTGAGATGACTGTTACCTACAAATGGAAATGTTAATGAAACAAGTGGCTGCTGTACAGGTTTGGGGGTCAAGGAAGAGGGGTGATTCATCTATAAGTAGAACTTAAATCCACAGTACAATCATCTAGGAAATAAGTGCCAATAGAGAAAATACCCAGGGACTGAGTGTATTTTATTTCTCTATTATTTTATAGTGCAGAAAATCTGTTCCATAGGAAAAAAACAAAAAACAAAGTCATTTCTCTTCCTAAAGAAATTGTTCTCTAATACAAAGTCTCATTTTTATTTTTGAGCGTGCATAAATATAATGCCTATAACTCATGTACACACAGACTTTTCTATTAGTTAGCCTATAAATGGCATAAATATCTAGTAAGAGTCAATCGTAGTTACTGAATCTCTACATTTGCAAGGTTATGTGCAAGGTTCAGGAAAGAGGAGGAGGAAAAAGTGCAGCACCATATCAAACAACTTAGGTGATACACAACTTATTAGAGAGGTTCAGGCTGGAATTATACACTGTGGAGAAGAAAGTATAAAGTTTAATACTGTTATTAGAATAATATACTTGGTCAAATGCCAATGAGAGGGGGAACCCACAAACACAATTTTTTTTTTAAATTGTAAGTGTAAATGATAGTTAAAAAAAAAACAAAACAATTTGCCCATAAAGATTCTTTGTCTCACGCTTAATTTCCATGAAATTATTTCCGGGAGATACTTTTATTTTTATTACCAAATTACACCAGCAGATGTCACTAGTAAACCATTTTCTGAAGAGTTTGTAGCTCTGTGAGGTGATTTATCATTTTTTGCATGTTTTCCCTTAAAAACACATTTACTGACATTTGAAATGTTGTTAATCTTAGCTACATTGCATTAAATTCCCACAAGTAAATATCGTCATATTAGACTTTTAATTACAGCTGATGTTCATTCCTATCATTCTATACAGTTATGAAATCTTTAAGAACACCCCACCATTTGACACCAACATAAAATCTGATATGTACATGTGCTATATCATTATGGTCTCTATTAAGCTGAAAACAATGAAAACTATTTTGTTTCCCACTTTTTTTATTTGGTAAACATAATGGAATATAAAAGATGTAGTACTCAATAAATCTTTAAAATATTTCTTGAAGGCAGTGCATGCTACAGTGGAAAAGACTCTTGATTTGAATGATTCACAGTCATAACTTCACTACCAACCTGGAGTAAATCATTTAACTTTAGGGTTCAATTTTGTTGTCTGTTAAACAAGAGCCTGGAAGTAAATTACCTTCATAATTGACTGACTGAATGTCTTCTAATTCTGAAATTCTACCAATTATTTTATCATTTTATTTACTGCTACTGTTATTAGAAATCACAATAGAAAAATAGAATGAATTATTCTGTCACTAGTAACATAAACAAAAAATTGATCTCACCATCGAGAATAAAAAAATTTTTTAAAAACCATACAAAAAACCCCCCTGAATTTGCCTTGAGATTACTGGCCTGCTACTAATATTATTACATTTGCTTATTGTTTTGTAATACTTACTGATGTGGAACTTATTCCTGCAGAGGTTCAAAGGGAACCTTTTCTTTTTTAACTTTAAGATTACAAGACCAACTATTGGATTAGTCTGCTATAGAAAGACCTGATAAGAAACACCATCAAATAAAAGAAGGAATTCTATAGATATAATCTCAATAATGATTAAATGTTACATTATTATCTATATTAAATATCAATGCTGAAATAGAATTAATGAGAAAACGTACAAATGTTGTTTATATACATATGAAAAAGTGGTCAAAAAGAAATATCTGAAACCCTTGATAGTAGGCTACCTAATGAAGTCGAATGGGTTAAGATGCACGAAAAGAACATAACCTTTTACTCTCTATTTATATATTACTAAAAAAATTTTTACAAGTATATATTTATATATTGTGTAGTTTCATTTAAAACATCAATACTTGAGTACTTAGGAACAGATTAAACAGTGCAAATTATTCATCTCTATTTCACCCCCACAATGGCAGAGAATGTAAACTCAAAGTAGTCAACTTCACTGTTGTAAAAGTTTTGTAAAATTACTAACTAAAGTAGATAGTTTAGATTAAAATTTTCAGAAACTATATCCCCAATCAACATGGATAATTAGGTGACTACAAGGATTAAAAAAAGAAAGAAAGAAAGAAACATGCATTAAGTATCAATTTCAGAGTTCTGTCCATTTTTAATCACTGAATTGATTAAAAGGAAACTCAAATATTGATTAAATATTACATCATCTATCTTTATTCGCTCAACAGTCATTTCTTTATTGGGCAGCTAATACACAGAAAACACTGTATTGCTTATTTCTTGAGGAAGGGAAAGATAAATTATATGCCATCTCTGACCATTAAAAAAAAGGTATATGCAAAGCTCTGTGTTTGTTTCTCATAAGAATAAAAATAACCTTGACTAAAAGTTATAACCTTGACTACAAGTTATGACACAAAATTTCTTGTATCAGTAGTGCTTCTCAAGAGTTTAATTACTCTACCGTGCTTTATATTTATAATTCAGCTTCAAATTTCTTTGTCCAGTCTTTTTCTTCATTTATCTTCTTAAATTATTTGATTTGAGAAAAGCAGTACATGCAAAACCATAATTAACGATGCTAAAAGACTGGCAATAAATAGAGATGAATTAGATTTAAAATAGTTGAGTACATTGATAAGCCTTAAAATATTCTATTCTGTTGATTATATTGTAATCACCTAAGTCACTCAGTATCAAAAACAAGTTACATTATTATATGTGAACAAAATTATTTAAAACAGAAAATGCTTAAAGTTCAGGCATATAGAAGGTATAAAAAGAATGACATATAAAGTTAATTATAAATAATAGTTACAGATAATAGCTGAATCAAAATCAAAGTTTTGATTTGTCTAATTATTACTGGTATTAAAAACATAAATATATTTGGAGTGAATATGACTGAAAAGTTTAATGTGAAAGTTAAAAAAGGAACCAGAATGCCTATTTAAATGCTTCAAATTTGTGACTCATTGTTGTATTTATTATAAAGAAAACTCATGCAATTTTATATAGTTTTTTTTTTTTAATGAAAGAAAAAGTCCATGATTTTACTGAAATGTTTTAATACACTTGGGCACCCTGGGTGGCTCAGTGGGTTAAGCATCCAACTCTTGATTTCAGCTTGGGTCATCAGGGTTGTGAGATCGAGGCCTGCGGGCAGGCTCCTCGCTGGGCATGGAGCCTGCTTAAAATTCTCTCTGGCCCTCTGCCCCTCCCAGCCACCCCACCCCCGCCCCCGCTCATGCACACTCGCATGCGTTCTCTCTCTCTCTCTCAAAAAAAAAAAAAAAAGTTTTAGTACAGCATTGGAAGATCTTAAAATCATATATCCTAAACCAATACAGCATTGAAAATGACATATTCCTGAATCTAGTTGACTTCTAAAAAAGGAAGGTTATAGTATATCCATAAGTTGATTAATATATTTATGTTAGAGACTGAGCAGCCCTGGTATATTCTTATTTCTCTGGCTCCCTTTTCTGGCTAGATATATGCCAAGTCTAGCCCATTCAGCAGAGTTGGACAGGATTAATGTATTTGGTGGTTTCCTAATGTTAATGAAAATGTCAATGTTTCCACAAGGGATGTGCAAGTTCTGGGATTAGGCTGCTCTTGAGGCCATCTGCATCATCTTTGTTGAACTCAACTTAAAGTTAAATTTTTCTTATTTTGTTTTGAAAACTCACATAAAAGAAAAAACCACTTTTTCTAATTAATTTTCCTAATCCATTTTCAAGTGTAGAAACTCATCTAAGTACTCAGTTATAAATTAGTAACTGAAACTTGATCAACAACTATAGAATTTTGGTTGACACCTGTTTATCATAAGAATAACAAAAAAAGATCGACATGGAATTAATTCCAGCCTTTTGTTTTCGTTTTGTTTAAAAAAACAAACAAACAAAAAAAACACTTCACTGTCTTAATCACATAGCATGCTCCAATAGCTTAAATCAACAATTTCAATTTACTACTCAGAACTTGGGGTGCTCAATTAAAATACATTCATTGCTTACATACACACAAGAGACTTTTTCTCTTAGATCTAATATTATTTGACTAATAGACTGAGAGAGCTCAGTTTCAGTCTGCATATGGCACTGTATATGAGAAAGCAAAATAACTAATGTTATGTTCCTATCTTAAGAACCTCATACAAAAATCTGAAGTCGGAATAGCAACAAATCAAGAAATTTGAGGACGATTATTTTCTTTGCTTCATGAACACATTATATATCTTCAAACTAATTTTCAACTGGATTTCTTTAAATATAAGTGAATTCTCCAAGAGCATCAAAAATGTTATTTTTGATTCTGGCAAATATTTTACAGTACTTTATTTCATATGGAATGGAACATTGGTGTTTAGCTTTGTTCTCAAGAACCTAAGGGACGTTACTGAAGCAGGCAGCAGTTACGGGTAATCAAGTGTGTTTGTAAGTCCCCAGATGATTATTGTGCACTTTTTCTGGTGTGTCCTAAATATGAACCAAGAATCACCTACAGAATGTTTCTAAAAGAAATGCTAATTAGGATGAATTTCCCTCCCAAAATGAAACAGTAATAGCAATACTAGTCAAGCTTTAAAATACTTGTAAAAGGAGTAGATTTGAGTTGTATTGGACCTAACATGAAAGGCCTGTTTGCAGTTGCTGAGGAAATGGCATGTGTTTAGACCTGACAAATTAACTAGAGGCAAAAGCCAAATTTGAGATCAAAATGGTGTTTTATGTAAATCCAAGGAAAAACTTTGCAAGTTCCTTAAGATCATGGCATTGCAATAGCCACAAATTATTTACATTAAACAGAATTATAACCACAATTCTGAACCAATCCATTTTTTAAAGACTTCAAGACTGGCAAGTATTTTCATTTTTTCTCCCTCCCATAATGGTTGTAAAAGATTAAAACAAATGTTTTCAATTATACAGAATCTTTGAATCAACATTAATTTGTTTTCAAATGCATGTTGGTATCTATGTCATTAAAATAATAATGGCAATTGGTTTTCATACTGAACAAAATAAGCAGCTATTTGAAACTATAACATTAGGCCATGCTTTTTCCTAAGTTTATGCTTATTCAGTATCAAAGTTCAAATCTAAAAATAAAATACGCCATCTATAGGTAATGGAGTAAAAACAAAATTTTGGAAGCTTTTAGAAAACTATTTTCTGATTGAGCACTACAGAGTATCCTAACTCTAAAAGAAATACATTTATTTCAAATACTGCAGCGTACTTCATGCATCTCAAAGATTATGAACTTAATTTGTGGTATGTATAATAGAAATTGGGCAAGTTAACACATACCGGAATTTTGTTGGCCGAAAGTATTAGAAAAATGGAATACTGGAACCTGAGAGAATTATATTTTACAAATTAAGAAACCAAGGCCCAAAGAGGTTAAGTGATCTCCCTGAAAACAGTTTGTTCCTAGACACCCTCACACAACACTAAAATCATTCTACATCCCAGTCAACTCCCTTTCTGCCTGCTGAGGTCTCCCTGTGGAGGAGAAATACCACAGAGAAGCAGTGGGACCTTGGGCCATAGAAAAGAAACCACAAAACATGTGAACACAGAGAGCAATGCTCTTCCAACTAGTTCTATGCAAAGACTTTACACAGGACTGAAGCGCATGGAACCAATTTCCATTTCCTCACTTCCACATGTCTCCTAGCTAAACCTGACGTACTGGGGAGTGTCCTTTGGTCAAGACTCCATGCTGGCCTCTCTCACCCACTTCCTCTTCGACAATAGCTATTATTCACAGCAGTCTCTCCAGGACTTCCTGGACAATCATAAGGCCTACCCTTGGTATTAATTTGCCACCTTTAGCAACAAAAACTCCCAAAGCACCTCAATGTAAACATGAATACAAAAAACAGTACTGAACTGAAGCTTCACTGTGTTTCATTACAGACCAAGTTAGAAACTGGACTTCTGAAAGAGACTCTCCTTTATCTGTCTCTCAGTAGCGAACTCTATTAGTGTTACGTTCAGATGCATTTCACACTTTCTCACCTCTCTCATTTTGGTCATCCGTGGTCCTTCCATATGCAATGACCTCTTTAACTACCCTCCTTTTTTGAGAGAATTCCTACTAAGTCCATCAGGATAGCATTTTCTCCCACAATCAGATGTGACTGTTTCTTTCTCAAATTCCCTTTGCTCTTTGTATATTTTTAGCACCTTTTATTTGAATCTGACTAATATGGTAGTAATTTCCATGGTTATCTAATCCACTCTACCAAATTTAGGGTTTCTTACGACATTTTGTGTGTCCATATTCCACAAATCAAAGGAGCATTTTACAGAGTTTACTTCTTTATTAATGAAGTTGGGAAATATTCCGCATTTTGTTGCTGTAATATTTATTAAGTAATTAGAGTATCCAGGAATATGAATTCACGGGCTGTATCAGGAAAGGTGAGTTCTCAAAGTGCGGGCTCTGAAGCACCTCAGCATCTGATGGTAACTTGTTCGAAATGCAAATTCTTGGTCCCCACCCCAGACCTACTGAATTCAGAAACTCTAAGGGGCCCAACAGTGTAAAACCTGTACGATCGCCTTTTAACAGAATCTTCACGTGATTCTAATGCATGCTCAAGTTGGACAACCACTGGGTGAGGTTATGTTGCCGTAATAAAATTTCAATGGCTTTCAACATTTTTTTTTCTTGCTCATGTTACATGTCAAACAAGGGTTGGCAATGGCTCGTCTTATAGGTCATTTTTATTTCAGACGTTAGGGTGAGGAAGAAGCATCTATCAGATCTGCTGGTTGTCAGAGCAGAGAAGAAAAGAGAATATAGGACACTATGTTCTGACTCAAAACTTCTGCTCATAAGTAAACATAAATCATTTCCACTCTTATTTTATTAGTCAAGGCAAAGCTAAGGCCTGGCATGAGGCCAATAGGATAGGGAGGAGCAGCAAAGGTTTCTGAACAATAACACAGTCTACCATACGGGCCAGGTATATTATTCTTGAAGATCAATTGTATTTGTTTATTACATTTAAGGAAATTCAAAGCACAATTCCCCCTTTCCTCCCAAATCCTACCATCATTTAGTTTTTTTCACAGTAACTTTAATATCTCACTTTAAATAATCCTAAAATCTTTTGGTATTGGTTTCAGAAATAGGCTTATCTAAAACATACTAATTAGTATTTTACATATATGCATAAACGTGTGTGTGTGTATGTGTTCTAGGCTCCATTTTTTCCTATTTATTAAAGCATTCAGGAAGTTAACATTGTTCAATTATGTATCCCAAGTGCCTACAGCAATGCATAACATATTAGTCACTCAAAAGATATATGTTGAAAGAGAGAAATTTTTATCTGTGTAGTAACTGATAACATCATACTTCATATATTTCTAATTGGGTACCAACTTTTTTGGATTCTTTTTTTTAACAGCAATTCTAGAGTTTGGGGGTTTTTCACATTCAGTTTCTAAAGAAATTTGTGTATATTTTTTGAGAAACTTTTTAAAAAAGATTTTATTTATTTTGAGAGAAAGAGAGAGAGAGAGCACGAGCAATGGAGAGGGGCAGAGGGGGAGGGAGAAGCAGACTCCCCGCTGAGGAGGGAGCCTGACCTGGGGCTCGATTCCATGACTCCAGGATCAACACCTGAGCCAAAGGCAGATGCATAGCTGACTGAGCCACCCAGGTGCCCAGAAATTTGTATATGTTTAAATTAGCTACCCTGACACTTATTAACAACTTCCAATGATTGTCCTTAATATCAATTTGTATTAATTTTTTATACTGATAATTTGGCATGAATTTATATAGACATAAATATGCATAAGTAAGTCTAAAATATGAGTCGCTCATCTTTTTTTAATGTTTTTTTTTTTTTTTTAAGTAGGCTCAATACCCAACATGGGGTTTGAAATCATGACCCTGAGATCAAGAGTTGCATGCTCTATAGATTGAACCAGCCAGGTGCCCCTAGAGCTATTTTAAATACCTCAAATGCAATGTAAGTGACTGTAATGTAAAACTATCAAGTCTAAAAGGCAGGACTGGGATGCTGATATAGTTAGCTTGTTAATTTACTAGGATCTGTACCTGAGTAAAAAAAGTAAGACCATAAAGTTTGTAGATTGGGGCATTATTCACACTCATTCATCATTCATTCACTTATTCACACATTCAATATTTCACAAATATTTACTCTGAGTTGACTATGTACCAGGCAGGTTGCCAAGTGCTGGGAATAGCTATTTTCCCTGTTTTCCAGAAGTTCACCATCCAGTGGGGTATACATATAAGTGAAAAGTGCTACAATATTACAGAAAGTGTATCAATATAAGGGACACAGTGTTTATAGGAGCACAAAGGAAGGGTGCCTGACCTTGGCTTTGTCACGGAAGGCTAGCCAGAAAAATGACATATTTAAGGTGGTATGTAAAGGAAGAAGGGGAAGAAGAAAGCAGGGAGAGACAGTATCTATAAGATTTAGAGAAAAGAGAACATTGAGTATTTTGGGAACTGAGGAAGTTTAATGTAACTGGAGCCTGGAGACAAGGAAGCAAAGTGGAGGGAGACTGGCACAGGCCAGACCACCCCAAATTGAGTTTGAAATTTACCTATAAGGCAAAAGGCCCTATGCTCCACAAGAATGACATGGCCAGATTTGTGTTTAACAATGATATTCCAAGTGGAGTTTTCAGGACCTACTACTGAATCTCATCTCATTATTTACTTCTAAATTAATCTAATTTAGTAATATTTGTTTAAACTTTGTAACATGTCAACTTACAAACTGAATTCTGTTGAAAGCAACAGATATTAAAGCCATCTAAAAACTTATATTGTTCTTTAAGATAATAGATTAAACCACACATCAACTTTAAGACAGATTTTTAATATCTTTTGATAGATTAACAAATTAGTTTAAAAATAATAACTCCTTTCAAACCACAACTAAATACAGACATAAAGTATGAAACTTAATGACACTATAAAATCAAGGTCATGGGGCGCCTGGGTGGCTCAGTCAGTTGGGCGTCTGCCTTCGGCTCAGGTCATGATCCCAGAGTCCTGGGATCGAGCCTCGCATCGGGCTCTGTGCTCAGCAGGGCGCCTGCTTCTCCCTCTCCCTCTGCCTGCCTGTCTGCCTGCTTGTGATCTCTTTCTCTCTCTCTCTGTCAAATAAATAAATAAAATCTTTAAAAAAATAAATAAATAAAATCAAGGTCATTAACACTAGCTGTTGCAGTAAACAAGCCAAAAAATCTCAGTGCTTTAACATAATGAAGACCGATTACTTGCTTGTCACCATCCAAGTAGGAATTCATCTAGACTGTCTCTGCCTCAGAGAGTAACCTCATTTCTGGCAACCATAATGGAGTTCTAGATATTGCTCTGTGTGTATATGATTAATAAAGTCACATCATTTATTGTGGGAACAGGGAAGGATGATGAAAACTAAGACTACCAATGAGTCATTTCAGACGAAGTTATATACTTTTGTGTAACTAACACCATATCCAGAGAACTATGAAGCAATCCTTATTCTTCTACACATTCATTTGTTTGTCCCACAATTATTAAGCACTGAGGCAGCAGAGTTAAAAGGGGAGGGCTACAGAATCAGACAAGCAAGTTGTATAAATCCTGTGTCTGTTTACAGGTAAAATGCAAAAAATAGCACCAACTTCATATAATTATTATACTAAGTGCTCAATATCACCTATTACTACTGCTTCTGTTATTACTGTGAAGTTACAAACTACAAAGGTGAGTGTATGGTAGTTCCTGTCCTCAGTAGTGGGAGGACTATAAAGAAAATGTAATAATCCCTACCCATGTCAAACTCATCAGCTTAAACCCTAAGTTGAAAGATCGAGCCACGAATAGCAAGAGGAAATTGGACAGCATCTGCCAGGACATTAACACCATTATCTAAAAGGTCCAACATTACAGCCCTCCCTCCAAAGATACAAAGATATAATCACGTTATAACCTAATTATTTACAAATCTGGGACAATACATATGACATAAACTGTCAAATGAAAAGTTGAGTGGACCTGGAAAGGATTCCACAGACATATGAATGCGTAAACTGTGGCATATCAGGGAACATTACTCAGCAGTGAAAAAAAACGAACTGGTGATATACTCAACAGAACAGATGAATCTCAAAAAAATGTGGAGGAGAAGCCAGACCCAACACTGTATACTGTGTGATTCTACTTATATGAAATTCTAGGGAAAGAATCTCATTTATAGTGACAGGAAGCAGATCGGCATTTCCCTGGTACCAGGGATGGGGTAAGTGTAGGAAGTGACTGCAAAACTGAATGCACAAGAGAACTTGTAGAGACTAATGATTAAATCACTTGACCTCAGAGGGCTTCCGTTTCCTCAAATGTAAAATCACATAGTATGACTTCCCGTAAGAGCACTGCTGTAGGACATAGAGTTAGGTCTGAAACAGAGAAGGTGCTCAATACATTGTTACTGCCTGGGGTTTTGTTGGTGGTCTTTTGGGAGGAGACGGGGAAAGCGCCAGAGGGTTTGAGCATCGTAACACATAGCTTTCTAAACACAGGATTAAATGCCTGCAATTAAAGAGTTATAAAAATCTCAAAACTACTCACTGAACACAGAATTTATCATCCTTTAGGCATTATAATTTTAAGATAACAAAACCAGCAAATCAACCTCAGGGAGGGAAATGAGTGACAAAAGACAGAAAAGATGGAGCACTAGGGGAGGGTGTGGAGGAGAAGGGGCTCCTGAAGTCTTCTTAATCCCTTCTAAGAGGATCTCATGGGAAATCCTAAGTTTGATGGCTCTTACCAGCCTTAGAACTCCACTTCTGCAAATATTTTGGGGGGATTGAGTTGAGTAATGGAGGGAAGAAAAAGGGACTGTTTGCAGGGATACCCTGATATTTTTTGAGAAACTTTAGAAAGGGATGTTTTACTTTCCCCCAAGCTTTATTAAAAGTAAAATTCCACACAGATAAAAAACTAAAATAAAAAGGTTTTAATTCATCAAACTACTTGGAAAAATGAAGTTTTTTTTTAACACACACACAAAACACAATGAATTTATATGCAAACAGTCTTCTTTACCTCAAAAACAAAAACCAACCCTATCTGACCAGCCTGAATGAGGAACAAGCAGTTTTGCAACACAGTTCAGTAAACAAACAGTAAAGCCATCTGGAAGGTATTTCTGAGATATCAATCATGTGGCATTGATAATTTAGAAATGCAAGAGAAAGGAAAGACAGCTATTCTTACTTGAGCAGTGTTTCACTTACTGGAGCCAACAACATTAATGACTTAGAATGGTCTTAAGGTTATCATGAATTTCGACAGAAATGACTGGTTCATCTACAAATAGGTCAAGAGATATATATATGTTCTGCTATAGTGAGAGGTTAACTCTTTTCTTTCTAGTGAACATTCTTCTCCCAGTTTAGACTCCACAATTAATTTATGATAAGCCAGAGTCTGAGATTCTCATTTTTAGTTCTGGCTCTTTGACTAAACAGTTACAAAACCTTAAACAGAAACATACTGAGATTCTCAGCCTTAGTTTCTCCAAGTATAAAATGAAAGGACTGAATTGAACAGTCCTTCAGATTCTGCAAAACTTAAAAATTCTGGTGCAAATTATCCACAAATTTTTATGATTTGCTCAAACCTGATACAGTCCCAGTTTGATTCTAGGTTTCGAAGTAAAACCAAAATAAAAAACCAAATCAATACCAAATTTGTATGAGGTGCACTGGAACATATTCTAGAGACCACTGAAGATACCTTCTTTGTTCTAAGTAGAAAAAATATTGTATAATTAACACTCTACCCAAAGTAAAAAAACTTCTAATACCAACTAAATAGTCAAATGGTCAAAATCATATTTTACCTTCAAGGGCTTATCTATTTCTGTATTAGTCCATCATATTTCCATATGTGGAAATTATCTGAGCTCTGTTGAATTAAGTACTATAGCAAATAACCAGGGTATACCGCTTACAGTAGCATCTACATTTTTTATAAGCTGACTTTCTGCAACATACTCTTGCTTTTACCAGTTTTGAAAGGTGAAACATTCATGTGCAACATTTTACAGGAAAATACTGTAGAGTATTTAATGTGTATATAATCTAATATTTAGCAAGAAAATATCTCAGAACATTTAACAAACCTCCACTGGGAAATGTTTAAGAATATATTAAAAAGCTGACAAGATTTATATACACACACAGTTTTAGGATTACCTATGTTCTGCTTTAAAGATGGCAAAACTGATGTACGGGCACACCTAAGTAATTCTAATTACATCTTAATTCCCTCCTAAATACCATCCTAGCTAATGTCTGTTCCTTATAGTTTTTTTATTTTCCTTCGCATATGTAAACTGAGATGCTGGGGAGTCAAAAGCAGTAACAGTATTTAAAAATGCAGAAAGTACTTTCTTTTCAGTGCTACATGATTAGGGGGCCCTGTGGAGCTTGGTAGTAGGGGAAAATGGGAGGAAAACTTTAAAATCCAAACTAGCTTGGCTTTTCTCACTATGAGACTCTAACTTGGTGAAAAATGTATTTTGTCTTCCAACAAGTTTGTATGTGTGGGCTATATTTTAGGTTTTCAGTATCCTGCCAGACAAATACTTAATACACAGAGTGGTTTTTTTTTTTTTTTAATTTTTGGTAACAGTATATCAACACTCCACATTCTTAGAGTTAGTCCAGTACCCTTTCCTAGAACATATAGTCACCCAACAGCCAAGTGGCTAATAGGCAGGCTTTGGCCTTAAGGAGCCTGTATCGGTTGCTAGAACTTAAAGATGGGAATTTACTTTGACTTCAAGCCATGCCTTGTTCTGCATCTCATTTTTGTAGAAGAAAGGGAAGGAAATTCAAGCTTCAGAGGCAAAATTCCAAGAGGCTAAAGAGGAGGGAGAATTAAGTGAAAGTACAAAAGACAATCACACAGTAGGATAAAAGAATTATAATATTCTGGTATTTAGTTTGAAATAAAATTACCCAATGTAATAATAACACTTCACATAACTTTCTTTTTTAAGTAGAAAAATTGTAGAGGTCTGAACGTGGAGATAAGAGCTTCTCAAATATTCATTCATGTAAATGAAAGAGAAAATGAAGAAGAAAGAGGTTAAGGGTTATTTGTTCTAGAAATACAACAGATGCCTCTTTTCTCCTTAAGGGAAAAAAGATTTCTTTAGAAACCTGTGCACTTAGAAATCATATTTTATAAATGTCTTGTCCGGCCTTCTTTAGTATGAGAACATGGACTTGAAAATACGGTATTTCTTTCTCAAGAGTCCATTCATTCCTGCCACAAATTCTACACTGGAGTCCATAGAGCACATTTGCCATAAGACTTCGAAAGCACAAAGTATCCGGCATCTTTTGGCCATTCCAAAAACGAAGTCAGCAAGTCAGGAGGGAAGAATGGACTGGTGGAACCTAAGAGACATGTATGGGGTAGAACACGAGGGAGCTAATAAGCAGAAAAGCATGGACAGAGAGGAAAGCTTTGAGGGAAGCACGCAGATTGTTATAAGCCACATTTGTGAAGACATTTCAAGTGAGTCTGGAGTTAGCCCTGAAAGGCACAGCATAATTCACAAATTTACAATTACCATTTTAGCTTTGCCTACCCGTAACGGAAGTAGCTGGCTGAAGAGTGAGAGCCAGGTCCTAAGGGAATGTGGGAAAGAAAACCAGACACTGAGAGGGTTTCACTTTGAGTGTTGAGCAGCTTTCAGACCTGAAAGTTCTGTTGGCATTTTTAGCTCGGGAAAGGAAGGCCTTCTGAATTACCACCACCCTCCTTCCACCCACTCTAAAGACCGGTCTAGAGATCTATGTTTCCCAAAACAGTACAAAATTCATTTCATAAACATCGTATCTGGTATCCTTGTTTAAAAACACTCAAATTTCATTTAGTTTCACTAGTACACTGGAGACCAACTCTATCTACATTGTTAGCATAGAACTCAAGCACCCAAAGTAAATAGTGCTTACCAAACAATGGTCTGGGGTGGGGGGGAATGCAGATAAACAATAAGGAGAGACTTGAATTACTTGAAAGCAAGTTACTTAATGGCCTGGCCCGAAGTTCCTTTCTCTATAAGATAGGAGGAAAAAACAAAACTCCCTTAAAAAATTGTAGTGAACATGAAATAAAATGAGGTAACATAAAATCATCTATCAAGAGCAGTGCCTGGCACATGATAAGTATTCAGTATGTGTTGGGTTCTCCCTTCACCTAGGGTCTTGTATTCTTCAATATGTGGTGCTCTCCCTTCCCCCACTCTTGGTATTTGGAACTTTTCTCTCAATCTATGATCTCGGCTATTAAAAATCTACATGCAAATCCCAAGTGATGCTTTCATTTTGTGAGCAATAAGATATTTGCTCTATTTTTCCTTTATAACCATAGTTTCTTAGAAGGACTAAAGATCGTGGAAACACAAATATCAATGGATGAGAGAAAGAGAAGACCTAAAATAATAATAGGAGTAAATAGCAAGGAATAAAGGACACTAGGAAAGGACAGTACCCTTGAAGTCGAATGCTGTCAAGAAGGTTAAAAGGAAAATATTTCTGAATAAGAACATGGGTAAGTGGTAACAATATTTACATAATGTTTTATTTGAGCCTCATAATATCCATTTTACAGATAAAAAGATTGAGGTTTAGGAAGACAATTGTCTTGTCTAGGATTGTTAAGTTAGTAAGTTATTAGATGAGGAACCAGAATTAGAATCTAAGACTTTTCACTCTAAATCCTATATTCATTCATTCTATTATCCATTCTAGACCTAATGAAGACAGAACTCAAACTCTGAGAAGTCAAAAGTTTTGGATGGAAAAATGCGATCACTAGATAAAATCAATAAATGTGAGGTTTTTAACAATAAAATGATGAAGAAAGGCATGATAACAGCTTACCAGGTAGAAAGATCCAACTTCAGAAATGAGAAAATTTAGGCATAATAAAAAGTTTAAAGGTGAAATTCTCCAAAGCGAAGAAGTTTGGTTTATGCCCTGAGAAACAGAAAGGATTTTCCAAGAGCTCTACATTCCAAAGTAACATACTGTAAAAGTCCTCAATAGAGACAGCAATATCATAACAATCAAAAATAAAATGACGGCTCCATAGTCAATCAGGACATCAATCAGAATCACCACAATGCTGGGAACAGAAGGATCCATAGAGATCATCTCTAGTCTTATATCTGCTAAAGTATCACTGTCCAACAGAAATATAATGCAAGCTATGTGTATATAATTTTAAATCTGCTAATGGCCATATATTAAAAAGAAAAGTGAAAGATGAGAAATTAATTTCAATAATATATTTTACATAACCCAATATATCTAAGATATATCATATCAACAAATAATCAACATAAAAGAATTATTAGTGAGATATTTACACCTTTTTCTGCACTAAGTCTTCAAAATCTAGTGTGTGCTTTATACTTATAGCACACTAAATTTGGACTAGCCCCATTTCAAGTGCTCAAGAGCTGTATGTGGCTGGTGGCTACCATACAGAACAATGAACTTCTACATAATCACAAAAGTAACGACAGCCTGCGTATGTTAAGTGACTTTCTAAAGATTAAAATTAATACTGTGATAATAGAATGTGAGATACAACTTTCTTCTCTTCATTGATATTAGAACCATGAAAACCTCATAGAAATCCATACTAAGTTAATGTGACCATACGGTGGTTCAGGGGGTGGTTATTGATCAATTGAATCCAGTAAGATTATGATTACAGACATATATTTTTAGTGCTGGTATATAATTTTCAAGGGGGGCTTTTCTTCTAAGGATTATAGTCAACAAGGAAACAATCACAAATGACCTGTCTAAAAAGTAAGCTGATAAGTAACCTGATATAGTGTCATGAGAAGTATATTATAACTGGGACTTCACATAAAAACAGAATTGAGATTTTTACAGATGCTCTCTCAGGTATGTATGATCTGAATATGATAAAACTGAAAGCTTATCTAAAAAAAACCAACAACTTTTGAAAGTCAACAGAAATCTGTAGTCTTAAGAATAATGATGGCCAATACCTTTCCAGAAAATGTTATTGTGTAGAACTTTTAACATTTGTAGCATTATGAAGGAAGATATGCAACTCTGCTTTAATAATAAACAGAAGAGTCTGACAAGTCATGTAAGTCAAAACTATATGTTTGAAACTGCTTACATTTTGGTGAAAAAAATAAGAAGGCAAGAATTCATGCAAAAAATTCGGGTATGATAAATCATATGGTAAATATGAATAGAAGTTTGTCTCTTCACATTATTAGAGGTTATAATTTCTGAATCAGAAGCACTAAGGAAATGTTCTTTTGATATATACTGTGGCACTTTTCTTGGAGTGAATTCTGATTTGATTAATTGAAATTAGAAAAGCACAAGTAATTAAAAAAAACCCTTCCTTCCTTAAAACTAGCCATTTTTTGGCTGGGTGATAGACATTGGGGAGGATATGTGCTATGGTGAGTGCTGTGAATTGTGTAAGACTGTTGAATCACAGACCTGTACCTCTGAAACAAATAATACATTACATGTTAAAAAAAAGAAGAAGATAGTAGGAAGGGAAAAATGAAGGGGGGAAAATCAGAGGGGGAGACGAACCATGAGAGACTATGGACTCTGAAAAACAAACTGAGGGTTCAAGAGGGGAGGGGGGTGGAGGGATGGGTTAGCCTGGTGATGGGTATTAAAGAGGGCACGTACTGAATGGAGCACTGGGTGTTATATGCAAACAATGAATCATGGAACACTACATCAAAAACTAATGACATAATGGTGATTAACATAACATAACAAAATAAAAAACTAGCCATTTTTACAAGCAAATTTTGGAATCTATAATTCTATCAGTGTAACAAATTGAAGCTTAAATACCGATTTTTAACATGAAAATCTAAGTAAAATTCTTCGAAACTTAGAAAAACAAAGAATTTAAACTGCTTAAGAAAGACTAGGAAAGGGGGGCCTGGGTGGCTCTGTTGTTAAGCATCTGCCTTTGGCTCAGGTCATGGTCCCAGGGTCCTGGGATCGAGCCCCACATCGGGCTCCCTGCTCGGCAGGAAGCCTGTTTCTCCCTCTCCCACTCCCCTTCCTTGTGTTCCCTCTCTCGCTGTGTCTCTCTCTCTGTCAAATAAATAAAATCTTAAAAAAAAAAAAAAAAGAAAGACTAGGAGAGGCATCTAACCAGAACTGTCTTTTCAATCTAGATGCTCTATGAAACCTAGACTTCTAAGAGAAAAACCTCAAACAGCTGGAATCCAGCTTAGATACACAAAATAAATCATTTCTGACTGAAAATTCACTCTCAAAAGCTCTAATCAGGTTTCCACAAGCAACAAAACAAAACAAAGAACATCAATAACACTAGTAAACTGGGTTTACTAATTGTGCAGCAACAAAAAAAAAACACAATAGAAAAGAGGAGACAGAAAAGAATTCCTTGTTAAATCCATGATCATCCATCCAGTACCTTTGACCCTTAAGGTCAGAATTTGTTCCTACTTAAGTCATCTAAAATGTGATAGTTGATAGAGTCTGTATAAATGACAAAGTCATAAATATTCATACTTAGGCCATCTTTAGAAAAAAGTAGGTGTACTTAATCTCCCCTGAAAATAAATAAGACTTTACTATAGCTACCCTGTATTCCAAAGCACACTGTCTTACAGGGAAATAAGAATATGGATCATGACATTTAGTTTCATATATTGTTTTTTTAAATGTATATCATGCAAAATATTCTCTACTTTCATGAAAACTTTTTATGTATTACCAAAAGCAATAAAGAGATCCAAGCTGTAAATAAAACAAGAAATAAACTTAAGTAACGATCAGAAGCTTACTATTACCTTCAGCTGGGGGGGGGGGGGAACGAAACTTTTCCAATGAAATGTTTTTCCTCCAAAATACTTTGTTTTTCTTTTTCTGTATAATAAAACTCCCATAACTCCATGTGAAATCAGACATAGCATGTCTTCCACTCTTTAAAGGGGGGTGGACAAGAGAGAGGGAGAATTAGAAAGGAACTTCCCTCTGATCATTTAGAACTCTCTCAGTTCAATAATCAATCTTCTCTTACATACCTAAATAAATGACACAAAGTGATAATTTTTTCATCCACTCCCTTCCCATGTAGGGACAAGAAGCCCAATTAAAAAACACTGCTTAGCAATGTCCACAATAGACAAACTATGGAAAGAGCCAAGATGTCCATCAACAGATGAATGGATAAAGAAGATGTGGTATATATATATATATATATATATATATATATATATATATATATATACAATGGAATATTATGCAGCCATCAAAAGGAATGAAATCTTGCCATTTGCAACAACGTGGATGGAACTGGAAGGTATTATGCTGAGTGAAACAAGTCAATCAGAGAAAGACATGTATCGTATGACCTCACTGATATGAGGAATTCTTAATCTCAGGAAACAAACTGAGGGTTGCTGGAGTGGTGGGGGGTGGGAGGGATGGGGCGGCTGGGTGATAGACATTGGGGAGGGTATGTGCTATGGTGAGTGCTGTGAAGTGTGTAAGACTGTTGAATCACAGACCTGTACCTCTGAAACAAATAACACAATATATGTTAAAAAAAAAAAAAAGAAGAAGATAGCAGGAAGGGAAAAATGAAGAGGGGGAAATCGGAGGGCGGACGAACCATGAGAGACAATGGACTCTGAGAAACAAACTGAGGGTTCTAGAGGGGAAGGGGGTAGGAGGATGGGTTAGCCTGGTGATGGGTATTAAAGAGGGCATGTGTTGAATGGAGCACTGGGTATTAACCACACACAATGAATCATGGAACACTACATCAAAAACTAATGATGTAATGTATGGTGATTAACATAACAGTACAAAAAAAAAGTACTGCTTTTTATTAACCTGTTAATAACATATTTTATGTGAATATATAATCAGACTTCACTAGTCACTTTATGGAAGAGTTTTACTCTAAAGGAAAACTACAGCAATTATGACATGTGCCCGCCACAATTTGCTTTTTGTGTTACTCTCACCATATGCTATGAGTGCCCCCAAAATCCCCATTCTACTCTTTTTCAATCCTTCTCCTCACTTGTGTCTGTTATTTAAATTTTCAGTCCAGGGCACCTGGGTGGCTCAGTCAGTTAAGCATCTGCCTTCGGCTCAAGTCATGATCCCAGGGTCCTGGGATGGAGCTCCAGCATTGGGTTCCCAGCTCAGTGGAGAGTCCGCTTCTCCCTTTCCCTCCGCCCCTCCCCCACTCATGCTCCCACTCTCTCCCTTTCCCTCCATCTCTGGCCCTCCCAAATAGATAAATATTTTTAAAAAAATGAATTTTCAGTCCAAAATGTTCTGATAAAATCAGTGTAAAAGACCAGTAGGAAAGGATGTGGATACCAAGGATGGTGTCTTGCAGGCTGCTGGATACTTACCCAATATCCATTCTCCCTTTCTAAGTAACAGAAATCATTGTCTAGTTATGCTGTTATCCAGAACAAAAGACCACAATTCCCAGCCTGTATGGCCATATGACTGAATTCTAAATAATGAAATGAGAGCAAAAGTATTAGTGGGGCTTTGTTTAAAGAAAGCTGAATCTGATAGAAGTGGTCCATTTTTTTCTTTTTTCACTATTCATCTCCCTTCTGGCCTGTAAGACAGACACAGTGGCTGGAGTTCCAGCTGCCATCCTAGTATAGGAAGTGATCTCAGGAATGAAATACACTCACAAGGCTGATGAAACAGATAGTGGGTCCAGACACAATGACTATGGCGTTGCCATATCAGCCCTGCACTGCCCACCTCGTGTCCTCTTTTATGTAAGAAATAAATTTCTCTCACAAAGTTTAAGCCACTGTATTTTGGGTTCTTCAGTCTTAAACACTGAATCCTAAGTAATCCACAGGGACTAAAAAATAAGAAAGAAAATGTAAAAGTTTTATTTTTTCATGGGCCATATTCTTCCCGATATCACATAAAGTGATTTAGCATAATGGTTAATATCACAGACTGGATTCAAATAGCTGGGTCCAGGTCCTGGCTCTGCCACTTACCAACAGGTTAGTTTATCCTCTCTGTACCTCAGTTTACCCATCTGTAAAAGTGGGATGATGATAATAATGGGATTACCCCCATAGGATTGTTTTGAGTATCAATTAATACATGTAAAGTACTTTAACAACACTTGGCACAATATAAGTGTTATATCTATGTTAGCTACATGATTACCTCTGTAGATACTTTTAATAACAACAAATAGCCTTGATTATAAATTTATATTTCAATACTAAATGGATTTGAGGAAATTGCTCAACACAAGGAGATTTTCTCAAACATACACCAAGTCCAACACTGGAAGATGGGTGCAGCCAAATATATCTGCTTAGTAAGAGAAGATTTATTTCACTGGGAAATTTTTAAAAAGTATTTCCAAGAAAGGATAATGACATCATTCAATGAGAAAACAATTTTTTAATTTTACCACTTAGTAGGTTAAATGAATCATTAAAGAAAAAGCAATTTTTATTGTATCTTGGTAATTTATAAGCATGATCATATGATCATTAACTCAAAGAATATTAAACCTAGAAGCATTTTCTTTAAACAGCATGAGACACTGAGGAAAATTTAATTCCAACAGGTGCATAATCAGTTTACCACATTTACAAATAGAATACTACAGTCCTTAAACAGTAGATGTTTCATTTGATTTATAAATTTTGCACTGACATCACCCATCGTTCTGATAATTTCTCTTACCCATCCTAGTACTCTTGACCTCATCTCTTTAATGGTGAGATTATTAAAGTCCATCTGTATAGGCATACTCCATTCCAAACACCAATACACATGAAAACCAAAAGGAGTAAGCACGTAATATTGGTGTTTCAATCAACTTTATTACTAAATCACCTTTCACTGAGTACCGACTACCTGTGTTTTGTCCTATAATATTAACTCCATCTTGAAAAGGTTCGGTGTGTATGTGTATTTTTGTTTTTTTGCCTCCTCCAGTGAAAAGTAGCTGTTCCTTAGAGACATATATGCCCTGTAGCCATCTCAGATGAAGGCTATTTGTTTACTAATCACATTCTTCCTTGTTCTCTATTTCTAGCTTTACACCATTTATCTCTGATTCTTTAGTAAAGACCCTGATCACTTGAGGCTCATGCCATTCAGTCATACCACCCCCTCTGCCTCTGCATCACTGTTGTATCTACTAATCTCTTGTCATTCTTCCATATTCATCAAAGGCTTTGGAACTTAACTCAGTCTTCTCTGCATTCCAAATCTTTCCATTATTCTGAGTGACTTCTGTATCCACATGTGTGATCCATGTAGTCCTCTGGCCTTCTCGATTCCATTAAGTAACTCCACGTCAGCTCAGCCATTTACTTCCACAATTATCATAATCTTGCCATCCTAACTGTTCTTGAATCGTTTATTCAAGCAGTCCATCTTATTACTTCCAATTGTCTTGATGAACTACTCTCACCATGAAGATCCGTCTCTTAAGAGACTTCCAATTCATTAGCTGCGTAGTGCTTCCCACCTATCAATGCTTTCTTCTTCACTATCCTCCTAATCTAGTTTAAATTCCATGATCCTAGGAAACATTCTATTACTCTAAACTCCTTTCCCATTCAGTCTTTGCATCGCCTCCATTGGCAAAACTGCAACCATCGTGAAACTAACTACTTTCTCTGTAAATATAATGAAGCTGGTATGTGCTGCTAGGGAAAACCACAAAGCAAAATATAATCACCATGCTCAACGGATCCTGAATATGGCCCAGCAATCCTATCATTTTTTCTCTGATCTATACAAAACAAGTATTTCAAATCCTCCAAATTCTGACCCTACCTTCTACTTTACTGAGAAACACAGAGGTTCACAGACATGACTTTTCAATGAAAAGTGGAAGACATTCATGCCTGACAGTTTCTGCTTTGCACCATTTTCTTTTCCTTCCCTCCTACCATTAGACAGCAGTTAAAGCTATGAACATGAGATAGCTATTTATAGTGAGAATTCAGAGAGAGATAAGAAGAGAGTTTAGAACCAGTCTTTGAAGAATTCTAAGATTTGATGGCTGAGTAGAGGAGAATGAAGCTTCAAATCAAGGTATAAATTTTGCACTAAAAACAAGTCAGCTACATTTTGTGTCTTTGTTTATGCAGTCATACATACATACACACACTCATATTTATACAAGAAACTGGTTTTGAAGGCAAATATAACTCTAGTGTTTTCCAACAATATTAAACATTAGCCCTTTGGCAGATGAAATTTGGAAATGTTATCATTGCTGAGGTCCAAAAAAATCTTTTCCCCTGTGGAAATGAAATAATCTCCTTGACAGAATTTTACTAGCCAAGGGTGGTGGGGAGAAACATGAAATTATTACCCTTTGTAGACATAAAACTTTCTAGCTGGAATAAAGATAGCTCTTGCTCATCAAGAGCATATGTAGATTTAAGATCCTTAACTATAAACAGTAGGCTTCAGGCCTGGGTGGTCTGTGTTATTTCCAATAATATATAAATTGGCTTATCCTCAAAATAAATATTTCCTTTTTCATTACTGAGTCATGGAAGAGATTCAATCTTTGTTTAAAAAAGAAAGGTTTTCAATAAAGTCTTTTAGATATAAGTCCATATATTCAATAGATAGTTCAGGATACTATTCTTCATTAAATGCATATGAAAAGATCTTAACTGATTTTCTCAGTACCTCAAGAACACTCAGTAAACTGGGAAGATGCTTAATGAGAAATGAATCCTCCCCATGCATTTAATGATCACTGATATTTTTTGCATAGTGTTTAATAATAAGCTATGATTCAGGGGATGAAATGAACATCAAAATACCCTGTATTCCTGTTTTTATCTCAGAGATAACTTATTACTATATTATTTGGCATAACATACAAGCCCCCTAAAGACTATTTTTAAACGAACATGTCTTTCATTTTCTTTAAATTTTATATCAAAATGACAGCTGATTAGGTTAAATGTGTCTTTAAGAGAATATTTAAATATTTTATAAATGATGCATATGAATTATTTTAAAGCCTTCAGATCCTTATCAAACTTTGGTCTAAAAATAAGGAAAAGTAGCATATAAATGAAAGGAAGTACATTTCCTTTTTCTTTTTTTTTGAAAAAGAGTAGAAGAGGGGAAAACACTGAGGAGTAACATACTCCATTTATGTACAATATGGCAAAATGGCTCCATGAAACCATCCACAGAATTGTTTTTCTCTTTCACAATGAAAAGAGTCCAGTATTCTTCATGCATGATAGGAACTCGGTCTGACTCATTCAGGATTTGTTTCCATACCTGCCTAATGAGTTGGCCAGAATATATTCTAAAGTCATAACAAAGACATATCATCAGTGTGTAAAGATTCCAAAATCATCATGACCAGATGTGTAGGACTGAAAATTTTGGCTTCTGGCTGGGTTTCTCACAGTTGGTCTATAAAATGAGAATTAAATACTATTTGTTCTAGCTCTAAATTTCCTCCTTCTAAAAGAGCTGATCTAAGTGTGAAACACTTTCTCTATGAAAAGTTAATGAACATTATGAGGAAATGTGTGAGCTGCAACTGGCTGTTTTCCAGACGGGTACACATATACTCAGATGTTCACTCAACTCTTATATAACCCAATACTCAGACCTGCAGCTGTGGAATACTAACACTACTTTATAACAGTAATTATATAGTACCCTATATAATTAATATGACACTTTTTATTTTATTATCTAAATGATAAAAAATTTCACCTTCGATTCTCTTAGTTTTTCTAATAACTGAAAATTTGTGACAAACACCATAGCCATCTTTTAATTATAAAAATCTTTATTGTATTGGGATAACATAGGCAGAAAAAAGCTACACATTTTTAATAATGAGGAAGCTAAGATTCATCTTGAGTTTGAATCCAAACATTCATTATGCTAGTATTACTGGATGCATTAAACTAAGTCTAAATAAATAGAAATCTAATATGTTGGGGGAGGAAGGCACATTTTAAATAAAAACGATACTATTTTGTAAAAAGAATAATGGGAGGGACACCTGGGTGGCTCAGATGGTTAAGCATCTGCCTTCGGCTCAGGTCACGATCCCGGAGTCCTGGGATCGAGTCCCGCATCGGGCTCCCTGTTAGGCAGGGAGCCTGCTTCTCCCTCTGCTGCTGCCTCTCTCTATCTCTCTCTCTGACTCTCATGAATAAATAAATAAAACAAACAAACAAAAATTAAAGAATTAAAAAAAAAGAATAATGGGAAATAAAGAATACATGCCATCTTTAAATTATTCTAGTTAAAATATGAAAACAGGATTTTCTTTTCTTCCCTGTTGTAAGACAGTACTAGCCAGGAGCCATGAGCGTGCAATACAGGAAACCTTTCATGTACTTGTGGAAAACTTCACTTCAGAGTTGTAATTTAAACATTAGTAATTGTGCTTTATAAAACAAATATTTTATCAACCCAGGGACGTGTCCACTCAGGAAGAGTGTGTGATTTCTATCATAAACTTCATAAAGGATGGTCCTTTTTCATACTTGTGTCACTCCTTATTCTGCTTATTACTGAACAAAATTCTGGGGTGTAACATACCTTTAAAACAATGAATTGAGGAGGAGGAGCAAGATGGCGGAGGAGTAGGAGACCTAAATTTCGTCTGGACCCAGGATATCAGCTAGATAGGGATCAAACCATTCTGAACACCTAGAACTCAACAGGAGACCAAAGAAAAGAATAGCAGCAACTCTCTGAACAGAAAAGCAGCCACTTTCTGGAAGGTAGGACATGCGGAGAAGTGAATCCGAGGCGATATTGGGGAAGATAGATGGCGGGGAGGGGGCCTCCACTGGCCGCTACCGGCAAATGATAGAGCAGCAGAGCACAAAATCGGAACTTCTAGAAGTCGGCTCCGCTGACAGATGTCGCTCCAGTGGCTAAGCGGGGGGTGGAACCCTCGCTGGGACAGTGTGGTCTCAGGACCTTTGGGGTCACAGAAAGACCGGGGGTGCCTGAGTGTGGCAGAGCTCCCAGGTGTCAGAGCAGGGAAGCTGGCTGCAGAGACGGAGCCGAGGAGCGGGCTCTCAGCTCGGGGTTGCCATAAACGGTGATCCGCAGCACAGTCGGGCCACTGCTCCTCCAGCACGGACCCAACAAGCAGCAGATCTGGGGAGACTCCCTAGCGTGCTGCAGGGATCTGCTGGGTTTGGAGACTCCAGATGGGGTCATGTGCCAGCAGAGATAGAAACACTCGGTCACAGGCCGGGTGAGCATGGAGTGCGGCGGGAGACCGGGGAGACGGGAGTGATTGACTGCTTTTCTCTGGGGGCTCACTGAGGAGTGGGCCCTGAGTTCTCAGCTCCTCCCGGGCAGAGATTGGGAGGCCGCCATTTTCACTCTCGTCCTCCAAAGCTGTACAGAAAGCTTGCAGGGAACAAAAGCTCCCGAGAGTAAACCCAAGCAGATTACTTAGCCCGGACCCGGCAAGGGCGGGGCAATTCTGCCTCAGGCAAAGACATTTGGGAACCACAGCAACAGGCCCCTCCCCCAGAAGATTAGCAAGAACAGCCAGCCAAGACCAAGTTTACCATCAATGAAAACGGCAGAACTCCAGGGCTAGGGGAATACTGCACATAGAATGCATGGCTTTTTTCCCATGATTCTTCAGTCTGAATTTCAAAGTTAATTTTTTTCTTAACTTTTTCTTTTTTTTTTGAATTTTTCTTCTTCCCTTTTTCAACCAACATCTTATCAATGCCTTTTTAAAAAATCTTTTTTATTTTTCATTTTTAAGTCATATTCTATCCCTTCATAGTAGTTAACCTTATTTTTGGTATATATATATATATATATATATATATAAGTTGTTCTCTTTTTAAAATTTTGGGATACAGTCTCTTCTAACAGACCAAAATATACCCTAAATCTCTAGTGTATGGCTTTGTGCTAGTCTCCTGCCTGATGACATTCTCTCCTTTTTTTTTTAAAAGATCCTCTTCTTTCTTTTTTCAACCAACTTCTTATCTTATCAATTCCTTTTATAAAATTTTTGATAATTTTCATCTTTACAGTCATATTCCATCCCTTCATTGTATTTACCCTTATTTTTGTACATATATAAGGTTTTCTTTCGTTAAAATTTTGGGACGCACTTTCTTCTACCAGACCAAAATACGCCCAAAATCTAGTGTGTGGCACTGATCTATGCACCAGCCTGATCATATTTGATCATATTCTGTTTTTTTTTTGTTTCTTTGTTGGTTGGTTGGTTTATATCTTTTTCTTTTTTCTTCTTTCCCTTTTTTCCCCCCGGTTTCAGGTCCCTTCCGATTTTTTTAGCGTGTATTTTTCTGGGGTCATTGTTACCCTGTTAGCATAGTGTTCTCTCATTGATCTATTCTCCTCTGGACAAAATGACAAGACAGAAAAAATCACCTCAAAAAAAAAAAAAACAAGAGGCAGTACTGACTGCCAGGGACCTAATCAATACGGACATTAGTAAGATGTCAGAACTAGAGTTCAGAATGACGATTTTAAAGATACTAGCTGGGCTTGAAAAAAGCATGGAAGATATTAGAGAAAACCCTTTCTGGAGAAATAAAAGAACTAAAATCTAACCAAGTCGAAATCAAAAAGGCTATTAATGAGGTGCAATAAAAAATGGAGGCTCTAACTGCTAGGATAAAGGAGGCAGAAGAGAAAATTAGTGATATAGAAGACCAAATGATGGAAAATAAAGAAGCTGAGAAAAAGATAAACAACTACTGGATCACAAGGGCAGAATTCGAGAGGTAAGTGATACCATAAGACAAAACAATATTAGAATAATTGGGATCCCAGAAGAAGAAGAAAGAGACAGAGGGGCAGAAGGTATATTGGAGCAAATTATAGCAGAGAACTTCCCTAATTTGGGGAAGGAAACAGGCATCAAAATCCAGGAGGCTCAGAGAACTCCCCTCAAAATCAATAAAAATAGGTCAACACCCTGACATCTAATAGTAAAACTTATGAGTCTCAGAGACAAAGAGAAAATCCTGAAAGCAGCTCAAGAGAAGAGATCTGTAACCTATAATGGTAGAAACATTAGATTGGCAACAGACCTATCCACAGAGACCTGGCAGGCCACAAAGGACTGGCATGATATATTCAGAGCACTAAATGAGAAAAATATGCAGCCAAGAATACTATATCCAGCTAGGCTGTCATTGAAAATAGAAGGAGAGATAAAAAGCTTCCAGGACAAACAAAAACTAAAGGAATTTGCAAACACGAAACCAACCCTACAAGAAATATTGAAAGGGGTCCCCTAAGCAAAGAGAGAGCCTAAAAGTAACATAGACCAGAAAGGAACACAAACAATATACAGTAACAGTCACCTTAGAGGCAATACAATGGCACTAAATTCATATCTTTCAATACTTACCCTGAATGTATATGGGCTAAATGACCCAATCAAAACACACACGCTATGAGACTGGATAAAAAAACAAGACCCATCGATATGCTGTCTGCAAGAGACTCATTTTAGACCCAAAGACACCCCCAGATTGAAAGTGAGGGGGTGGAAAACCATTTACCATGCTAATGGACACCAAAAGAAAGCTGGGGTGGCAATCCTTATATCAGACAAATTAGATTTTAAACCAAAGCCTGTAATAAGAGATGAGGAAGGACACTATATCCTACTTAAAGGGTCTATCCAACAAGAAGATCTAACAATTGTAAATATCTATGCCCCTAACATGGGAGCAGCCAATTATATAAGCCAATTAATAACAAAAGCAAAGAAACACATCGACAACAATACAACAATAGTGGGGGACTTTAACACCCCCCTCACTGAAATGGACAGATCATCTAAGCAAAAGATTAACAAGGAAATAAAGACTTTAAATGACACACTGGACCAAATGGACTTCACAGACATATTCAGAACATTCCATCCCAAAGCAACGGAATACACATTCTTCTCTAGTGCCCATGGAACATTCTCCAGAACAGATCACATCCTAGGTCACAAATCAGGTCTCAACCGGTACCAAAAGATTGGGATCATTCCCTGCCTATTTTCAGACCACAATGCTTTGAAACTAGAACTCAATCACAAGAGGAAAGTCGGAAAGAACGCAAATACATGGAGGCTAAAGAGCATCCTACTAAAGAGTGAATGGGTCAACCAGGAAATTAAAGAAGAATTAAAAAAATTCATGGAAACCAATGAAAATGAAAACACAACTGTTCAAAATCTTTGGGATGCAGCAAAGGCAGTCCTAAGAGGAAAGTATATAGCAATACGAGCCTTTCTCAAGAAACAAGGTCTCAAATATACAACCTAACCCTACACCTAAAGGAGCTGGAGAAAGAACAGCAAATAAAGCTTAAAATCAGCAGAAGAAGAGAAATAATAAAGATCAGAGCAGAAATCAATGAAATAGAAACCAAAAGAACAGGAGAACAGATCAACGAAAGTAGGAGCTGGTTCTTTGAAAGAATTAACAAGATTGATAAACCGCTGGCCAGACTTTCAAAAAGAAAAGAGAAATGACCCAAATCAACAAAATCATGAATGAAAGCAGAGAGATTATTATAAGAACATATTATGAGAACATATTATAAGAACATATTATTATAAGAACATATTATGAGCAACTATATGCCAGCAAATTAGATAATCTAGAAGAAATGAATGCATTCCTAGAGATGTATCAACTACCCAAACTGAAGCAGTAAGAAATAGAAAACCTGAACAGACCTATAACCACTAAGGAAATTGAAGCAGTCATCAAAAATCTCCCAACAAACAAAGCCCAGAGCCAGATGGCTTCCCAGGGAAATTCTACCAAACATTTAAAGAAGAATTAATACCTATTCTTCTGAAACTGTTCCAAAAAATAGAAATGGAAGGAAAACTTCCAAACTCGTTTTATGAGGCCACTGTTACCTTGATCCCAAAACCAGACAACGACCCCATCAAAAAAGAGAATTACAGACCAATATCCTTGATGAATATGGATGCAAAAATTCTCACCAAAATACTAACCAATAGGATCCAACAGTACATTAAAAGGATTATTCACCACAACCAAGTGGGATTTATCCCTGGGCTGCAAGGTTGGTTCAACATCTGCAAATCAATCAGTGTGATACCATGCATTAATAAAAGAAAGAACAAGAACCATATGATCCTCTCAGTAGATGCAGAAAAAGCATTTGACAAAGTACAACATCCTTTCTTGATCAAAACTCTTCAGAGTATAGGGATAGAAGGTACATAACTCAAAATCATAAAATCCATCTATGAAAAACCCACAGCCAATATCATTCTAAATGGGGAAAAACTGAGAGCTTTCCCCCTAAGGTCAGGAACACAGCAGGATGTCCACTATCACCACTGCTATTCAACATAGTATTAGAAGTCCTAGCCATAGCAATCAGACAACAAGAAGAAATCAAAGGCATCCGAATCGGCAAAGAAGAAGTCAAACTCTCACTCTTTGCAGATGATATGATACTTTATGTGGAAAACCCAAAAGACTCCACCCCAAAACTGCTAGAATTCATACAGGAATTCAGTCAAGTGGCAGGATATAAAATCAATGCACAGAAATCAGTGGCATTCCTATACACCATCAACAAGAAAGAAAGAGAAATTAAGGAGTCGATCCCATTTACAATTGCACCCAAAACCATAAGATACCTAGGAATAAATCTAACCAAAGAGGCAAAGGATCTGTACTCAGAAAACTGTAAAATACTCATGAAAGAAATTGGGGAAGACATAAAGTAATGGAAAAACGTTCCATGCTCATGGATTGGAAGAACAAATATTGTGAAGATGTCAATGCTACCTAGAGCAATCTACACATTCAATGCAATCCCTATCAAAATACCATCCACTTTTTTCAAAGAAATGGAACAAATAATCCTAAAATTTGTATGGAACCAGAAAAGACCCCGAATAGCCAGAGGAATGTTGAAAAGCAAAGCAAAGCTGGTGGCATCACAATTCCGGACTTCAAGCTCTATTACAAAGCTGTCATCATCAAGACAGTATGGTACTGGCACAAAAACAGACACATAGATCAATGGAACAGAATAGAGAGCCAAGAAATGGACCCTCAACTCTATGGTCAACTAATCTTTGACAAAGCAGGGAAGAATGTCCAATGGCAAAAAGACAGTCTCTTCAACAAATGGTGTTGGGAAAATTGGACAGCCACATGCAGAAGAATGAAACTGGACCATTTCCTTACACCATACACAAAAATAGACTCCAAATGGTTGAAAAACCTCAATGTGAGACAGGAGTCCATCAGAATGCTAATGGAGAACACAGGCAGCAACCTCTTCGACCTCAGCCGCAGCAACTTCTTCCTAGAAACATCGCCAAAGGCAAGGGAAGCAAGGGCAAAAATGAGCTTTGGGACTTCATCAAGATGAAAACCTTTTGCACAGCAAAAGAAACAGTCAACAAAACCAAAAGACAACCGACAGAATGGGAGAAGATATTTGCAAATGACATATCAGATCAAGGGCTAGTATCCAAAATCTATAAAGAACTTATCAAACTCAACACCCAAAGAACAAAGAATCCAATCAAGAAATGGGCAGAAGACATGAACAGACATTTTTCCAAAGAAGACATCCAAATGGCCAACAGACACATGAAAAAGTGCTCAACATCGCTTGGCATCAGGGAAATCCAAATCAAAACTTCAATGAGATACCACCTCACACCAGTCAGAATGGCTAAAATTAACAAGTCAGGAAACGACAGATGCTGGCGTGGATGCGGAGAAAGCAGAACCCTCCTACACTGTTGGTGGGAATGCAAGCTGGTGCAGCCACTCTGGAAAACCGTATGGAGGTTCCTCAAAAAGTTGAAAATAGAGCTACCATAAGACCCAGCAATTGCACTACTGGGTATTTACCCCAAAGATACAAATGTAGGGATGCGAAGGGGTACGTGCACCCCGATGTTTATAGCAGCAATGTCCACAATAGCCAAACTATGGAAAGAGCCAAGATGTCCATCAACAGATGAATGGATAAAGAAGATATGGTGTATGTGTGTATATATATATACAATGGAATATTATGCAGCCATCAAAAGGAATGAAATCTTGCCATTTGGAACGACGTGGATGGAAGTGGAGGGTATTATGCTGAGCATTTCAAAATAAGTCAATCAGGGAAAGACATGTATCATATGACCTCACTGATATGAGGAATTCTTAATCTCAGGAAATAAACTGAGGGTTGCTGGAGTGGTTGGGGGTGGGAGGGATGGGGTGGCTGGGTGATAGACACTGGGGAGGGTATGTGTTATGGTGAGTGCTGTGAATTGTGTAAGACTGTTGAATCACAGACCTGTACCTCTGAAACAAATAATACATTATATGTTAAAAAAAAGAAGATAGCAGGAGGGGAAGAATGAAGGGGGGGAATCGGATGGGGAGATGAACCATGAGAGACAATGGACTCTGAAAAACAAACTGAGGGTTCTAGAGGGGAGGGGGGTGGGAGGATGGGTTAGCCTGGTGATGGGTATTAAGGAGGGCACGTTCTGCATGGAGCACTGGGTGTTATACACAAACAATGAATCATGGAACACTATATCAAAAATTAATGATGCAATGTACGGTGATTAACATAACATAATAAAGAAAAACAGAAAAAAAAAAGAAGATAGCAGGAAGGGAAAATTGAAGAGGGGGAAATCGGAGGGGGAGACAAACCATGAGAGACTATGGACTCTGAGAAACAAACTGAGGGTTCTAGAGGGGAGGGGGTGGGGGGATGGATTAGCCTGGTGATTGGTATTAAAGAGGGCACATACTGAATGGAGCACTGGGTGTTATACACAATGAATCATGGAACACTACATCAAAAACTAATGATGCAATGTATGGTGATTAACATAATAAAAAACACAATGAATTGATAATTAGCATTTTTTTATAGTATTTCAAATGAATGAAAATTCTGGATACTACACTGTCATATAGTATACTAATCAAAAGTAGCGTTAGTTACGAACTACACATTCTGAAGGAAATTCAATTCTTAGGTGGTATGAAATGATAATGAAGAATATAATAAGACTACTCAAACATAAAGCAAGACTATTCCTAAAACTAAACTAGAATTTTTTTTTTTAAAGATTTTATTTATTTATTTGAGAGAAAGAGAGAGTGAGAGAGAGCACAAGCAGGGGGAGCGGCAGGCAGCGGGAGAAGCAGGCTCCCTGCCGAGCACAGAGCCCGATGCAGGACTCCATCCCAGGACTCTGGGATCATGACCTGAGCTGAAGGCAGGCGCTTAACTGACTGAGCACCCAAGCATCCCTAGAATTTGTTTCTAAACTGTTTCTAACATTGGCATTAGCCACCGAAGATGTTTCAATTATGTATCACTAAATCTACAAACTTTGTCAGTTCTACAGAATCAATAATGTATACAGTCTCCTGACATAGATTACGATAAATCTGCAATTTGCAATTGCAACCTCTGCTGCAGTTTCAGATGTATATTGCCTCTTTTCTCATGTGGCAACAATATTCAGAAAGCCCTAAACAGGGAATCAAGATTTTTTTCAAAATGTAAGACAATGGACAAAACAGGGTATGATATGGGAAATTTGTTTCATCAACAACCTTTTTTTTTTTTTTAAGATTTTATTTATTTATTTGACAGAGAGTGAGAGAGCACAAGCAGGAGAAGCAGCAGGCAGAGGGAGAGGGAGAAGCAGGCTCCCTGCTGAACTTCAGAGAGCCCGATGCGGGGCTCGATCCCAGGACCCTGGGATCATGACCTGAGCTGAAGGCAGCTGCTCAACCTACTGAGCCATCCAGGCGCCCCTCATCAACAACCTTTTATTATCAGACGGGCACAAAGCAAACAGCCTTCTGACGATTTAATTTAATAGAAAGTTTCTAGACTAACACCTGTTCATATAGGCAAGTCAAGAAATAATATTTCTATATTCAATATGCAGTCTATATGTATAAGTATGAGCATGATAAATACGCTGCTGGATAATTAAAGAATAAATTGAATCTAACCTACCATTTACTGAGGGCCTATACTATACACAGAAATGAAGACCTATTTTAACAGGTATTTGGTAGTCCTCTAGAATTAAAAAAAGAGTTCATGCCCCTCAAGAAACTCATAGTCTAGTGAGTTTTATGTGATATTACAGAAAATAAAAGGATTTTATAAGCGCTACTACTCACAAGAAAAGGAATAGTATCACTCCTTTCTAAAAACATGTAGAAAAAGGAAGGTCTTAATAATGCATCAGCACCACCTTTCACAACAAATGCAGTTAACAGGAGAGCATAGGAACTCCCATATTTTTAGCACCTTCTAAATTACAGTCACAGAGCTAAATATTGAATATGCTATTCCATAATACATTAGCTCATATCTTTACATCATCAGGCGGCATTACCCTGCCCATTTCATGGGTAAGAAAACAAAACCAAAAGAATTATAGAACTTGCTCGAGATGAAGCAGCCAGAACAAGTGGTGCACATTCTCACTCAACCCCCAAAGCATGTAAAGCAGATGCTTAAATAGGCAATCATGCTAGCAATGCAAGTGGCAGCAACTATTATGAAATACCATTAATCTGAATCTACAGTTCCTAACCTTTTATCTTTCGTTCAGGACCTGTGGTGTTCAGTGGTGTTAAACAGCTACTCTTGCTGCTATCAGGCATGGGGTCCTCCACACTAAATGAAACCCAGAGGCTTTCTACTGCCTAACAATGTACCCCACCCCCATGTTATACTTATTAAGAATGTAACTTCTAGATTCCAACGTGCCTTTTAAGCACTACATTCTTATAAAATATAGTCTGTGTTTTCAAAGGCCACGATGTTCAAGATCAATTTTGCATTAATGAACAATCATAAACAATTTGTGTTTTCTAAAGGTCAAATCTTCATTTACAACAAGTAAAGATTTTGCTTCATTCACATAAAAACTACACACGATTTCTGAGTAGTTCTGTATCATTCGGGACATGGTTTGACAGCAGTAAGGAACTATGCCCCAATCTCAGTGGCATAATACAGTAAGTTTATTTCTAGCTCATGCTGCAAGCTCAGCAGGAGGAGCTCTGTTCAATGTAGTCAGGAACCCAGGCTGATGGGTCCTCTCTATCTTGACATGTATTTCTTCTATCAGAAAGATAAGAATAGGGGCGCCTGGGTGGCTCAGCCAGTTGAGCAGCTGCCTTCGGCTTGGATCATGGTCCTGGGGTCCTGGGATCGAGCCCCCGTCTGGCTCTCTGCTCGGCGGAGAGCCTGCTTCTCCCTCTCCCTCTGCCTGCCACTCTGCCTACTTGTGCTCTCTCTCTGTCGAATAAATAAATAAAATCTTCAAAAAAAAAAAAAAAAGGAAAGACAGGAATGGGGATATGGCAACTGATACATGAATTCTTAACGCTTCTGCCTGGAAGTGACATACATAAATCACATTCATTCACATCCATTTGGCCCAATCTAGTCACATTTAGCTTCAAGGGTCAGTAAAGTACATGCCTACCATGTAACCCAAGGTCGGGGGAGAAATTTGGAAATATTTAGTGATTAGCACTAACAACTATTACAAAATTTAACAGATATTTTCTCAAACTAAAATATCTTTTTCCTTCACAGAAGTGGCACAATCCCCACAAATTTACTGAGTATTTACTATGTGTCAGGCACTGAACGAGGCCTTATCAGAACTGTCTCTAATCTTCAGTACAATCAGCAAAGAAGAAATTATTGGTATTTCATGAATAAATAAATAGGCTCCAGGAGATTAAGTAAATTATTCAAGGTTGCACACAACCAGTGAATGGTAAAAGTGGAATCTGAATCCAGAGTAGTCTAATTCTAAAGCCTGCTCACTCCACTACGAAATTGCCAACTGTATGTTCAAAAGGCAGTCAAAAAGAGAGAGAGAGGGAGAAAGAGAGTTTAAGGTTACATTTTCCCCCATCCTAACTCAAACTAAAACATCAGGATGGATGATCTAAAATCACTGATAGAAATATAAACAGTGGAAAAGAGAAGCCAATTGCCAAGACTTCATTTCCAAGATGTTTTCTTTAAAGGGGGAAAAAATCAGAAGTCACTTGGCATACAAATGCACTAATACAAATAAATATGTCTGTGAGAAATTTCAAAGAAAAAAACCTTCTTTCATCTGGTATTAGTGAAAAGCAGTAAGTCATATTCTTTTCATAAAGAGCTCAATTAACTTGTGAATTGTTGTCTACATCCCTACATCCTGACAGTTGAAAAAAGAGTTGATAATCTCTTTATCAAAGAAACAGAAAGAACAAAAGACTAAATAACATTCTGAAAAGTGAAAAATGTTCATAGTTTTGGCCTGCTAGGGCAAGCTATCAAAAAAAAAAATCAAAATTAACTTTTAGATATTTTAAAAGAAAGAACAAAAAGCAAACCATGCAATAGGTATGCATAATACCAAATTAAATCTGGGATGAACGACAATAATTGTTGGATAATCTTTTCCAATGAAATGAAAGAAAAAGGTATTACCACATAGGTGGCAACCAAAGCCAATCTATCCTCACAAGAGAATCTAATGTGTTTGGTGTTCGAAAATATAGTACTTGTTGTAACACCATTTAAAGTCTATTGCAAATAAAATAAAAACCCAATATAAACATCCCAAATCTTCAGACAAAAGCTCTGTAACAAATGCTCTCCTTTCATGAAATGTACTAAGCCTACAGAGTCAGATTAAATCAAGCCTGAACAGAACTTCTCTACTGTCAATAGGATATTAGTTCTTTTTTAACATTTGCAAAAGTACAAAAGGCTAAAGCGACAGACATATTTAACATAAGCTCCTCTAAACTTAACTCGGAATGTTTCACTTAAAAGCCTGAGGTAGGGCGCCTGGGTGGCTCGGTCGTTGGGCGTCTGCCTTCGGCTCAGGTCATGATCCCGGGGTCCTGGGATCGAGCCCCGCGTCGGGCTCCCTGCTCCGCGGGAAGCCTGCTTCTCCCTCCCACTCCCCCTGCTTGTGTTCCCTCTCGCGCTGTGTCTCTCTCTGTCAAATAAATAAAATCTTTAAAAAAAAAAAATAAAAAGCCTGAGGTAACACAACATGTCAAATATTTATTTATTTGTTTTGTGCATTTGAACACTGACTCCCGAAACCTTTCATGTTACAAGGCTGATGTTTGGAATTTTTTTTCTTTCTACATGCTGAGACTATAATTTACTTGAAGAATGTATTTTATGCATGAGGAGTTTGGATAAATATGCCATTTTATATACATTTAAAATAATGTCAGGATGAAGAAACTAAATTGTTTTTCAACACCACTAGAGAGACAAAGAGATTGTGTGTGTGCATGCATTGCCTCAAAAGACTTGTGACAGATAAGGAAAAACATTTGAAAACATGAATAATTGGAAGACTTCTTGGTCATCTCTCTGGATTTGAATTCCAGCTCTACATTTGATAGGACTGCCTCATTTTTGTTGATTCAGTTTCCTCATCTGTAAAACAGGGCTACAAATAACATTTCTGAAAGCTCTTTTGAGGAAAATAATGTACATAAAATGTTTAACATAGTCCCTGGCACATAGCAGGGGCTCAGTAAATGTTAGCTACTGCAGCTACCACTGTACTGATTATCTTTTTAAAGGACAGATCAAATTTTCACAAAACATCTTCTTCCTCTTTTGAAATCTGATGGTGTTCAAATGTCTATTCTCTCATTTGGCACCTAACATATAAACCATTTACTTTCTGCTAGTACATATCTGCAACAATCACCAATTACCTCATGCTCCCCACGTATGCTGAAATCACAGAAATCCTTGTGCTCTAACCAGTGAATGACCATATTAAGTGATGCCCTAAGATTGGATTTAATAATGGATTTGGGTAAGGTAACAATTGCAATAATAAGAGTTAACATTTACTGACTAATTACTACATACAAGGTATTGTTCTAACAACTCATTCAATCCTAGCAATAATCCTAATCCCATTTTAACAAAGCAAAGAAATGAGGCAAAAGAAAGATAATCGGTCCAACATCACACAAAGTGGTATCCAAATCCAAGCAACAGACTCCAATTCCTGAGCAGGATCCTAGTCTCTCAGGTGAGACCAGACCATTATAAAAAGACTTATAAATACCTGAGTTTAGACTTTACTCTGAGGGCAAAAAATTCACTGAATGGCTTTAAACTGGAAGCACAGGATCAGAATACTCTCTGGTTATAGTTCGGAAATGAACTGGACAGGTGAGACAAGAGACGCGTGGAAACCTATAAGAAGGCAGTTGTGGTACCAAGGCAAAGGAAGCCTTGATCAAGGAGGAGAGCAGCAACAGTGGGCATGGAGAGAGTCTCAGGGATTCGACATTTATTAAAGAGGCAAAATAGATAATTCTTGGTGACTGACGATATCGTAGTAATTGAAAAGGAGAAGTTTGGGATGGTGGCCAAATTTCCAACTGGGGCCAACAGGGTAGGTGGCATTTCCATTTATTGCAATCAACACTTGATGAAAAACAGAGTTTAGGGTAGAAGAGGTTAGGGGAGGGGTTGAGACAGTGACAATATGTTCAATTTGGGAAAAATTTATTTTGAGGGGCAGTGAGATAACTAAGCAAGCAGTTCAGGAGAGATCTGAGACACAGATATAGATTAGGGGGTCGTCAGTATATACATGGTAACTGAACCCAGAGAAATGTGTAAGAGTACCCACAGAGAGTATGAAGAGTAAGAAAAGGTGAGGTCCTAGAAAAGAATATTGAATACAAGAACACTTAAGGATGGTAGAAGTAAGAGAGGGACAAAAAGAGGATGGAGGAGTGACTAGACAGAGAGGAAAAACATGATTTCAGGGAAACTAAGGAGAATGTTTTAAGGGATGACACATGGACAACAATGTTGTAACCAGTTGAGAGACCTGATAAGAACATAAACGTGCCTGGGAGATTTAGTTACAGGGTGTCTGATGATCTCAGCGAAATGAATCTCAGAAGCATAGTATGTGGAAATCAGATTACAGCGGCACAGAAGAAGGCCAAACAGCAAGTATGGGCAAATGATTTGAGAAATTTGGCTATACAAAGGAAGAAAGAAATAAGGTACTAACTGGAAGAAACAAGGGGCAAGAAAGGGTTCTTTTCCTCTCCTTGTCCCTCCCTTTCTTTTTAACAGGTAAACACTGTTCTAAGCATTCCAACTTTAGTCTAAGTCTTTCCTGATACTATCAACTCTATCTGCATTACTGTCCTCATCACCAACCTCTTAACCTCCTGTGTTTAAATTCCACTAATCTTTCAAGGCCTGGATAAGATGCTACCTGTTAGTGAAACATTCACTACACTTACTAACTGAAACTAATCACAGTACCCTTCCTGTTTGTTGCACTTTGTTTATGACACGGGTAGGATACTGTACACGCTATAGTAAAGTAATTGATGTACAAATGTCTTTGTCCATTTGAGCTGCTTCAACAAAATGCCATAGTCTTAGTAGCTTATAAACAATAGAAACTTACTGCTCATAGTTCTAGAGGCTAAGAAGTCCAAGATCAAGGCACCAGTGTCTGGTAAGATTCAGTGTGTGGTGAGAACCAGTTTCCTGGTGTGTGGGATGGCACTTTCTTGCAGTGTCTTCACATGGCAAAAGGACCAAAGTATCTCTCTTGGGCCTGTTTTATAAGGACACTGATCCCATTCATGAGGGTTCCACCTGCATAGCCTAATCACCACCAAAAGGCCCCTCCTTCTATACCATCACCTGGAAGGTTAGAATTTTAATATATGAATCTGAAGGGGGACACAAACATCCAGACCATGGCAACAAGTATCATCTCTGCTGGCAAACCGTGAATCTTTTTTAACTACCAAAGTGCTGCACATAGAAATATTCAATAAATATTTCTTGAATGAACAAAACTCAACCATCAATAATATATGTTGTTATTACTTCAGCAGATGATGGGGGCGAGGGAGGAAGAGAGGAATATAACAGATCTGAGAACACATCACCAATCCAAACTCCCACCACCTGGTCTGTGATGATAAGGGGAGCCGGAGGCATTGTGAACTTAGGAAAAAAAAACCTCTCACGTCCTATTTTCTACAGGGACACTGTAGTGTAGCGCAGAGCTTCCCAATGGGTGGGCCTGCCACAAATAACTGACCAGTATCACTAGGTACTAAATCCTTCTTTACTCTGACTTGACTCAGTGGGATCCAGGGAGAGACCTCTAGGTTATCCATCATCTCCAGGTCAGTTGCCTCCAGTTGTAAGCAGCCTAGCCGTTTCCCCCACCATGCTGTAAACACACGCACATTTTCTAGGTATGACATGATGTGGAAAAGACTGGAAGTACTGGTGTGGTCAGATAGGTAAGAAAATGAGAACAGGCTCTGAGATTAAAGAGACCTTAAAGCAAACCTCATCTCTGTTTATTTCTAGTTCTATAATCCTTGGCAAGTTACTTGGCCTCTCAAAGCCTCAGTTCCCTCACATGGAATATGGAGAAGATAATAGTACCTACCCTAGTGTATAGTGGGTACTAGGAAGGATTAACCCAATACTGTTTAAACACAATGCCTGACACATAATAAGCATTCAGTAAATACTAGCTAGCTATAATTATTTCATCTTTCATCAGAGTGTCACCATCCACAGCCCTCTCCAACTGCCAAAGAGGGACAAAATGGCTCAGATGCTCTGGCGGACACTGACTAGTAGGGTGGATTTTTTAAGTCACGGGAACTTTGTATACTATTTACATGTAAAGTTCCTATTAATATATGACTCCTTCAAAGCTGATAAAACAAATATCTGTTCCTCAGATTCACAATATTTGTCTCTTTCACTAGTGTGTTGATAGCCCTTGCCATAAACATTTAAAATTTCTTCCACTCATGTTGCAGGCCAAGAAATCAGACTTTCTGCACTATTTCCTATATGAGAATATAGAAGGTTCTACTTAGGGTACATTAGTCACACGCCACAAAACTGGGCACTGAAATAAGGCATGCTGTGCCCAAAGTGTGACCTGTATAATGACTCCCACCTTGTAGATGACCACTCACAGGGTAGACTTCACTGACAGGCAGAAAAAAAAAAAAGAAAAAGAAGGGAAATTATGCTGAAAAGAAGAGATAGGCTGAATTTAAACAAAAAGTTCACAGCCAAAAAAAAGAGGGGGAGGGCCCCTGGGTGGTTCAGTTGGTTAAGTGTCTACCTTGGGCTCACTCAGGTCATGATCCCAGGGTGCTGGGATCCCTGCTCAGCAGGGGAAGGGGTCTTCTTCTCCCTCTACCCCTCCCTCTGCTCATGTTCTCTCTCTCGCACTCTCTCTCAAATAAATAAATAAAATCTTAAAAAAAAAAGTTCAACAGCCAAGAGAGGGAATCTAGTCAGATTTGCAGGGTTAGAAATGGGGCAGGAGGTCAAGATCTAAATATTATTAACCCATAAAAACAGTTAAACCCAAAGGAATTATGATTTGGAAAGAATAGTTTTAGACAAGACAGAACATTTTACAAGGTGGGTGTGATCAGTTTTAGACATGACAGAACGTTTTACAAGGTGGGTGTGATCAGCCTAATATCCATTTAATTCATTTCTGGAGAGGAAACATTTGGTTCTTGAAGAGAAATGAAGCAGAGCAGAATTAGAACTAAATTCAGTAAGCTAAAAGATGAGACTTGTGAGATGTTCTATACACACAATAAAATTCTAGCCACTCTCTTTTATGACAACAGCTGTTAGTAACATTCCAATTTCTGCTTTACGTCAAAATTTCATATTTCAATTGTAGCTTATTATTACTGTAGCCAATTTGATCTGAAAACCAAGAATGTAAAACCTGTCTTCTACAACCTAGTTTCAGACTTATGAAATTTCAAGTAGTTCAGAGCTTTAAAAAATAACAATCTCTTTTTATAAATCTCTTTGGAAATCTAGTCAGTCATTTTTCAACAAAATAAACTTTAATGCTACAAGTAAAATAATGTTCTCAAAGGTAATAAATACAGAATAAAGTTTAATATGTTTCTGAGTTCCTACATGAAATTAATATAACTTACCTTTAGAAGATTAAATGTAAGTGACAACTGACTATATGCACTGGCCTTAAGGCTGCAACTATATTGCAGAAATTAAAACTGAAGTCCTTAAAATGTACCAACTGCTGTTTAATACATATCTCTTTACATTTCATAAAAACATATTCATGATAAAATTTCAGAGATGATTATAAATATATACTAATGTATAGTTTCTTCGTTTTAAGAAATTAGTAATAAGGCATAAGGAGGAGTAACATAAATTTAATTCCATTCTAAAATGCCATTCACAGACACATTTGTCACACTTAAAATGACATGATGGATATTTAATGGTAAGTGCCATAAAGCAATTCTAGTTATTTCCTTGACAATATATAATAAAGCAAAAAACAAAAAGATTGAAAGAGAAACGGTGGAGATGGGGAGGGTCAGAGGCAGGGAGGAAGATAGGGAAAGGGAGAGAGGCTGAAACACAGAGACAGAAAGCATAGCCATCTGACTACAAAGGAGCTTTTCTCCTTTCTGGTTTAAAATCTAGTCACAAGAAAGGAGTTCCAAGGATTTCTAATGGCAATTATCAGAAATATTATTTCAAACAGAAAGATTAATAATCCCATGAGATGGTATTTCCGTTATAGTTAAAACTATTTCATACACAAACCCAAAATATGCATTAAGAAAATTGTGACCAAACTTTTACCTTCCTTAATTTCTAGGTCTTTCCGTTTAATTTCAGCTTTCCTCTCAAAAAGTGCTTTCCATTACATTGTACATTTAAGAGTACAAAAACAGCTGAATCTTTTGCCATGTTTCTCACATAAATTTCTAAATATTCAACTGTTTTGAAATGATTTATGGTATGTAAAGCAAATTTTTCAAAATTCTACTTCTACCTCTGCCCTAATTGCTGACTGAGCTAAGACAAGTCACAAAAATCCTCAGAGATTCTGTTTCCTCAACAGAAAAGGGACAATGCTATATTACATAATCTCTAATTTGCTCCCTACTCTAAAAATCTATGATCCTCTGAAACATTAAGTATTGGTATTATTCACTTTAAAGGAAAATACTTTTGTTTATGGATTTTTGCAACATATCAAATGAATTTAAAATAACACTGAATCAGCATATAATCCATGAATTCTTAAATTCAGTTATTTTTAGGCTAAATAAGCATCAAGATCTATGTCAAGTATATAAATTGATTCCTACAGTGAAAGTATGACTGAAGTTTGGCTCTACTAGGATAAATAAGCCCCCCGCCCCCACCACCACCAACAAAAAAAAAAAGGGTAACGGCCAAATTTTGAGGGCTTTAAAGCATAGAAAAAAAATCCTGAAAGAATGGAAAAGAAGCCAGGATGATGATATTGCAGAGGTAAAAGGTGTAGGATCAGAAGTTAGTATGTTTTAAATGTGCTCCTTACTGTAAAAAATTATCTAACCTCCATTTAGGAGACTACATTAAATAAGACAAATTTATCTTGGCGTCTCTATTTTCTCTCTGTAAAACATTCTAATATTCACATTGATTGCTCAGAAATAAAAACACCACTCTCAAATATGACTGCATACACATCTGTTCACACTAGCTGAGTTATATGCCTGTCAAAAATCGGTTGTGTTTGTCCCCAGATGTGTTGATGTCATTTATATTTATTAATGTAATTATGTAACTGACCTACACATTACATAAACCAAAAAGGATTAAATTTTTTTTTCCATGGAAACTGAGTTGAATGCTTTGGAAAGACAACACCTTATAAGTATGGTTTATACAACAAAAACAACTCAGGACCCCAGCTAGGGAACTCATACTCGAAGAAAATGCCTTGGTAAATGAGCGAATATAGATGTGTGCTAATAAAGCACTTAAGATATACACGTACAAACATTTTGGAGAATGCGTTAGTGAAAACAAACCTCATTCCACTGCCCTGAGGGCGGCTTTCCTTGCATAGCTTTTGTCTCTTCAGCGTGGGCATCAGAATGAACACATGAGGAGAAGAACTGCCCTAACTGACCCACAGACCTGCAGCATGACACAGAGCTGGCCCAGTCAACTTGCTTGTTACATGCTATGCTCTGTAGATGCCAGCTAAAACTGGGATAATAAATTAAAGTAAAATACACAATGAATGCTAAAAGAAGTTGATATTGAGAAAAATGTAAGAGAGAGAAGGAGAAACTTAATAACCACTAAGCATCCAAAGTGAGTATATGAATACCTGTTTTCTATTTCATCTAAGAAAAGGACTTGGATAAGCCCATTTCCCCTTGTTAGAGACATTTAGGATATTTGGGGAAAATGTCCTGACTCTATATATTGTCAACTACTAGAATGGGTTGCCAAGAGAGGCAGTGAGATTATAAAGTCTTGGATTTTTTTTTTTTCATTTTAATTTTATAATTTGTTTCTTGAGGTGACTTACAGATGTGCCGCTCAAGATGTGATCCCAGGGCCAGCAGCACTAGCATCACCTGGGAACTTCCTGGAAATGCAGAAGCTAAGATCCCACCCCAGACCAACTGAATCATCATCTGCATTTCAATAAAATCTCCCAGTGATCTGTATGCACATACACGTTTGAGAATTTCCTTATAGCTTTTACATCAGACATCTGAATTTGTAATAATTCATTTTATACCTCTTGAGCATTAGTAAGTGTGTACTTCGGAATCAATAAAAAGGAATACCTCATTTAACAACAAAACCTTTCTTTTTCATCCTTATTGGAACTATTTTATTTCTGCTCTTCTAAAGAATAATTTAAAAGAACACTATTTCACCAGGTCAATATTCTTTTAAGGTGAAAGCCATCTCAGTCCAACTCATATCCATTCACACAGTTGTTCCTATCATTAGAATGTAATAGAAAATTATAAGGGATATAAGCTAAAATCCAAAAGAAAGAGTCAATAACTTTAGTTAAGCGATCAAAAACTTTAATGACTGTAAGTAATTTCAACAAGGTTGGCTTGCTATAACAAATTTCCCTACATGTTTCATACCAGAAGTTGCTAGTGATTTTAAAAGGTGAGGGGAGTCTCCTCTTCTATAAGAATCCCTGAAAATATCTTAAAATGACACCCTGCAAGAAGGGTTTGTACAAAATATTACAATTGGTACAATTACAATTGGTACAATTGAGAATTATCCAATTCCAAAAGCATCTTTTTAACACTCAAGCAAGAAACATAAGATAAAATAGCAATTGTGCTCCTATTACTAGAGCTTGATGTTTCTGTGATAGAAGACATTAACTCTGATAAGCTCAACTGCTTTCCATTATCAGATTCTGAGTATTATTCTTGTTCTGAATGTGCTTTAAGGAGCTTAAAACTGTAAGAATTACATACTCCATTTTAGTGAACAAACAAATCACCTCAGAAAGCATTCCAAGGTAGCTTGGATTCAGAGGACCCGGGCTGCCACAAGCAACTTAATTCTCTAAGGCCTGGGAACCCAAAGTTATGTTTTCCTCCTCCTTTTATTTTGCGTTTTAGGATGACGGGAACATGATAAACAGCCAGCCCTCAGTCACCATCCAGGCCCCACCAGTACAAAGAGGCTTTGTGATTGACAAGAGCATATAAAAAAGGGAGGAGGAGACCCACTTTTTTCTTCCTCTAGGGAAGACTATGGCTGAAATTTTAGAACTTAAAAGCTTCTCCCGTTTCGACCAGCTCACCTTGCAGGTAAACACCTTCCTGGTTCAGTGACTCAATCACAAATTAGAGACAGAATCTGTGCTGAAAACTGATAATGGTGGAAAAATATTCTTTTACTGTAACTTTCAGCTCAGTGCAGCTGTAACGTACTTCCTCCCCCAGGAAGCCCTGTCACTAAACCTGTGCAGCACGAAAAATAAGCCTTCATGAGTGGAGATTTTATTTGACATTTTAAGGATACAGATTGGAATAAATCCAAATATTTCCAATTTTTGCTGTGACTTTTAAAAAAATGTCTAGAATAGATCATGAAAGAAAAAGAATTGATGATACATGACATAAATACTAATATAATTTCCTTCTATGCCCTTCCATTCAATTCAATAATTTTCTACGGCAAGGACAGCGATTTAAAACATCTCCCTCAAAATAAAAGGACACTACAGCAAAATTCTTCTTCAATATATAATCAAATATAATCTATGAAATACATATTCAAAATATAATCAAGTCTAATAATTTCTTTTGCCAAAGACTATAATTTAATTTTCATTCAAACTAAATTGGGATGTATTAGCAATGCACTTTCTAGGTATTTAAAGAACATCCTCGTGATCAGTCTTTAAATGGCAATCCATGACTTTTCACTTTGATAAGCAAGACTTATATATAGAGTCAGGATATTTTCCCCAAATATCCTAAATGTCTCTAACAAGGGGAAATGGGCTTACCCAAGTCCTTTTCTTAGATGAAATAGAAAACAGGTATTCATATACTCACTTTGGATGCTTAGCGATTATTAAGTTTCTTTTTCTGTCTCTTACATTTTTCTCAATATCAACTTCTTTTAGCATTCATTGTGTATTTTACTTTAATTTATTATCCCAGTTTTAGCTGTCATCTACGGAGCATAGCATGTAATAAGCAAGTTGACTGGGCCAGCTCTGTGTCATGCTGCAGGTCTGCGGGTCAGTTAGGGCAGTTCTTCTCCTCATGTGTTCATTCTGATGCCTATAAGTCATCAGACTTATATTTAAGAATATTTTCACTAAACGCCTGTTTCATATAAATAACTTTATCTCATCCTTCATCTTGTTTTCCTCCAATTAATAAATACTTTTGATATTGTACCATATCTGCATGTATTTCTGAAATTAGTCTTTGTTGGCAAGCCTATAAACCTTTTTTTAAACTGCACTTTTCAAATGCTACTACCAAGTAAAAAATTTAACATCCTAACTCAGAAATATCAAAAAACGAATTTCAGCACAATGTTGTATTAACAATCTTATATACACTTGAGACTTCTATGGCAGCTTCCTCTTTTGTTTTCCTTCTAATTCCAAAGTGTAGTGTCTCATAACCAAGAGCATACATATCCTAAACTGCAGTTCTGACAATTCTGGAAAGAGAGCTGATAAGCCCTACAGGGCACGTGCATGTTCTTCATTCTGTCATTCTCCAAGGGAACACTCCTTCAAATACACCTGAGAAAAAGAGAAGTCTCCTGATGTTCTGTTTCAGTGTACGCCTATGTGCCCACAAAAATGAGTAGCATCCCTGAGAGGCAGCAACCAGTGGGATATCTGATGGTGGTAACACAAGAAACACCATGCCTCTGTGCAACAAAGGTTTGTTTCCAGTTCAGATTTTTTAATAACATGCTAATTGATATAATTTACATAATATACAAATCACTATTTAAAATGCAACATTCAGTGATTTTTATAGTCCCAGCCTTGTGTACCCATCATCACAATTACTTTAAGAACATTTTCATCACCATTAAAAAAATACTCATTTGTAGTCATTCCCCATTCCCTGCAAGTCCCCTAGTCATAGGCAATGCAAATCTACTTTCTATCTCTATGGATTTGCCTATTCTGGACATCTCATATAAATGGAATCATAGACTACATGAATGATCTTTACAGCTCAGACTTAAATAATAAAAATAGCTAACATTTATTGAGTGTGTAAAATATGACAGTCATTTAATTCTTTTATTTGACAGAGAGACAGAGACAGTGAGAGAGGTAACACAAGCAGGGGGAGAGAGAGAGGGAGAAGCAGGCTTCCTGCAGAGCAGGGAGCCCGATGCGGGGCTTGATCCCTTAGCTGAAGGCAGACGCTTAAGGACTGAACCACCCAGGCGCCTCAACAGTCATTTAATTCTTATAATAATCCCATGAGGTAAGTACTATTACTATTCCCACTTTAAGATGAGAAAGCTGATGCACAGAGAGGCTAAGTAGCTTAGCCAAGATCACAAAACAAGTTAGATGAAGTGAAGATTTGAACGTAACGCAGCCTGGCTCCACAGTTCACGCTCTTAACCAACTCTGCTACACTATAGTGCCCCTTACTTACCTCTAAGCAAACTCACACGGTTGAAAACAACAGAAACAAAGTCAGGCTTGAAAAAAACATAGTGAGTTACAGCATTCCTCATAACCAATAAAATAAGCAATTAACTGCTTCAAATTTGTACATCTGTATCAGCAAAGTCTAAGAACTTTCTGTGATTAGTAGTAATTCTCCTTAAACAAGAAGAAGATAGCACACAGAAGAGGATTCCCCGGACTTGAAAGAATAGATGCTTGGAATCATTATTTTAGTCATGTTCAGATTATTAAGAGTTATCACCAGTTTCTTTTAGTGAAGAACTGAAGACTGGTGTCAGAATCCTTTCTACCGCTTCTAATAATTTGTTGTGTGCACCTGGGCAAGTGGATGTGAGTATAAGTGTGTGTAATTCAAGAGAAGGCTTGCTGCTTAGACTAATCACAGAAAGTTCCTAGTCTTTTCTAATGCAGATATGCCAACAAAAGGCATTTCATCATCCAGCAACATGATATGATCTCATTTGAGAAGTATATCTATGTAGAAGATGTGGAAGGAGAGAGGAAATGAGGAGGGGGGAAGAAAAGGAATAAGGAAGGAAGGGAAAGCGGAAGGCAGAGGGAGAGAAGGCAGGCAGGTGGAGAGGAAAGACAGACAAAGACATAGCAAATGGCCAATAAGGATATACACAAAGGTAGCAGTTATTCTCTGAAAGATTTTGTTTGGTATTTTTCTACAATGAACAAAATATATACATATATGTATTTTACAAAAAAATCAATATAATCTTAATTTGAGGCTATTTGTCCTCTAATGTGTTTTACAAAATTCTGGCTATTTTTCTAATTCACAAGGCATCAGTTCTCATTATAGAGTTAGTTTTATCATTCTTCTTTACTCATCATAATTCCCAAATTTAAAAATCTCTCTAGGCATTATATCATAACTCAACCAAATAAAGCCAAAAGGTAATTCTTAAAAGTATCTGCAATTACTTCTGTATCGTCTCTTCACAGCTAAATCGCTTCAAGCTTCTATATTTATCATTTATAAATTATATTCAATTCCAAATAATTTTAATCTCATATTTTCAAAACCATTATATTTATATCTCAAGCCCAAATGAAATGGAGTAAGTTATAATTACGACTATGGTGTATAGGTGTGTAAGTTTGCGTAGCTGGAATCCCTGGTTTTGGCTAATACTATAGATCTTCTATTGTATACAGTAGAGTGGTGTTTGGGTTAAGAATGAATAATAAATTTAATTCAAAGGAGTTTATAATTTCAGACTTCATTTAAAAGACTCCTATTAAAACACTTTCCTTTAAGGGAAAGGAAGCTTACATGGAGACAGTAGTTGGCCTACACCTCAGGGTAGCAAGCAGGTCTGCAAGCCAATTTTTGTAATGGACACCTGAAATATTAACGCATTACATTAGAAAGTGGAAAAGCCCTTCCCAGTTGTCTTAGTTCAAGCTAGTATAACAAAATACTAGACACTGGATGGCTTACAAACAACGGAAATCTGTTTCTCACGGCTCTTGGGGCTGGGAAGTCCAAGGCCATGGGTGCCAGCCTACTCAGTGCCTGGTGCAGCCCACCTCCTCATGGACAGAGGCTTCTCCCTGTAACCTCCTATGGCAGAGGAGAGCACGGGCGCTCTCCTCAGCCCCTTTTATACAAGAAGATGATATACCAGCAAATTCTGGGAAAATACTGGCTTTTAACTACACGGGAGATACACAAAGATGAATGTAGATTCTTCCAATACAAATGGCCACTCTAGCAACATAACTTAGGCCTCCTCTTAACCTACTGCTTCTAGCAATTGTTTCCTCTTCCTTATTCCTCCCCTTCTCTATCATTCCCACCTCTACAGGCAAGAGATGAAATAGTCAACTGTGTGAAAACAGGGTCAAGTGCACGGTAGCTGTTTGAAAAATGACAAAAAAAAGTGCTGCAGACACTTTCAGGAATCACCTATGGCTTTATTCTGTTGAGTTATGATAGAATATGATGCAATATGATGCCCAGAGAGATTTGGAACGTGGAGTGAAAAGGATACCCTATTTGGCTCCATTCTTTTTTTTTAAGTTTTTATTTTAATTCCAGTTAGTTAACATACAGTGTTGCATTACTTTTAGGTGTATGTGTAGTGATTCAACAATTCCATACATCACCGGGTGCTCATCACAACAAGTTGCACTCCTTAATCCCCATAACCTTGGTTGGTTCCATTCTTTAGATTTTTTTTAAACCAATTTCCAATGGATGGACTAGCAACCAGTTAAGAGTAAGGCTGGCAACAGAAAGACACAGCCAAATCTTGCTGCTCTGGGAATCTGGGGCCAATACACTTCCTTCCTCCTCACTCTCCTCCCTACCCACCTACCCCAACCCCCACAGCGCCCATCTACCCTATACTTCCAAGACCCCTTCTTCTCTAGCCCCACTTACTGTGCTGCCCCAACACCCCTCCAGTCAGATGGCATCAGAGTAGGGAATAGGGAGGAGAAGAAAGAAAAAGGAAGACAAGTAAAAGGAAAGCCCCAGGTTAAACCATAATCCCACTCTTTTGGCTCTTAAATTTGCGGTATTAGCCTGTTTTTGTTTGTTTGTTTGTTTTAAGATTATTTATTTCGGGGTGGGAGGGAGAGAATCTTTAGCAGACTCCTCACAGAGCACGAGCCCAATGCGGGGCTCTATCTCACGACCCTGAAATCATGACCTGAGCCAAAACCAAGAGTCGGATGCTTAACCACCTGAGCCACCCAGGCGCCACTGTTTCATTTTGCTTTTAACCACTCTCTTCCTGAGAGGTCTAATTCTGTTCTTCTATCCCCTCATTTCCCGTCTCCTATGCTCTGAGCTCTTGCTCTGACAGGGGACGCTGTGGAATAGCTCAAGAACTGGGTAATTTCCAATCCTTTTGCTTTAGCTCTAACATATTGGAAATAAATATATTTTCCCAAAAATATATTATCATAAATATTATTTGTTTCTATAGTACTACTGGCACTATACTCCAAGTACATTTTATGGATTCATTTATAGGTTAATTTTAAAGGATTAGCTTGGAAACTTAAATATCATTTAAAAAATATTTTCTTGGGGATATCTGTTCTAAATTCTCATAACTATAGGGATACTTTTATGGATGAAAAATTTAAAAAGAAACCAAAGAAATAATTTACCAAAGCCACAGAATTAGTAAGTGGTAAGAGCCAAAACCTAAAGAGAGGTCTGTTCGAACGTGAGGCACTGAAGACTATACAATTTCCATTATACCATGGAACCTCCAAAAACACATCTACGTTTTTTCATTAAGTAAATGAAAATTCTGAAAAGCTAAAAATTTTACTCAATCATTAGATATTTTAAACTCAGTATCATTTATTCAAACATTTACCAGGTACTCTTTTACTCAAACCATCTCCAGCAATAATCACCAATGCTAATAAACTATGACTGACATCATCAGGGAAAAAAAAATGTATCTACATTATTTCAAGAATTCACCACTAATGTTAGAACTTTATCATATTATTTCTCTTACTTATGAATATTTGATTTGCTGAGACTTCTGTTAAGGTAACAGATTCTTACACCCAAGAGTGATTTTTTGTTGCTCAAAACAGAAATGCTTTATTAAAATCTTCTGTGAATTGTCATTTCCAAAACAAAAACATTTTCATTTCTCCTAAATACTTAAGAAGAATTATTTATAAGAATTATTCTTCTGTTAATAAAATAAATACAAGTGTAGAACTTGGAACAAATGACTTCTTATGCATGACATAGCTATTAACTACTATTAAATTCTAGCTACATTGTATCTTACAGATTCAATAAAAAATAAATACAACTATATAGTGCCAACTTGATTTAGGTGAAAAGTGCTAACATAAGTTAAAATTGTTTTAGTAAAAAAAAAAAGATAAGCATAATTATGGTTTATCCTTTATTGTAACTGCAAACTGCCATCTTGATTCACAGAGGCTCCAACATCCAGTGGAACCTGAGAACTACTAGAACAAGCCTACTGGCATGTTAACAGTGTAAACTCTTCACTGACTTAGTAACATGTCATCACTTCTTGAACTTCGACATCAATAAAAATAAATAAAATATTTACATTTAGAAAACCACCCAAAAATGCATTTTTATTCTTGAAAATAAAACTGCAAAGACAACTGACCACTTCTAATGTGATTGTGTGCCACGAAGTCTGTAAGAAGTTGCATTTTAAGTTGATAGTATTTCTCCAAACAATATTTCTCTTTGCTTTCTACTAAAAAACAACAAACATTTATATTAGATATAAAATGTTTGAGCAATTTCTTTATTGAGGCACAGTATTTCAAAGGCTGATAGGCAAAAAGTGAAAACAGATTTGCCACAACTTCCATCCATAGATGGAGTATATTCACCACATGGGCAGACTAATTCTCTACCTCCCCCAAAAAGAAAGTCAGATTACAGTCATTTGACTTGATAATAAGCTCTGCATTGTCAGACACAGTGATTTACAAAATTTTGAACCTATGTTTTCTCACCTTTTCAACTTACTTTGAGGAAAGCAACAGTCCTGAGGATCTCTACCTTTATCTTTGCATAGGACAGATTTTGCATTCTTGGTAAGCTCCCTAGTTAGTTGCCATTTATGAAAGTACCTCAGTTCACCTGCATATATCTTCTGAGGAATGTTGGTTTCCCAAGCCCATGTCAATTTTTATCAACAAGTTAATTAACTTGTAATTAATACCTTTTAAGAATGACAATGAATTTAGGAAGCCAAAGACCTAAGATTTTTCTATTTACTACCTCTTCTATATTTATCAATCCTCTTCCACTTAAACAGTATGTTCAAGGCTTTTAAAAGGAACTTCAATTTCCTCATAATTATCTAACATGATCTCTATCAGACAAATAGGTTTAACAATCTAGCTATCTCTGTTGACATTCTGGACTGCATTTTAGACCATTTCTCTTCTCTTTCCTATTTCCCCAACTTGTTAATCTCTCCTGCTTGTGCAACCTTCTTTTACTCACTTAAACTTTCCCATAGTCTAGTCTCTCTTGCCTAAAAAAAAATAAACTAAGAAGGAATCCAAAAGAAAACCTTACTCCAACAACTTGCCCTTTCTCCGCTCAAACTTTGAGTTTATTATACTCATTCCGCTTCCTCAGCTCACACCTTTTTTGCATTTATTAAAAAAAAATTTTCCTAACTTTCCTCAAAAAATAATTGACAAAATTAATTGTATATATTTAAAGTGAACATCATGTCACATTTCTCAATCTACTATCCCAATTCAGCAACAAAAATTTCTCTAGCTGGTTACCACTGACAACCAGGTTGCTAGAGCAAATGAGCATTTTTAGCCCTTACCTTAATGAATATATTTACAGCATTAACACTAAAGATAATGCCCTCATTCTTGAAATCCTCCATTTTAATTAATTTTCTTTCCTAGTTTACAGACAATAATCACTACTCATAACTCTACTTCTGCTAAAGTAATAATCACTGAGCAAGGTGCTCACCTGTATTAGCTCAGTGTTTTTTCACACTGCTGGTAGTTCAAAGCAGCTTTTTAAATAAAACAAATTAGAATAAAAAATATCCAAATGTATTCCATGTAGTAAGGTTAAGTATTATTCTGGAAAATTTATGTGTGTGTGTGTGTGTAGTTCTTATTTTGGGTCATATTCAAAAAAGTTTGAAAGACACTGTGCTAATTTAATCACCAGAAGCCAACCTATGAGGTCCATATAATAATTTATACTTTTTAATAAAGAAAAAACTAAGCATACAGAAGTTGTATAATTTGTCTGTACTCAACCAATTGGTGTGACAATCAAGCATAGCCTCTATTTATGTCCTAATCTCCAAATACCCAAGTGATATACATTTATATCTCTTAATGTGAGTGTCTTAAATGCACTTCAATCTCAGTAATTGCAAAACCTGTACTCAATTTCCATACATTTTCTAATTTGCTAATTTTCTAATTTCCAGTGTTTTTCTCTTCTTCATCCAAGCATCAATACTCATATCTCATATAGATCCACTCTTTACTATGTTTATTATTTATTATTACCATAATAACCTTCAGTCACGCCCCCACCATTTTCTTCCAGGATAACTGCAACAGTATCCTCCCATTAACTGCCATTATGCCCCCTACAAGCCCCCAATTCACTCTCTGCTTTGCTGGATGGAAGAAATCTCTTCAAAATACAAACCTCATTAGGGCAAACTCTCCTAATCCTGAAGTAAAACTTTTAAAGTTCAAATGCTATATATAATTTTCTAGACTGGATTTCTGTGTAGTTTTAGGCAGTACTTTAAAAAATAGAACCTAATTGATATTTAAAGGGCTTTTGTTAAAATCAATAATTGTCGAAAGACCCAGATCAAAAGTTCTTTACTTGCTGTTAAAGTCACTTCAAAGATACTAGGTTCCGTTTACATTAGGAGATTCAAGGACAATCACAAATGTCTTTCACTCAAAAATGCAGACAGCCAATGAATAGTGTCATTTCATTTTCTTAAAAACAAAATACATCCATTATCTTGAGACTAATGAAACAGTTTATTATTTGTACCTTCACAGAGACTTGACCAGAATTCATCCATGGCAGGCATCAATACTATTTCTAAATAATGTTTTAAACACAACAATCAACTTTAATTTGCACTAGATTCTAAATAAAAATACGTTTTTCAATGTTTATAGCAGATTAAGTTATGTCTCCTGTGAATCAGTCATACACAGTCCATAGATTATCTGCTATGACAACAAGTCTGAGCCTTTCAATCTACATGTTTAAACAAACTGTTGGATTTGTTGCTGCCTTTGCAAAGGCAGGTGGAAAGAATTTCTAGCTAGGTACTCACCAGGATGGGATCAAAGCTGTCATGATATGCTTTATGATACTATTTTAAATTAAATTATTAAAGAAAAGTGAAACAATTATTTCACTTTTCTAAACTATGTGTTCTCCATACACAGATACCTAATGTTGAAATAAAACCAATAAATAAATTGTTTAAAAGTATAGCATGTTTCATTGTTTTTTGTTAGCAGGATTATGTGTATTAGTTTTGGCATGCTGTTTGTGTTGTTGTTGATTCTCTCCTTTGCTTTTCAGTTAAAAAAATGAAAGAGCTAATGGTTCAAAAGAGACTCATTTCTTCTCTCCACATGACTGTTGGAAAGATCCTAATAAAGCCTGAATCAACAACTATAATAAATCCTTGACTTAAAAAAAAAAAAAAGTTGCTTTACCCATAAGTATACATTTAGAAGTTAAAAAAAAAATGTGCTTTAAAGGTATGCATGAGAAGAAATATTCTACCAAATTTTCAACTATGATTTCTGCTTCATAGTGACAGACATGCTCTAAGACGAAGTTATGACAACAACATACAAAATAATAACATGATTGAACAATGGAAGCAGAATCATTATGAAGAATGCCCACTGGGGGGTTGTACAGAAAGACTTCGTTCAAAATATCTTCAAAATATTGTACCCCAGTTCTTAACAGAATCCACAGCATATGTTGGTATCAACAGACACCTGAATGGATGGATGGCCAGCTGGCTAAGAACTAGAACTCTCTTCACGTTCCTCAACCCAAGCCTCTGAAGTTTTCTTAGAATTCTATCTGAATGTAAGCCTTATTTCTGATGTACAGATTGAAAATCAAGATCACTGTGTATGAGAAAATGCATGTGAAAAGAAAACTGTACCTATTAAAAAATAACAAAAGAACTACTCAAAAGTAAGATGTTTTCATTACACATTTTAATAGCCATGATTTTAATACTAAGAACACTGCATTACTTTTTAAGTAAATTCATACTGTAACCATCACATCCTATATGTCACTTTTAGAAAATACTTATAGAACTACTTCCTCAAGTTCCTACTCTAAATAAATAAAATTGGCACATTTCCTCTCTATTGAAAGGGGGTCTCATTTCCCTTTTTCCCACTTACAGGTTAGGATAAAAACACAAGCTTATTAATTTCTAACATAAAATGATTCCCTTATCCTCTCTTCTCAAAGGAAATTAGTATAAATGGAAACCTAGGGACAATATCATTTGATATTTACCTATTTTAAGCAATTAGAATTAAAATTGTTAATAAATGGAAAAAATATGACCTCACATATCTGTATATTAAACTGAGTTTTAAGAATAAAATATTTTAATGCAATTAGACTCGCTAACTGCTATGTACAATGTTGTTTGTTCATTCCAAACACAGGCCAGAGTTCAGACAAACATGTAACATTGTTTTGTTTGATTGTAGTACTTTATAAATGGTTTTATTTTACCATTTGCCAAACCTCTTTTGTTGAGTTATTCAAACTAACTTCTGCCAAGAACACTAGGAATTTGGTGATAGTGCTTCTTTTAGGAGAAAACAAGCCCTTTCCTCAGAAAACTGAAAATGTTTATCTTGGCACTAAAACCTTGTATTGAGCCTTCTGGAAAGTATTTTAAAATGTTGTTTTTAACCTAGACTTTGTGACTGAAACAGGAAAAGGCTTCATAGCTCTACACCAAAATACATATTTATAGGGCTGATTTTCTTTCTACACCAAAAATACTACGTTGATGGCAGCAGTTTTCAAAGTATGATTTCTGAGGACCAAGCTAAAACTTGGGCATTATCACGATATTCAACATACAATTTGTTTTTTAAACCTCAAAAACTGGCGACTAAGAAATGCTAACTGTTGATCAAATACACTGTCTTTAAGTGTCAGACTGGAAGGACTGTTGCATTTAACTATCTGCTTTTGGGAATTTTCACAAAAAGAAAATTTACTTGATATTGTATTTTCCTCCTGTACATGTCAACAGAAGATAGGTTTCTAAGTTTTTCTCTTTTTTATATTTTCCCCACTAGGTAAGCTTTACCTTCAGACTAGATAGACATAAAGATCAACCATGTGAACTTTTTACATATTGTCCTAATAATGTATCTGAATACAATATACAATTTTTGGAAATTGATGAAATGATATAGTCAATGTCCCTAACTCCTATACCTGACCCCTAAATTGTTAAAATATAAGAAAGAGACCATATGGTAGCTCAAACAATTTCACAAAGACCCCCGGAGAGCTGCAATGATTTTTCAGTCATTAATAACTGACAAAAAATATTATGCACCCATTACCAATCCTTTACAAATCAAGTTCTCCCTACCTTGAAATCTGATCCATTTTTCCCTTCTAATGGCCTGGCTGTCCCTTGACAAGAATAACAGCAGCAGCATCACTTTAAATGTGCATGTAAAATTTTGGATAAAGTCATAGTAAGTTAAAATCCTATCATTGTGCTTATCAAATATTTATTAGGATGTTCTGGCAGGAAATTGTTTTAAAATTCTGGTATGGTTGAATTGTCTGATTTAGGTAAAAAGAAAAAAATTAAGATATCTATCAAATATATCTTATTAAAATCTGTAACTGCTTTGGTCAATCAAGTACAAATTTTAATTTTAAAAGTTTGGTCCTTCCTATTGTGATTGAATTCTGCCTATATCCAGAAAAATCAAGAAAAGTCTATTCAAATTAGTGTAATAAGACTGAAATAAATGGGAATTACTGGTATCACTGACAATAAAGGTTAGGAAGGAATGGACTCTTCCCAATCCAAAATCCTCTTCCTGTACTGCTATGGCTATAGAACGATGGTATCCTTTTCATTGGCCTTGAAATCTTGAGCCATCCTAACACTGCTCCACAGGCCTCACAGTTTCAATGTCAATGAGAAATACAACTCTGACATTATGGACTAATTTAATATTTTAAAGACAATTATTAATGTGCTACGTTACCTTGGCAGAAGATTTAGATTAAGCCCTACCATCACTTTTTTCTTATTTAAATTTATTTAAATTTCTTATTTAAATTTAAAATGTTGACTTAAATTGATTTAAAATGTTGGAGAGTGGAGAATATCTAAAATCAGGTCCACAAAAAACAAAAACTCACTTATCAGTATTTAAGATTATTAATTTATATATTCAGCTTTCCAAGATGAACCTGTAAGGAGAATATGAGAAACAAACAAACAAACAAAACAAATCTTTTTTCCCTCTCTTCTATCCACTAAGAAGCAGTGATTTATCTCTAACAATCCTAGAGGAAGGAAACAAAAACAAAACAAAACCTCGTGCTACTTGTGAGAAATAATTATTTAGGGAACAACATTAGTTACATGGCTGATTTAAAAAACACAAAGGAACCCTATTTTTTCTATTAAAATAAATAGGTATAACAGGACATACCTGAAAAAGAACATGTACATGGCAGCTGTGATGCAGAACAAAAGGACCTACAACAAGGAGAAAATATATTACTTGCAAAAGAACACTGACATCATTTGTGTATCTTTCTTTTTCTAAATTTTAATTCCAGTATAGTTACCATACAGTGTTATATTAGTTTCAAGAGTAGAAGATAATGATTCACCAATTCCATACATCGTGGGGTACTTATCAGGACAAGTGTACTCTTTAATCCACATCCCCCCACGCACCTCCCCTCTGGTAACCATCAGTTTGTTTTCTATAGTTAAGAGTCTGTTTCTTGGTTTGTCTCTCCTCTCTTTTTTTTTCCCTTTTCTTGTTTTGTTTCTTAAATCCCACATGTGAGTGAAATCATATGGTATTTGTCTTTCTCTGACTGACTTATTTCACTTAGCATTATACTCTCTAGCTCCACCCATGTTGTTGCATCATTGTGTCTTATAAAAGCAAAATACCCACTATTAAATCTTGTGCCTGATTTAAAGATGTGAAAACTAGCCATACACGTGTCATATTCTCTACCTTTCATATAAACCATATTAAGGCAATAATGAGTCTGTACACACACATATAAATAAAATTACATACATTTTACATTATGTAGTATAAAATATGTATATATATTACTATATGTATATATGTATACAGATTAGGTAGAAGGATAACATGGTTCAAAAAGGATCGATTTTTTAAATAATCTAAAAATGCCTGAAAAAGCAAGTAACTTAAGAACAAAGACAATGGCTCTTATATAATGAAGTCAGCAAATAAATCATAAGCATATTAACTGTTATACCAAGATGACCAGATTTTTTTCAAACCTAAAATACAGTTCAGTTGTCAACCAATTCTAATCAATAAGAAAAACTCCTAAAAATATAATCATCCTTTGTGGGATATGGACTAGCTATAAAAAAATCCTCTAAAAACAGGCATCTGAATATAGTAAACCTAACTTTAAAAGCTCCCCTCAAACGTATCACACTAAATACAACAAAATAAAATGTATATGGAGGGGTGCCTAGGTGGCTCAGTCAGTTAAGCATCTGACTTGATTTTGGCTCAGGTCATGATCTCAGTGTTGCGAGATCAAGCCCCACGTCCAGCTCCACACTGGGTATGGAGCCCGCCTAACATTCTCCCTCTCCCTCTGCCCCTTCCCCGCTACTCTCCTAAAAAAAAAAAAAAAAAAAAAAAAGGTATATATGGAAAGAATCCAGAATCCAAGTCCTGACCAAAAGCTTAGTTGTGCCAACAAAGAGGATCTCCATAAGTTGTTTTAAATCACTGAAAAACAAGTTGTAAAATGTGTTCTTATGTGAACAACAGTGTAAACTAAACATGACTGTCAATGGCCTCACATCATAGACAAATGACAAATGGACAATCTTTAACTGTAAATGGCTGACCACAAAGCGCACCAAAAATGAATATTGTGCAAAACAGTGTTTTGTTACTTCCAACACAAATAATTTCTAGTCAACTTAAGGGAAGTCTAATAGTTTTGCTATTACAAATTAAGTTTGACAAGTTTGCCACCTTGGCTTAAGATAAGCACTATAAACATAACCTGAATGGCTTAGAAATCTATAAACCTACAAACCAAAAGAAAGTATCAGTTACTACAAAACAAATATTTTTATTACTTATTATACAGAAAATATATAAAATCTTTTTCTATATGTAAAGTATATAAAATTTTTTCTAATAAGCACACACACACAATCTTCTGTCCTCCTCGCTCCTTCCTTTCCTCTCTCCTTTCCATTACCTTTAAAAATACCCTATCAATGATGTGTAAGGTTCATATCACTGCTTTTGACAACATAAAGCATATGGAATAATTTTCAATTATTGATTAACCAATTAAAAATTAGAGTCCAATTGAGTTTATTTACTGGTTATAATTTGCCAGCCAATGACCCAGATCACGAACCTCAATTTGTATTTCCCTATCATTTTATCCCTTTGGGCAAAGCCATCCTTCCTAGATGTTCAATGTTTCATTCCTTCCCTGACCTAGTCATTTTCCCCTTTGCAGACCTATTCACAAACCTCTCTAGAAGTGTCCCACAAATCTTTCCCACACCCTCTAACTTCTCTAAGGAAAATTTCCTTAGTCTCTTTCCCTCAAAATGTTGCTATGCTCTAACCTAATATGCTAAACCTATCGATACTCATGTTAAACTAACATTTATCTCTGCAAATAATACATCTGAAACTGGGAAAAAGTACAATGTTTAAGATCTCAATCTTTAGAGTATGGCAGATCTGGGTTTGAATCTAGTTGTATGTGACTTTCAAAGCCTTACTTAATTTCCTAAGCCTTAGATCCCTTGTCTGTAAAGTGAGAATTTCATCTCACTTTGAACTGCTGGGAAGATTCAATGAGACGATAATTGTTAGAGGTGTTCAGCAAACTGTTTTAACTTTGTTTTGTTACTTATAGAAGTGATCTAGATACGAAAAACGTCACCCAGACACCTAAGTCTGGAAAGTTTCTATTAAACAGACAGACCTTTCAAAATCTCTCAAATTCAAGAGATGAAAATCTGTACAAATGGGGTGGGGGGGAGGAGAATCTAAAGGATATTAATGTATAATTGATCATTTCATTTAACAGGTATTTACTGAATGCCTATTATGTGCTGGGCACTGTTCGAGAACTTACAACAGTACACAAAATGCACAAACTCCTTGCCCTAAAGAAAGCTATCTTTTAGTTAGGTAAAAGAAGATATTAAAGGAAAAGATAGTGGTTGCAGTTTTGGAGAAAAACAAAGCAGGATAAGGAAATAAATGCAGGAGAATAGGGGTTGTTGTTTTATACAAAGTAGTCAAGGATGCAGAGACTTGGTACAGACATTGAGGAAATGAGAGATAAGTGAGGGGACTATATCAACAGAACCATGGGAAGGTTCTGATTCTTATTATGAAAGGTATTCAGTATTGTGTTAAAGATGCTAAAGAAAGGATTGAAATTTGAGTGACCTAGTGTTTCAAATTTTTTTTAATTGTGCTAATTTACTATACATCTTGACTTTCAAAAACATGTTTTTTCAAATAAATGTAAATCTGTAGGTAAATAAAGAAGAGTATTTTCTCTGTGTTTCAAATTACAAAATTTTAAAGCTAAAAAGAATTTAGGTCCACCTAAGTTTCACTTTTGGTTTCATTAATGTTCTCTATCGTTTTTCTGTTTTCTATTTCATTGATTTCAACTTGATCTTTATTAGTTCCTTTTTCTGTTTGCTTTGGATTTCATTTGCTTTTGTTTTCCTATTTTTTTAAAGACAAAAATTTAGGCCATTGATCTAGATTTTTTTTTTTAAATATAGGTATATAATGCTATTAATATCTTCCTAAGATCTGCTGTACCTGTATCCTGATAATTTTGATAAGTTCGTTATTCATTTTTATTCATTCAAAATACTTTCAAATTTTGCTTTTGCTTACCTCTGTGATACATGACTTACTTAGAAGTATGTTTAGTTTCCAAATATTTGGGGATTTTAAGTGACCTTTCTGTTGTTACTGACTTCTTATTTGATTCCATTATGGTCAGAAAATACTTTATATGAGTTGATTATTTCTAAATTTATCAGGACTTATTTTGTGTCCCAAAACATATCAGAATATGTTCCATATATTTGGTAAATATCCATGTGTATTCTTTTTTTTTATGTAACCTCTACACTCAACATGGGGCTCAAACTCACAATGCTAAGATCAAGAGTTGCATGCTCCTCAGACTGAGCCAGCCAGGCAACCCTCCACCCCAATGTGCATTTTATTTTTTTAAGATTTTATTTATTTATTTGAGAGAGCACAAAAGTGAGAGAGATTACAGAGGAAGAGGGAGAAGCAGACTCCCTGCCGAGCAGAGCCAGATGTGGGATCATGACCTGAGCCGAAGGCAGACACTTAACCGACTGAGCCACACAAGCGCCCCCCAATGCGCATTTTAAAAGAATGTGCCTTCTACTGTTGCTGAGAGAGATATCTATCGATTAGGTTGTTCAAATCTTCTGTATCCCTAATTGTCTACTTGTTCAATCAATTATTGAGAAAAGTTATCAAAATGTCCTGCTATAATTGTGGAGTTGTCTCCACAATCTCTCCTTGCAGTTCTATCAGTTTTTCCTTGGTGTATTCTGAAGCTCTGTTTTTAGGAACATAAATATTTAGAATTATGTCCACTTTATCATGATTAAATTACCTTATCTCTGATAATATCCCTTGTTCTGAAATCTATTTTGTCTGTAACTCCAGATTTCTTTTGATACTATTAGTTGTCCATTCTTTTACTTTTAACTGATTGGGTCTTTATATTAGAAGTTCATGTGTGTAGGCATTCTTGTTGTTTCTTGTTTTACATGCTATCTGAAAACCTCCATCTCTTCATTGGCATTGAGTGTTCATATTTAACATGACTACTGGTAAGTTCAAAATTAAATCTATCATCTTGGTATTTATTTTTCTATTGTTTCTCATTTGTGTTCTTTTTCTGCCTTTTCTGGATTAACTATTTTTTATGATTCCATTTTCTCTCCTTTGTTGGCTTATTTTAGTGTTTGCTTTAGGGTTTATAGTATAGATTTTTAAATTGATAGTCTCCATTCAAGGGATATTATACTACTTAATATATAATATGGAACTTTACAATAGGATACTTCCATTCCTCCTCTTCTGCCCTTTGTGCTATTATTGTCATCTATCATACTTTAACCTATATTACAAAATGACTACATTTTAATATTTTTTCTTTAAAAACATAGATCTAAAATAATTTCCTTTATTTTTAAAGACTTTTGCAGGGTGTAGATTTCTAGGTTGATGGATTTTATTTCAGTAGTTAGCTCAACAAATGTCACTCCAATATCTTCGTACAATTTGATTATGATGTGCCTTGGAGTAGTCTTCTTCTTGTTTCTTCTACTATGGTTTCATTAAATTTCTTGGACCTGTGGGTTTACAATTTTCACCAAATTTGAAAAATTTTTCAGTCATAATTACATTAATTTTTTTCTTTCCCCCTTTTCTTCTTTAGGAACTCAAATTAATATACAATAGGCCCCCTGAAGTTGTCCCACAACTAATGTTCTGTTTACTTTGTAAAAAAAAAAAAAATCTCTTTACTCTCTCTGTTTTATTTTGGGTTGCTTCTATTATTATGTCTTCAAGTTCACCAATATTTTCTTCTGCAATGTGTGTCATTAATGCCATTCAGTAGATTTTCCATCTTACACTGTGTAATTATCATCTCTAGAAGTTTGATTTAGATTTTTTCCCTATTTTCCATATCTCTAACTTTTTGAAACTATGGAATTCAGTTATAATAACTCTTTTTAATGTCCTTGCCTACTAACTCTAACAGCTTTGTCAGTTTGGGTTTGGTATTGACATATTTATTGTCTCATTATGGGTCAAATTTTCTTGTTTCTTACTGCATGCCTGGTAATTTTGATTGGCTATCAGACATTCTGAATTTTACCTTGGTGAGTGCTCGATATTTCTGTATTCTCATAGATCTTGAGCTTTGTTCAGGGACACAGTTATTTGGAAACAGTTTGATCACTTAAGGACTTGCTCTTAAGATATTTTAGGAGGGAGCAGAGTAGTGCTCAATTTAGAGCCAATTACTCCCCATTAACTGAGATAAGACCCTTATGTGTACTTTACCCAAAGCCACATGAATCTTGAGATTTTTCCAGTCTGGCTAGTAGAAACAAGACACTATTCCTGCTGCTATCTGAAAGGCAAGCACTCAAGTAAGGACCTCAAATCCTTTCAGGTTGTTCTTTCCTTGACCTGGGGCATTTCCCGCAGGTACTTGTCCTAATCATTAGGCAAGCAGCTAAGCACTTTTCTCTCTAGTCTTCTGTTCTATGAACTCTATCCAGCATTGTCTTCTCTCACTCTCCACTCTGTTTCTTCAACTCAGAAAGTCCTTGACCTTGTCTGAATGCCTCCTCTTTGATCCAAGCCTTGAAACTCCCGCAAGCGGGAAGCTAGCATACTCTACTGTAGGGTTCATTTCATTTGTTTCCCTGCTCTCAGGGACCTCTCTGCCCTTTGGTGTCTTATAACCAAGACCTTGAAACCACTGTTTCATCTGTTGCACAGGGTTTTTGACTGTTACAGCTGTAGGAGTAAGGATTACTGTGATCAACCGGTAACTGTTACTACATCAAGGACAGAAGCAGAGTGTAGTTAAATTTAAATTATTTACAATTATATAACATTAAAATTTAGTTCCTCACTCACACTAGTCCTATTTCACGTAACCAACAGCCACATGTAGTTGTGGATACTATAACAGAAGAGATACAGAATAGATCTATAATTGCAAAAAATTCTATTAGAACTATCTGGCTAATGAGTGGTATTTCCACTGTGCATTGTGGTGTTATGTAGCACGTAAAATATTCTAACTTTGGCTGTAGATATCTGCATACATCTATTTTTATACTTTATGCTTTTATGTGTAAATTGACACAAAACTTATAATCATACCACTTAATTTACTCATTTGTAGAAACAATACAATACCATCTATTACATATATTGTAAGGATTAAATAAGATAACATACATAAAGCCTAAAAGAATTACTAGTACATCAAAGATGCTCAATAAATAGTAACTCTGACAACAAATACTTTCTCTGTAATTCTCTTCCATTTCACAACCATTACACAACATACTTAAAAAGGATAATTTTCCAATTGCTTTTTTTACTTTAATTTTAACATTTTTTAACTCAAAAAGTAATATAGGGCATGCTACAACATGGATGAACCTCAAAAATATTATTTAACTGAAAGAAGCTAGTTATAAATGACCACATGTTGTATGATACCATTTATATGAATTCCAGAAGAGACAAATCTATTTACAGAAAGTAGAGTAATGGATGTCTAGAGCTAGGGAAGTGAGGTGTGATAGCAACTGTTTGCTAATGGTACAAAGTTTCTTCTGAGGATGATGAAAAGTTTCTAAAATTAGATTGTATGGATAGATGCAGAACTCTATAAATACACTAAAACTCACATAATTAACTTTCAACTGGCAAATTTTACAGCATGTAAATTACATGTCAAAAACTATTCAAGCTGATTTTTACAAAGTAATGCATATACACAATAAAAACAAAACTGCAAACTGAATAACAAAAATACAGTGAAAAGAAAGTCCCCTCCTATTCCAGGTCTCTGATATCCTGTCTGTGCACACATTTGTATATATATACCTAATAAAGGCACTGTTTTATACTTTCCTTTCTAATTTTACACACACACACACACACACACACACACCCCATATGGAAATGCTGACATTTTTAAAAACAGTATATGAATAGATATTTAGAGTGGGTGGAGCCAGAAAATACTGAATACCAAAGTATATTTTGCAAACATGTGCACTTATATCTCTTGAGATAAATTCTTAGACCTGAATTCACTGCATTTAGGGCTAGGTGCATTTTTAATTTTGATTTATTCCCATCATCCACATATGAAAGCACTTATTTCCTTACACTACCTATTTTCCCATACCCAGTTTGTGTTTTATCAAACTATTCTTGCCAATCTGGATGCATGAAAGAAGCGATAGCTCATATTATAGTTGCATTTTTCTTGTAAGTGAAACTGAGCCTCCCAGATTTATAAACATTTTTGTTTGTTTTTAGGTCATTTGGTTTAACTCTTTTTCATATCCTTTGCCTATTTTTGGATTGTTGATCTGTTAGAAACCATTTATATTTTTTGAAACTGCATATACTTACATGAAAACATAGAATTTATTTCATTATTATCGATTTGCACCAAGAATATGAATAACCGGTTAAATAAAAGTAATCATGGAAAGGAAATCTCATAATGTCCAATGCCAAAAGAACATTTTAAGCCAAGACTATACACAAAGTATAACAAATAATGTAAAAGTAAAGTTCATTCAGCTGAAAAGTAGTTTCTTCCAGAATGCCTTTTTAGGAAGTGATAGATTCACAATACACCATTTCCTGCTATCGAGCTTTACAAAACTTGCAGAAAAAAAATTGTACTATTACTCTTTTCACTATGTCATGTGGAATTATATGAAAACTATCCCTCTCAAGGCTCTAACAAAGAAAAAACAGTACCACAATATATGAATACTTTAAAATCCTAAAAATAACCAGGAATATTAAAAATGTGAATATAGCCCAATGTGAACATGTCCCGGAAAAGAAACCTCAAAATGGTTAAAACACATATCCTGAAGTCATTTTAGAGCCTACTAGAGACCTAAACAGATGGCACATTTAACTACTTCCTACCACAGAGCTCTCCTGCTTTTCTTTAACATACTCGATTAAATGTTCTTTGTCCCTGATCACTCCTTCTTGAGTGTGTCCAAAGACAATGACGCCCTTTGCTGCCTGGCCTTCATTACTCATCAAGCCCATTTCCCCCATATTCATTGAGCCCTCTTCTTCCATGACACAAATAAATACTGAAATCTCACTTCTGTTTCTGTAAAAGAAGCAACAAACTCCCCTTGCCCATGTGTGCTTTAGTCATACTTCAGCCAAGCAGCCCATTCACAAAAGTTGATCTGGTGTGTCTATGTGTTTCTGAACACTTTGTGACTTAGCAAGTCTGTAAGAGAGAGCTATACAGAGGTAAGCTCCAGACGATCAGGAGCCCACATGATCTTTGGGTGAAAAAGAACAGATAAAGAAGCACACAGGTTCTCACCTTTATTTATATATTTATTCAGTACTTGCTATATTGCCAGCATATTATGGAAACAAAACTACATAATTATGGATACCTGTTGCCCTTATGAGGCCAGTCTAGTGGAAATGCAGGCACATTAACAAATCATTCCAATATGATACGTGAGGACAGAATATTTACACTTCACCCTTCAAGAGGTGCTCACCAAAACATCTGATTATGTTATTATTGTAATTATTCGACATATTTAGGTAATGCTCTTTGGCCATCTATATACCTTTTTTATGTCTCCACCAGAACCTACTTAGAACACAAAGTCCCAAAGGACAGTCTCTATTTCACCTAATTCCATACATGGATAGATTTTTGATATATAAGGCTTTTGATAATGATATTAGTTTCTATTTATAGAATCCATCTTTCAAAAAACTAAATAGTACTTCTATTCATACACTTTTTAAAAGGCTGAACTTTAGACTCTAAGCATTTTTTCACTTTTCTGCAAACACAGATCACTGCATGGCCTCTTGGGAGAAACCACTCTTACTGGATGATTGAGTGTTATCATAACTTGCAGTGTATACATTTTGACTTTGAACACACAACTTATCATTATCACAATATTGATTGGCTTTAGACAATGCATAGTTTTAAACAGTGCTATTCTCAAGTTAAATAGCTATGTATTGCTTCATAATTTTTAAAAATCCTTATGTAATTAAAATCTCCCTTAACACACAGTCCACCTTTTTAATCTGTCCCTTTGTTTTACATTGGCAGTTTTACTTAATGATTTTTTTAAAATTTCCCTTCCTTGATAAAACAAATACAGGAACAGTATAAAACACCCTATGGGGAGTTTTAGAGTCACAAATGCCAGAGTAGAGGTAAGAAAAAAGTCTTGGTTCTCCAGATTAAGACTAAAAACTTGATCAAATCACTTCAATTTTTTAAACCTTAACTTTTTCATCTTTAAAAGAAGTTAATCTCTAGGATTCTTCAGAACTCCAAAATTCCATGACTCCCTACGTCAATTTTTTTCACCGTACAAGAAATTATTTCAAAGCAAACCATCACTAATATACTAGGAGACAAATCCCAGAATATTTATATATATTGGGCAATTTAAAGTATTTGCACTGAGTATAAGAAATTACACTAAATATGACCAAAATTTGGGCCTAGTCTCTTCCTTGCATTGCTGACTATTCTTGATTTATACCTTCAAGGTCAGCAAACAAAGTCTGTCAACACATTAACCTTGAAATTTTTCAGTTGTGAACGAATTATGTTAGATAGTGGCTGGGAAGTATAGCCTATATGATATCCTCCTGTCCTTTTATGGCTAAGTGAGTAAACTGTACTTTGTTTTCCATAAAAATGAAACAATGTAAAGTATACAACTATGAAAAATTTCAGTACACGGTAATTACACAACTTGCAAGTTAATTCCTTATAACAACAAAATGTTAATTCTCCTAAAGTAAATAGCTTTAAACAACTATTTAAAAGACCAAAGATAAGATTTATACATAGAAACATTCAGTGCTTATTTAAAAAATTTTTTGGGCGCCTGGGTGGCTCAGTTGGTTAGGCGACTGCCTTTGGCTCAGGTCATGATCCTGGAGTCCCGGGATCGAGTCCCGCATCAGGCTCCCTGCTCAGTGGGGAGTCTGCTTCTCCCTCTGACCCTCCTCCCTCTCATGCTCTCTGTCTCTCATTCTCTCTCTCGCAAATAAATAAAAAATCTTAAAAAAAAAAAATTATAAAAAATTTTTTAAATGTAATGGTCAGGTAAAAGCCAAGATGTGAATTCATTCACTGAACAAAATATTCGTTGAAAGCATACTCTCTGGTCTATAAATACCAGTTAGACATTATCGTTCATACACCCACAACACTTTATTCGCATCCCAATTATGATCAGGTAAAGGAAATGCAGTTTATTGGAAGTAAAGTTTGGCCACTGACTTACATTTAAAAGTTATCAAGATACTCAGCTGCTTCTTTTTTTCCCCATACCCATTTCTCTATTGTATGGTCATTTCACTAGTCACTAACATTCATTAAAAATGCAATTCAAAACAAACAGGAAAAGAACTAAGTGTGAAAAGGAAGCCAAAAGAAATCATGGTTGAGCTTAAAGATGCAAAGTTAGTAAAGGTAACTCAAGACAATCAAAAGGACCAGAAAACAAGGAGAAAGAAGAAAGGAGAGGAATAAAACAGATAATAAACTGCTATTGATTAACAGTGCCAGGTACTATAAAAGGTATTTTTAAAATATTATCTTTAATCCTAACAACAGCTCTTCAAGGTAGGTTTTTTATTACTCCCCTTTTAAGTGGGCTCACTTATTTCATCATGGAAACACAACAGATCAAGGCCTCTCAGTTATGTTGGGTTAACTAACTTTAAGAAAACTTCATTTTCTGTGTTGTTTTTTTCCTCCCCAGTCAGCAAGACAGATTCAGTACCTAGTTTATCACTAAGAGACACAATAATATGGGAATGTATGCTTTAAAAATACCTACAAAAGCATCTTAACAGTTTGAACAGAAAAGAGAATGATAAATGAATTAAAAAAAAATCACTACCAATATCTTCTGAAATCCAAAGTCAACTTTGTTCAGTATTTATGGGTCTAGGGCAATGAGAAGAAACTTAAATGCTTATCTGCTCTTGTTCCAACAGTAAAAATGGATTAAGATTAAAGAGATAAAAATCTAGTACAAAATGAAGTTTACATCCAGTATTAGCTATTAGTTATGGATTGCAAAATGATTTTAAAAACAGAGATTTAAGAGAGAGAGGGGCAGAAGGTATACTGGAGCAAATTATAGCAGAGAACTTCCATAATTTGGGGAAGGAAACAGGCATCAAAATCCAGGAGGCACAGAGAACCCCTCTCAAAATCAATAAAAATAGGTCAACACCCCAACATCTAATAGTAAAACTTATGAGTCTCAGAGACAAAGAAAAAGTCCTGAAAGCAGCTCGGGAGAAGAGATCTGTAACCTACAATGGTAGAAACATTAGATTGGCAACAGACCTATCCACAGAGACCTGGCAGGCCACAAAGGACTGGCATGATATATTCAGAGCACTAAATGAGAAAAATATGCAGCCAAGACTACTATATCCAGCTAGGCTGTCATTGAAAATAGAAGGAGAGATAAAAAGCTTCCAGGACAAACAAAAACTAAAGAAATTTGCAAACACGAAACCAGCCCTACAAGAAATCTTGAAAGGGGTCCTCTAAGCAAAGAGAGAGCCTAAAAACAACATAGACCAGAAAGGAACACAGACAATATACAGTAACAGTCACCTTACAGGCAATACAATGGCACTAAATTCCTATCTTTCAATAGTTACCCTGAATGTAAATGAGCTAAATGCCCCAATCAAAAGACACAGGCTATCAGATTGGATTAAAAAACAAGACCCATCGATATGCTGTCTGCAAGAGACTCATTTTAGACCCAATGACACCCCCAGATTGAAAGTGAGGGGGTGGAAAACCATTTACCATGCTAATGGACACCAAAAGAAAGCTGGGGTATTAGAAGTCCTAGCCACAGCAATCAGACAACAAAAAGAAATCAAAGGCATCCGAATCGGCAAAGAAGTCAAACCCTCACTCTTTGCAGATGATATGATACTTTATGTGGAAAACCCAAAAGACTCCACCCCAAAACTGCTAGAACTCATACAGGAATTCAGTCAAGTGGCAGGATATAAAATCAATGCACAGAAATCAGTGGCATTCCTATACACCATCAACAAGAAGGAAGGAGAAATTAAGGAGTCGATCCCATTTACAATTGCACCCAAAACCATAAGATACCTAGGAATAAATCTAACCAAAGAGGCAAAGGATCTGTACTCAGAAAACTATAAAATACTCATGAAAGAAACTGAGGAAGACACAAAGAAATGGAAAAATGTTCCATGCTCATGGATTGGAAGAACAAATATTGTGAAGATGTCAATGCTACCTAGAGCAATCTACACATTCAATGCAATCCCCATCAAAATACCATCCACTTTTTTCAAAGAAATGGAACAAATAATCCTAAAATTTGTATGGAACCAGAAAAGACCCCGAATAGCCAGAGGAATGTTGAAAAAGAAAAGCAAAGCTGGTGCATCACAATTCCGGACTTCTAGCTCTATTACAAAGCTGTCATCATCAAGACAGTACGGTACTGGCACAAAAACAGACACATAGATCAATGGAACAGAATAGAGAGTCCAGAAATGGACCCTCAACTCTATGGTCAACTAATCTTTGACAAAGCAGGAAAGAATGTCCAATGGCAAAAAGGCAGTCTCTTCAACAAATGGTGTTGGGAAAATTGGACAGCCACATGCAGAAGAATGAAACTGGACCATTTCCTTACACCACACACAAAAATAGACTCCAAATGGTTGAAAGACCTAAATGTGAGACAGGAGTCCATCAAAATGCTAAAGGAGAATACAGGCAGCAAACTCTTCGACCTCAGCTGCCACAACTTCTTCCTAGAAACATCGCCAAAGGCAAGGGAAGCAAGGGCAAAAATGAACTATTGGGACTTCATCATGAAACTGGACCACTTCCTTACACCACACACAAAAATAGACTCCAAATGGTTGAAAGACCTCAATGTGAGACAGGAGTCCATCAGAATGCTAATGGAGAACACAGGCAGCAACCTCTTCGACCTCAGCCGCAGCAACTTCTTCCTAGAAACATCGCCAAAGGCAAGGGAAGCAAGGGCAAAAATGAGCTTTGGGACTTCATCAAGATGAAAACCTTTTGCACAGCAAAAGAAACAGTCAACAAAACCAAAAGACAACCGACAGAATGGGAGAAGATATTTGCAAATGACATATCAGATCAAGGGCTAGTATCCAAAATCTATAAAGAACTTATCAAACTCAACACCGAAAGAACAAAGAATCCAATCAAGAAATGGGCAGAAGACATGAACAGACATTTTTCCAAAGAAGACATCCAAATGGCCAACAGACACATGAAAAAGTGCTCAACATCGCTCGGCATCAGGGAAATCCAAATCAAAACCTCAATGAGATACCACCTCACACCAGTCAGAATGGCTAAAATTAACAAGTCAGGAAACGACAGATGTTGGCGGGGATGCGGAGAAAGCGGAACCCTCCTACACTGTTTGTGGGAATGCAAGCTGGTGCAACCACTCTGGAAAACAGTATGGAGGTTCCTCAGAAAGTTGAAAATAGAGCTACCATACGATCGAGCAATTGCACTACTGGGTATTTACCCCAAAGATACAAATGTAGGGATCCAAAGGGGTACGTGCACTCTGATGTTTACAGCAGCAATGTCCACAATAGCCAAACTGTGGAAAGAGCCAAGATGTCCATCGACAGATGAATGGATAAAGAAGATGTGGTATAATATAAAATGGAATATTATGCAGCCATCAAAAGGAATGAGATCTTGCCATTTCCAACGACGTGGATGGAACTGGAGGGTGTTATGCTGAGCGAAATAAGTCAATCAGAGAAAGATATGTATCATATGACCTCACTGATATGAGGAATTCTTAATCTCAGGAAACAAACTGAGGGTTGCTGGAGTGGGGGGTGGGGTGGGAGGGATGGCGTGACTGGGTGATGGACACTGGGGAGGGTATGTGTTCTGGTAAGCGCTGTGAATTGTGCAAGACTGTTGAATCTCAGATCTGTACCTCTGAATCAAATAATGCAATATATGTTAAGAAAGAAAAAAAGAAGAAGAAGAATGTACAGGAGGGGAAGAATGAAGGGGGAGAAATCGGAGGGGGAGAAGAACCATGAGAGACGATGGACTCTGAAAAACAAACTGAGGGTTCTAGAGGGGAGGGGGGTGGGAGGATGGCTTAGCCTGGTGATGGGTATTGAGGAGGGCACGTTCTGCATGGAGCACTGGGTGTTATGCACAAACAATGAATCATGGAACACTATATCTAAAACTACCGATGTAATGTATGGGGATTAACATAACAATAAAAAAATTTAATAAAAAAAAAAAGAACGCTTGCTATTAGACTTCCATGCAAAAGTGGGGCCGCAGTGCTAGCCTCAGGAAACAAGTGGGGAGTCGTGTTCTGCCTTCTGCCGGGGCCTGAGTCCCACACGGAAAATGGTTCTGGACTCACTTGCAGTGCGCTCACGCATGCACACAGCAAAATGCGTCCACCCTCCGGCATGGCTACTTTAGCCGAAGCAGGAATTCTCTACAGAGTTGTTCCTTTGAGTTAGGTGGTTGGCTTTAGGCCTGCAGGCACACCCGGGGCAAGGGTACCAGCCTCATCAACAAGAGGTGAGTTGAGAGCTGCCTTCCACTCCGGCCTGTTTCTCACTCCATTTCACGTATGGGACCCTTTCCCCGGGCTCTCATACACGAGCACTGTCAAATTCCCCTGGCTTCAGGAACGGCAATGTTAACTAAAGCGCAGTAACTCTATAGCATTGATTCTTGGTGTTAGTAGCCTGGTAACTAGGCATCCAGGCACAGAGGGTACAGCAGTGCTAATCTCCTCAAACAAGAGGTGAGTCCACAGCAGCCTTCCTTAGAGGCCTGCTTCTCACTCCGAGTTACGTTTAGGTTCCATTTCTCATGCTTTCACAAAAACACACAATAGATGAAGTGCACGCTCAGGAAGGGCGATCTTTGCTGAGGCACGGGTCCTCTGCACTTTTGTTCCTTTGCGTTGGGGGGATGGCATTTAGGACTACACGCACACAAGGGGGAGCCGATCTAGTTTCCCGAAACAAGAGTTGAGTCGATAGCTGCCTCCTGCCCATGCTTATTTCTCCCTCGGAATTCTGCTGGGACTCATTCCCCAGGTTTGCACTCAAGCAGAGTTGAAACTGCTGCCACCCTGTGGAGAGGCGAATGAGCTGAAGCTGGGATTCTTGACCGGCTTCTTTGTGCCAAATCAGTGTGGAGCACTTGGCATTCCTATGCACACAGGGTGCGTTAGTGTTAGCTTCAGGTAACAAGAGCTGTGTCGAGAGGTGCCTTCTGGCCCGGACTTCTTCTCCCTCGGTCTCACGTAAGGAACTCGTTCCCGAGGCTCTCACCCACGGTAGCCTGGAAACTGCTTCCTCCCTAAGAGACGTGGATGGTAGCTAAAGCACGATTTCTCTACCGTGTTGTTTCTTCGAGTTAGAACGCTAGCGATTAGACTTCCTTGCGAAAGTGGGGCCGCAAGCTAGCTTGATGAAACACATGGCGAGTCGTGTTCAGCCTTCTGCTGGGGCCTGAGTCTCACTCGCAAAAAGCTTTGGACTCCCTTGCAGTGCTCTCACGCACGCACACAACAAAATGCTTCCACCCTCAGGAGCATCTATTTTACCTGCAGCACAGGCTCTCAACCGAGTTTTTCCTTCGAGTTAGGTGGCTGTGTTTAAGCCTGCACACACACCCTGGGCAACGGTACTAGCCCCATAACCATGATGTGGGTTGAGAGCTGCCTTCTGTACCAGCCTGTCTCTCCCCCGATATTACGAAATGGAAACCGTCCCCAGGCTCTCAGCCACAGTACACCCTAAACTGCTTCGCCCACAGAGAGGTCGACGGTAGCTAAAGCAGGGTTTCTCTACTGTGGTGTTTCTTCGAGTTTGAAAGCTAGCTATTAGACTTCCATTCAAATGTGGGGCTGCAGTACTAGTGTCACGGAGCAAGTGGGGAGTCGTGTTCTGGCTTCTTCCGGGGCCTGGGTCTCACAAGGAAAGTGGTTTTGGACTCACTTGCTGTGCACTCACGCATGCACACCACACGATGCGTCCACCCTGAGGCATGGCTCTTTTAGCCGAAGCAGGAATTCCCTACAGAGTTGTTCCTTTGAGTTAGGTGGTTGGCTTATGGCCTGCAGGCACACCCAGGGCAAGGGTACTAGCCTCATAAACAAGAGGTGAGTTGAGAGCTGCCTTCCGCACCGGCCTGTTTCTCACTCCATTTCACGTATGGGACCCTTTCCCCGGTCTCTCCTACACGAGCACTATACAACTCCTGCGGCTTCAGGAACGGCAATGTTAGCTAAAGCGCAGTAACGCTACAGCATTGATTCTTGGTCTTAGTAGCCTGGGAGGCGAATGAGCTGCAGCTGGGATTCTTGACAGGCTTGTTTCTTCCCAGTCAGTGTCGAGCACATAGCATTCCAAGCACACATGGAGCAGTAGTGTTAGCTTCAGGTAGCAAGAGCTGAGTCCAGAGGTGCCTTCTGCCCAGACCTATTTCTCTCTTGGTTTCACGTATGGAACCCGTTCCCCAGGCTCTCAGCCACGGTACTCCGTGTAATGCTTCCTCCGTCTAGAGGTCGACGGTAGCTAAAGCACGGTTTCTCTACAGTGTTGTTTCTTCGAGTTAGAACACTAGCTGTTAGACTTCCATGCAAAAGTGGGGCTGCCGTGCTAGCGTGATGAAACACATGGGGAGTCGTGTTCTGCCTTCTGCTGGGGCCTGAGGCTCACTCAAAAAAAGCTTTGGACTCCCTTGCAGGGCTCTCATGCACGCACACAACAAAATGCTTCCACCCTCAGGAGCGGCTCTTTTAGCTGAAGCATGGATTCTCCAGCGAGTTTTTCCTTCGAGTTAGGCGGTTTTCATGAAGCCGGCACACACACCCGGGGCAACGGTACTAGCCCCATAACCATGGTGTGAGTTGAGAGCTGCCTTCTCTCCGGCCTGTCTCTCCCTCGATTTTCCGAAACGGAACGCGTCCCCAGGCTCTCAACCACCGTACACCCTAAACTGCTTCCTCCCACACAGAGGTCGTCGGTAGCTAAAGCACGGTTTCTCTTCAGTGTTGTTTCTCCGAGTTAGAAAGCTTGCTATGAATGTCCACAATAGCCAAACTGTGGAAAGAGCCAAGATGTCCACCAACAGATGAATGGATAAAGAAGAGGGGGTATATATATATATACAATGGAATATTATGCAGCCATCAAAAGGAATGAGATCTTGCCATCTGCAACGACGTGGATGGAACTGGAGGGTATCCTGCTGAGCGAAATAAGTCAAACAGAGAAAGACATGTATCATATGACCTCACTGATAGGAGGAATTCTTAATCTCAGGAAACAAACTGAGGGTTGCTGGAGTGGGGGCTGGGGTGGGAGGGATGGGCTCACTGGGTGTTGGACACTGGGGAGGGTATGTGTTCTGGTAAGCGCTGTGAATTGTGCAAGACTGTTGAATGTCAGATCTGTACCTCTGAAACAAATAATGCAATATATGTTAAGAAAGAAAAAAAGAAGAAGAAGAATGTAGCAGGAGGGGAAGAATGAAGGGGGGAAAATCGGAGGGGGAGAAGAACCATGAGAGACGATGGACTCTGGAAAACAAACTGAGGGTTCTAGAGGGGAGGGGGGTGGGAGGATGGGTTAGCCTGGTGATGGGTATTGAGCAGGGCACGTTCTGCATGGAGCACTGGGTGTTATGCACAAACAATGAATCATGGAACACTATATCTAAAACTAATGATGTAATGTATGGGGATTAACATAACAATAAAAACATTTAAGAATAATAAAGAAAAAGAAAGCTTGCTATTAGACTTCCATGCAAAAGTGGGGCCGCAGTGCTAACTTCATGAAACAAGTGGGGAGGCGTGTCCTCCCTTCTCCCGGGGCCTGAGTCTCACACGGAAAATGGTTTGGGACTCCATCGCACTTCTCTCACGCAGGCACACAGCAAAACGCTTCCAGCCTCAGGAATGCCTATGTTCGCGGAAGCAGGAATTCTCTACAGAGTTGTTCCTTCGACTTAGGTGCTTGGCTTTAGGCCTGCAGGCACACCCGGGGCAACTGCACTAGCCTCGTAAACAAGAGGTGAGTTGACAGCTGCCTGTCTCTCCCTCGATTTTACCTATGGAACCTGTCCCCAGGCCCTCACCCACAGTGCAGCGTAAACTGCTTTCTCACACAGAGAGGTCGACGGTAGCTAAAGCACGGTTTCTCTACTGTGTAGTTTCTTCGAGTTAGAACGCTAGCTATTAGACTTCCATGCAAATGTGGGGCTGCCGTGCTAGCTTGGTCAAACACATGGGGAGTCGTGTTCTGCCTTTCGCTGGGGCCTGAGTCTCACTCGCAAAAAGCTTTGGACTCCCTTGCAGTGCTCTCACGCACGCACACAACAAAACGCTGCCACCCTCAGGAGCAGCTCTTTTACCTGCAGCACAGGCTGTCAACCGAGTTCTTCCTTCGAGTAGGTGGCTTCATTTAAGCCTGCACACACACCCTCGGCAACGGTACTAGCCCCATAACCATGATGTGGGTTGAGAGCTGCCTTCTGTACCAGCCTGTCTCTCCCCCGATATTACGATATTGAAACCGTCCCCAGGCTCTCAGCCACAGTACACCCTAAACTGCTTCGCCCACAGAGAGGTCGACGGTAGCTAAAGCAGGGTTTCTCTACTGTGTTGTTTCTTCGAGTTTGAAAGCTAGCTATTAGACTTCCATTCAAATGTGGGGCTGCAGTACTAGTGTCACGGAGCAAGTGGGGAGTCGTGTTCTGGCTTCTTCCGGGGCCTGGGTCTCACAAGGAATGTGGTTTTGGACTCACTTCCTCTGCACTCACGCATGCACACCACACAATGCGTCCACCCTGAGGCATGGCTCTTTTAGCCGAAGCAGGAATTCCCTACAGAGTTGTTCCTTTGAGTTAGGTGGTTGGCTTATGGCCTGCAGGCACACCCAGGGCAAGGGTACTAGCCTCATAAACAAGAGGTGAGTTGAGAGCTGCCTTCCGCACCGGCCTGTTTCTCACTCCATTTCACGTATGGGACCCTTTCCCCGGTCTCTCCTACACGAGCACTATACCACTCCTGCGGCTTCAGGAACGGGAATGTTAGCTAAAGCGCAGTAACGCTACAGCATTGATTCTTGGTGTTAGTAGCCTGGGAGGCGAATGAGCTGCAGCTGGGATTCTTGACAGGCTTGTTTCTTCCCAGTCAGTGTCGAGCACATAGCATTCCAAGCACACATGGAGCAGTAGTGTTAGCTTCAGGTAGCAAGAGCTGAGTCCAGAGGTGCCTTCTGCCCAGACCTATTTCTCTCTTGGTTTCACGTATGGAACCCGTTCCCCAGGCTCTCAGCCACGGTACCCCGTGTAATGCTTCCTCCGTCTAGAGGTCGACGGTAGCTAAAGCACGGTTTCTCTTCAGTGTTGTTTCTCCGAGTTAGAACGCTTGCTATGAATGTCCACAATAGCCAAACTGTGGAAAGAACCAAGATGTCCACCAACAGATGAATGGATAAAGAAGAGGGGGTATATATATATATGTATATATATATATACAATGGAATATTATGCAGCCATCAAAAGGAATGAGATCTTGCCATCTGCAACGACGTGGATGGAACTGGAGGGTATCCTGCTGAGCGAAATAAGTCAAACAGAGAAAGACATGTATCATATGACCTCACTGATAGGAGGAATTCTTAATCTCAGGAAACAAACTGAGGGTTGCTGGAGTGGGGGCTGGGGTGGGAGGGATGGGCTCACTGGGTCTTGGACACTGGGGAGGGTATGTGTTCTGGTAAGCGCTGTGAATTGTGCAAGACTGTTGAATGTCAGATCTGTACCTCTGAAACAAATAATGCAATATATGTTAAGAAAGAAAAAAAAAAGAAGAAGAATGTAGCAGGAGGGGAAGAATGAAGGGGGGAAAATCGGAGGGGGAGAAGAACCATGAGAGACGATGGACTCTGAAAAACAAACTGAGCGTTCTAGAGGGGAGGGGGGTGGGAGGATGGCTTAGCCTGGTGATGGGTATTGAGCAGGGCACGTTCTGCATGGAGCACTGGGTGTTATGCACAAACAATGAATCATGGAACACTATATCTAAAACTAATGATGTAATGTATGGGGATTAACATAACAATAAAAACATTTAAGAATAATAAAGAAAAAGAAAGCTTGCTATTAGACTTCCATGCAAAAGTGGGGCCGCAGTGCTAACTTCATGAAACAAGTGGGGAGGCGTGTCCTCCCTTCTCCCGGGGCCTGAGTCTCACACGGAAAATGGTTTGGGACTCCATTGCACTTCTCTCACGCAGGCACACAGCAAAATGCTTCCAGCCTCAGGAATGCCTATGTTCGCGGAAGCAGGAATTCTCTACAGAGTTGTTCCTTCGACTTAGGTGCTTGGCTTTAGGCCTGCAGGCACACCCGGGGCAACTGCACTAGCCTCGTAAACAAGAGGTGAGTTGACAGCTGCCTGTCTCTCCCTCGATTTTACCTATGGAACCTGTCCCCAGGCCCTCACCCACAGTGCAGCGTAAACTGCTTTCTCACACAGACAGGTCGACGGTAGCTAAAGCACGGTTTCTCTACTGTGTAGTTTCTTCGAGTTAGAACGCTAGCTATTAGACTTCCATGCAAATGTGGGGCTGCCGTGCTAGCTTGGTCAAACACATGGGGAGTCGTGTTCTGCCTTTCGCTGGGGCCTGAGTCTCACTCGCAAAAAGCTTTGGACTCCCTTGCAGTGCTCTCACGCACCCACACAACAAAATGCTGCCACCCTCAGGAGCAGCTCTTTTACCTGCAGCACAGGCTCTCAACCGAGTTCTTCCTTCGAGTTAGGTGGCTTCATTTAAGCCTGCACACACACCCTGGGCAACGGTACTAGCCCCATAACCATGATGTGGGTTGAGAGCTGCCTTCTGTACCAGCCTGTCTCTCCCCCGATATTACGATATTGAAACCGTCCCCAGGCTCTCAGCCACAGTACACCCTAAACTGCTTCGCCCACAGAGAGGTCGACGGTAGCTAAAGCAGGGTTTCTCTACTGTGTTGTTTCTTCGAGTTTGAAAGCTAGCTATTAGACTTCCATTCAAATGTGGGGCTGCAGTACTAGTGTCACGGAGCAAGTGGGGAGTCGTGTTCTGGCTTCTTCCGGGGCCTGGGTCTCACAAGGAAAGTGGTTTTGGACTCACTTGCTGTGCACTCACGCATGCACACCACACAATGCGTCCACCCTGAGGCATGGCTCTTTTAGCCGAAGCGGGAATTCCCTACAGAGTTGTTCCTTTGAGTTAGGTGGTTGGCTTATGGCATGCAGGCACACCCGGGGCAAGGGTACTAGCCTCATAAACAAGAGGTGAGTTGAGAGCTGCCTTCCGCACCGGCCTGTTTCTCACTCCATTTCACGTATGGGACCCTTTCCCCGGTCTCTCCTACACGAGCACTATACAACTCCTGCGGCTTCAGGAACGGCAATGTTAGCTAAAGCGCAGTAACGCTACAGCATTGATTCTTGGTGTTAGTAGCCTGGGAGGCGAAGGAGCTGCAGCTGGGATTCTTGACAGGCTTGTTTCTTCCCAGTCAGTGTCGAGCACATAGCATTCCAAGCACACATGGAGCAGTCGTGTTAGCTTCAGGTAGCAAGAGCTGAGTCCAGAGGTGCCTTCTGCCCAGACCTATTTCTCTCTTGGTTTCACGTATGGAACCCGTTCTCCAGGCTCTCAGCCACGGTGCTCCGTGTAATGCTTCCTCCGTCTAGAGGTCGACGGTAGCTAAAGCACGGTTTCCCTACAGTGTTGTTTCTTCGAGTTAGAACACTAGCTGTTAGACTTCCATGCAAAAGTGGGGCTGCCGTGCTAGCGTGATGAAACACATGGGGAGTCGTGTTCTGCCTTCTGCTGGGGCCTGAGGCTCACTCACAAAAAGCTTTGGACTCCCTTGCAGGGCTCTCATGCACGCACACAACAAAATGCTTCCACCCTCAGGAGCGGCTCTTTTAGCTGAAGCATGGATTCTCCAGCGAGTTTTTCCTTCGAGTTAGGCGGTTTTCATGAAGCCTGCTCACACACCGGGGGCAACGGTCCTAGCCCCATAACCATGGTGTGAGTTGAGAGCTGCCTTCTCTCCGGCCTGTCTCTCCCTCGATTTTCCGAAACGGAACCCGTCCCCAGGCTCTCAACCACCGTACACCCTAAACTGCTTCCTCCCACACAGAGGTCGTCGGTAGCTAAAGCACGGTTTCTCTTCAGTGTTGTTTCTCCGAGTTAGAACGCTTGCTACGAATGTCCACAATAGCCAAACTGTGGAAAGAGCCAAGATGTCCACCAACAGATGAATGGATAAAGAAGAGGGGGTATATATATATACAATGGAATATTATGCAGCCATCAAAACGAATGAGATCTTGCCATCTGCAACGACGTGGATGGAACTGGAGGGTATCATGCTGAGCGAAATAAGACAAACAGAGAAAGACATGTATCATATGACCTCACTGATAGGAGGAATTCTTAATCTCAGGAAACAAACTGAGGGTTGCTGGAGTGGGGGCTGGGGTGGGAGGGATGGGCTCACTGGGTGTTGGACACTGGGGAGGGTATGTGTTCTGGTAAGCGCTGTGAATTGTGCAAGACTGTTGAATCTTAGATCTGTACCTCTGAAACAAACAATGCAATATATGTTAAGAAAGAAAAAAAGAAGAAGAAGAATGTAGCAGGAGGGGAAGAATGAAGGGGGGAAAATCGGAGGGGGAGAAGAACCATGAGAGACGATGGACTCTGAAAAACAAACTGAGGGTTCTAGAGGGGGGGGGTGGGAGGATGGCTTAGCCTGGTGATGGGTATTGAGCAGGGCACGTTCTGCATGGAGCACTGGGTGTTATGCACAAACAATGAATCATGGAACACTATATCTAAAACTAATGATGTAATGTATGGGGATTAACATAACAATAAAAACATTTAAGAATAATAAAGAAAAAGAAAGCTTGCTGTTAGACTTCCATGCAAAAGTGGGGCCGCAGTGCTAACTTCATGAAACAAGTGGGGAGGCGTGTCCTCCCTTCTCCCGGGGCCTGAGTCTCACACGGAAAATGGTTTGGGACTCCATCGCACTTCTCTCACGCAGGCACACAGCAAAACGCTTCCAGCCTCAGGAATGCCTATGTTCGCGGAAGCAGGAATTCTCTACAGAGTTGTTCCTTCGACTTAGGTGCTTGGCTTTAGGCCTGCAGGCACACCCGGGGCAACTGCACTAGCCTCGTAAACAAGAGGTGAGTTGACAGCTGCCTGTCTCTCCCTCGATTTTACCTATGGAATCTGTCCCCAGGCCCTCACCCACAGTGCAGTGTAAACTGCCTTCTCACACAGAGAGGTCGACGGTAGCTAAAGCAAGGTTTCTCTACTGTGTAGTTTCTTCGAGTTAGAACGCTAGCTATTAGACTTCCATGCAAATGTGGGGCTGCCGTGCTAGCTTGGTCAAACACATGGGGAGTCGTGTTCTGCCTTTCGCTGGGGCCTGAGTCTCACTCGCAAAAAGCTTTGGACTCCCTTGCAGTGCTCTCACGCACGCACACAACAAAATGCTGCCACCCTCAGGAGCAGCTCTTTTACCTGAAGCACAGGCTCTCAACCGAGTTTTTCCTTTGAGTTAGGTGGATTCATTTAAGCCTGCACACACACCCTGGGCACCGGTACTAGCCCCATAACCATGATGTGGGTTGAGAGCTGCCTTCTGTACTGGCCTGTCTCTCCCCGATATTACGATATTGAAACCGTCCCCAGGCTCTCAGCCACAGTACACCCTAAACTGCTTCGCCCACAGAGAGGTCGACGGTAGCTAAAGCACGGTTTCTCCACTGTGTAGTTTCTTCGAGTTAGAACGCTAGCTATTAGACTTCCATGCAAATGTGGGGCTGCCGTGCTAGCTTGGTCAAACACATGGGGAGTCGTGTTCTGCCTTTCGCTGGGGCCTGAGTCTCACTCGCAAAAAGCTTTGGACTCCCTTGCAGTGCTCTCACGCACGCACACAACAAAATGCTGCCACCCTCAGGAGCAGCTCTTTTACCTGCAGCACAGGCTCTCAACCGAGTTCTTCCTTCGAGTTAGGTGGCTTCATTTAAGCCTGCACACACACCCTGGGCAACGGTACTAGCCCCAAAACCATGATGTGGGTTGAGAGCTGCCTTCTGTACCAGCCTGTCTCTCCCCCGATATTACGATATTGAAACCGTCCCCAGGCTCTCAGCCACAGTACACCCTAAACTGCTTCGCCCACAGAGAGGTCGACGGTAGCTAAAGCAGGGTTTCTCTACTGTGGTGTTTCTTCGAGTTTGAAAGCTAGCTATTAGACTTCCATTCAAATGTGGGGCTGCAGTACTAGTGTCACGGAGCAAGTGGGGAGTCGTGTTCTGGCTTCTTCCGGGGCCTGGGTCTCACAAGGAAAGTGGTTTTGGACTCACTTGCTGTGCACTCACGCATGCACACCACACAATGCGTCCACCCTGAGGCATGGCTCTTTTAGCCGAAGCAGGAATTCCCTACAGAGTTGTTCCTTTGAGTTAGGTGGTTGGCTTATGGCCTGCAGGCACACCCAGGGCAAGGGTACTAGCCTCATAAACAAGAGGTGAGTTGAGAGCTGCCTTCCGCACCGGCCTGTTTCTCACTCCATTTCACGTATGGGACCCTTTCCCCGGTCTCTCCTACACGAGCACTATACAACTCCTGCGGCTTCAGGAACGGCAATGTTAGCTAAAGCGCAGTAACGCTACAGCATTGATTCTTGGTGTTAGTAGCCTGGGAGGCGAAGGAGCTGCAGCTGGGATTCTTGACAGGCTTGTTTCTTCCCAGTCAGTGTCGAGCACATAGCATTCCAAGCACACATGGAGCAGTCGTGTTAGCTTCAGGTAGCAAGAGCTGAGTCCAGAGGTGCCTTCTGCCCAGACCTATTTCTCTCTTGGTTTCACGTATGGAACCCGTTCCCCAGGCTCTCAGCCACGGTACTCCGTGTAATGCTTCCTCCGTCTAGAGGTCGACGGAAGCTAAAGCACGGTTTCTCTACAGTGTTGTTTCTTCGAGTTAGAACACTAGCTCTTAGACTTCCATGCAAAAGTGGGGCTGCCGTGCTAGCGTGATGAAACACATGGGGAGTCGTGTTCTGCCTTCTGCTGGGGCCTGAGGCTCACTCACAAAAAGCTTTGGACTCCCTTGCAGGGCTCTCATGCACGCACACAACAAAATGCTTCCACCCTCAGGAGCGGCTCTTTTAGCTGAAGCATGGATTCTCCAGCGAGTTTTTCCTTCGACTTAGGCGGTTTTCATGAAGCCTGCACACACACCCGGGGCAACGGTCCTAGCCCCATAACCATGGTGTGAGTTGAGAGCTGCCTTCTCTCCGGCCTGTCTCTCCCTCGATTTTCCGAAACGGAACCCGTCCCCAGGCTCTCACCCACCGTACACCCTAAACTGCTTCCTCCCACACAGAGGTCGTCGGTAGCTAAAGCACGCTTTCTCTTCAGTGTTGTTTCTCCGAGTTAGAACGCTTGCTATGAATGTCCACAATAGCCAAACTGTGGAAAGAGCCAAGATGTCCACCAACAGATGAATGGATAAAGAAGAGGGGGTATATATATATACAATGGAATATTATGCAGCCATCAAAAGGAATGAGATCTTGCCATCTGCAACGACGTGGTGGAACTGGAGGGTATCATGCTGAGCGAAATAAGTCAAACAGAGAAAGACATGTATCATATGACCTCACTGATAGGAGGAATTCTTAATCTCAGGAAACAAACTGAGGGTTGCTGGAGTGGGGGCTGGGGTGGGAGGGATGGGCTCACTGGGTGTTGGACACTGGGGAGGGTATGTGTTCTGGTAAGCGCTGTGAATTGTGCAAGACTGTTGAATCTCAGATCTGTACCTCTGAAACAAATAATGCAATATATGTTAAGAAAGAAAAAAAGAAGAAGAAGAACGTAGCAGGAGGGGAAGAATGAAGGGGGGAAAATCGGAGGGGGAGAAGAACCATGAGGGACGATGGACTCTGAAAAAGAAACTGAGGGTTCTAGAGGGGAGGGGCGTGGGAGGATGGCTTAGCCTGGTGATGGGTATTGAGCAGGGCACGTTCTGCATGGAGCACTGGGTGTTATGCACAAACAATGAATCATGGAACACTATATCTAAAACTAATGATGTAATGTATGGGGATTAACATAACAATAAAAACATTTAAGAATAATAAAGAAAAAGAAAGCTTGCTATTAGACTTCCATGCAAAAGTGGGGCCGCAGTGCTAACTTCATGAAACAAGTGGGGAGGCGTGTCCTCCCTTCTCCCGGGGCCTGAATCTCACACGGAAAATGGTTTGGGACTCCATCGCACTTCTCTCACGCAGGCACACAGCAAAATGCTTCCAGCCTCAGGAATGCCTATGTTCGCGGAAGCAGGAATTCTCTACAGAGTTGTTCCTTCGACTTAGGTGCTTGGCTTTAGGCCTGCAGGCACACCCGGGGCAACTGCACTAGCCTCGTAAACAAGAGGTGAGTTGACAGCTGCCTGTCTCTCCCTCGATTTTACCTATGGAACCTGTCCCCAGGCCCTCACCCACAGTGCAGCGTAAACTGCTTTCTCACACAGAGAGGTCGACGGTAGCTAAAGCACGGTTTCTCTACTGTGTAGTTTCTTCGAGTTAGAACGCTAGCTATTAGACTTCCATGCAAATGTGGGGCTGCCGTGCTAGCTTGGTCAAACACATGGGGAGTCGTGTTCTGCCTTTCGCTGGGGCCTGAGTCTCACTCGCAAAAAGCTTTGGACTCCCTTGCAGTGCTCTCACGCACGCACACAACAAAATGCTGCCACCCTCAGGAGCAGCTCTTTTACCTGAAGCACAGGCTCTCAACCGAGTTTTTCCTTTGAGTTAGGTGGATTCATTTAAGCCTGCACACACACCCTGGGCACCGGTACTAGCCCCATAACCATGATGTGGGTTGAGAGCTGCCTTCTCTACCGGCCTGTCTCTCCCCGATATTACGATATTGGAACCGTCCCCAGGCTCTCAGCCACAGTACACCCTAAACTGCTTCGCCCACAGAGAGGTCGACGGTAGCTAAAGCACGGTTTCTCTACTGTGTAGTTTCTTCGAGTTAGAACGCTAGCTATTAGACTTCCATGCAAATGTGGGGCTGCCGTGCTAGCTTGGTCAAACACATGGGGAGTCTTGTTCTGCCTTTCGCTGGGGCCTGAGTCTCACTCGCAAAAAGCTTTGGACTCCCTTGCAGTGCTCTCACGCACGCACACAACAAAATGCTGCCACCCTCAGGAGCAGCTCTTTTACCTGCAGCACAGGCTCTCAACCGAGTTCTTCCTTCGAGTTAGGTGGCTTCATTTAAGCCTGCACACACACACTGGGCAACGATACTAGCCCCATAACCATGATGTGGGTTGAGAGCTGCCTTCTGTACCGGCCTGTCTCTCCCCCGATATTACGATATTGAAACCGTCCCCAGGCTCTCAGCCACAGTACACCCTAAACTGCTTCGCCCACAGAGAGGTCGACGGTGGCTAAAGCAGGGTTTCTCTACTGTGGTGTTTCTTCGAGTTTGAAAGCTAGCTATTAGACTTCCATTCAAATGTGGGGCTGCAGTACTAGTGTCACGGAGCAAGTGGGGAGTCGTGTTCTGGCTTCTTCCGGGGCCTGGGTCTCACAAGAAAGTGGTTTTGGACTCACTTGCTGTGCACTCACGCATGCACACCACACAATGCGTCCACCCTGAGGCATGGCTCTTTTAGCCGAAGCAGGAATTCCCTACAGAGTTGTTCCTTTGAGTTAGGTGGTTGGCTTATGGCCTGCAGGCACACCCAGGGCAAGGGTACTAGCCTCATAAACAAGAGGTGAGTTGAGAGCTGCCTTCCGCACCGGCCTGTTTCTCACTCCATTTCACGTATGGGACCCTTTCCCCGGTCTCTCCTACACGAGCACTATACAACTCCTGCGGCTTCAGGAACGGCAATGTTAGCTAAAGCGCAGTAACGCTACAGCATTGATTCTTGGTGTTAGTAGCCTGGGAGGCGAAGGAGCTGCAGCTGGGATTCTTGACAGGCTTGTTTCTTCCCAGTCAGTGTCGAGCACATAGCATTCCAAGCACACATGGAGCAGTCGTGTTAGCTTCAGGTAGCAAGAGCTGAGTCCAGAGGTGCCTTCTGCCCAGACCTATTTCTCTCTTGGTTTCACGTATGGAACCCGTTCCCCAGGCTCTCAGCCACGGTACTCCGTGTAATGCTTCGTCCGTCTAGAGGTCGACGGTAGCTAAAGCGCGGTTTCTCTACAGTGTTGTTTCTTCGAGTTAGAACACTAGCTGTTAGACTTCCATGCAAAAGTGGGGCTGCCGTGCTAGCGTGATGAAACACATGGGGAGTCGTGTTCTGCCTTCTGCTGGGGCCTGAGGCTCACTCACAAAAAGCTTTGGACTCCCTTGCAGGGCCCTCATGCACGCACACAACAAAATGCTTCCACCCTCAGGAGCGGCTCTTTTAGCTGATGCATGGATTCTCCAGCGAGTTTTTCCTTCGAGTTAGGCGGTTTTCATGAAGCCTGCACACACACCCGGGGCAACGGTCCTAGCCCCATAACCATGGTGTGAGTTGAGAGCTGCCTTCTCTCCGGCCTGTCTCTCCCTCGATTTTCCGAAACGGAACCCGTCCCCAGGCTCTCAACCACCGTACACCCTAAACTGCTTCCTCCCACACAGAAGTCGTCGGTAGCTAAAGCACGGTTTCTCTTCAGTGTTGTTTCTCCGAGTTAGAACGCTTGCTATGAATGTCCACAATAGCCAAACTGTGGAAAGAGCCAAGATGTCCACCAACAGATGAATGGATAAAGAAGAGGGGGTATATATATATACAATGGAATATTATGCAGCCATCAAAAGGAATGAGATCTTGCCATCTGCAACGACGTGGATGGAACTGGAGGGTATCATGCTGAGCGAAATAAGTCAAACAGAGAAAGACATGTATCATATGACCTCACTGATAGGAGGAATTCTTAATCTCAGGAAACAAACTGAGGGTTGCTGGAGTGGGGGCTGGGGTGGGAGGGATGGGCTCACTGGGTGTTGGACACTGGGGAGGGTATGTGTTCTGGTAAGCGCTGTGAATTGTGCAAGACTGTTGAATCTCAGATCTGTACCTCTGAAACAAATAATGCAATATATGTTAAGAAAGAAAAAAAGAAGAAGAAGAACGTAGCAGGAGGGGAAGAATGAAGGGGGGAAAATCGGAGGGGGAGAAGAACCATGAGGGACCTTGGACTCTGAAAAAGAAACTGAGGGTTCTAGAGGGGAGGGGCGTGGGAGGATGGCTTAGCCTGGTGATGGGTATTGAGCAGGGCACGTTCTGCATGGAGCACTGGGTGTTATGCACAAACAATGAATCATGGAACACTATATCTAAAACTAATGATGTAATGTATGGGGATTAACATAACAATAAAAACATTTAAGAATAATAAAGAAAAAGAAAGCTTGCTATTAGACTTCCATGCAAAAGTGGGGCCGCAGTGCTAACTTCATGAAACAAGTGGGGAGGCGTGTCCTCCCTTCTCCCGGGGCCTGAGTCTCACACGGAAAATGGTTTGGGACTCCATCGCACTTCTCTCACGCAGGCACACAGCAAAATGCTTCCAGCCTCAGGAATGCCTATGTTCGCGGAAGCAGGAATTCTCTACAGAGTTGTTCCTTCGACTTAGGTGCTTGGCTTTAGGCCTGCAGGCACACCCGGGGCAACTGCACTAGCCTCGTAAACAAGAGGTGAGTTGACAGCTGCCTGTCTCTCCCTCGATTTTACCTATGGAACCTCTCCCCAGGCCCTCACCCACAGTGCAGCGTAAACTGCTTTCTCACACAGAGAGGTCGACGGTAGCTAAAGCACGGTTTCTCTACTGTGTAGTTTCTTCGAGTTAGAACGCTAGCTATTAGACTTCCATGCAAATGTGGGGCTGCCGTGCTAGCTTGGTCAAACACATGGGGAGTCGTGTTCTGCCTTTCGCTGGGGCCTGAGTCTCACTCGCAAAAAGCTTTGGACTCCCTTGCAGTGCTCTCACGCACGCACACAACAAAATGCTGCCACCCTCAGGAGCAGCTCTTTTACCTGAAGCACAGGCTCTCAACCGAGTTTTTCCTTTGAGTTAGGTGGATTCATTTAAGCCTGCACACACACCCTGGGCACCGGTACTAGCCCCATAACCATGATGTGGGTTGAGAGCTGCCTTCTGTACCGGCCTGTCTCTCCCCGATATTACGATATTGGAACCGTCCCCAGGCTCTCAGCCACAGTACACCCTAAACTGCTTCGCCCACAGAGAGGTCGACGGTAGCTAAAGCACGGTTTCTCTACTGTGTAGTTTCTTCGAGTTAGAACGCTAGCTATTAGACTTCCATGCAAATGTGGGGCTGCCGTGCTAGCTTGGTCAAACACATGGGGAGTCGTGTTCTGCCTTTCGCTGGGGCCTGAGTCTCACTCGCAAAAAGCTTTGGACTCCCTTGCAGTGCTCTCACGCACGCACACAACAAAATGCTGCCACCCTCAGGAGCAGCTCTTTTACCTGCAGCACAGGCTCTCAACCGAGTTCTTACTTCGAGTTAGGTGGCTTCATTTAAGCCTGCACACACACCCTGGGCAACGGTACTAGCCCCATAACCATGATGTGGGTTGAGAGCTGCCTTCTGTACCAGCCTGTCTCTCCCCCGATATTACGATATTGAAACCGTCCCCAGGCTCTCAGCCACAGTACACCCTAAACTGCTTCGCCCACAGAGAGGTCGACGTTGGCTAAAGCAGGGTTTCTCTACTGTGGTGTTTCTTCGAGTTTGAAAGCTAGCTATTAGACTTCCATTCAAATGTGGGGCTGCAGTACTAGTGTCACGGAGCAAGTGGGGAGTCGTGTTCTGGCTTCTTCCGGGGCCTGGGTCTCACAAGGAAAGTGGTTTTGGACTCACTTGCTGTGCACTCACGCATGCACACCACACAATGCGTCCACCCTGAGGCATGGCTCTTTTAGCCGAAGCAGGAATTCCCTACAGAGTTGTTCCTTTGAGTTAGGTGGTTGGCTTATGGCCTGCAGGCACACCCAGGGCAAGGGTACTAGCCTCATAAACAAGAGGTGAGTTGAGAGCTGCCTTCCGCACCGGCCTGTTTCTCACTCCATTTCACGTATGGGACCCTTTCCCCGGTCTCTCCTACACGAGCACTATACAACTCCTGCGGCTTCAGGAACGGCAATGTTAGCTAAAGCGCAGTAACGCTACAGCATTGATTCTTGGTGTTAGTAGCCTGGGAGGCGAATGAGCTGCAGCTGGGATTCTTGACAGGCTTGTTTCTTCCCAGTCAGTGTCGAGCACATAGCATTCCAAGCACACATGGAGCAGTCGTGTTAGCTTCAGGTAGCAAGAGCTGAGTCCAGAGGTGCCTTCTGCCCAGACCTATTTCTCTCTTGGTTTCACGTATGGAACCCGTTCCCCAGGCTCTCAGCCACGGTACTCCGTGTAATGCTTCGTCCGTCTAGAGGTCGACGGTAGCTAAAGCACGGTTTCTCTACAGTGTTGTTTCTTCGAGTTAGAACACTAGCTGTTAGACTTCCATGCAAAAGTGGGGCTGCCGTGCTAGCGTGATGAAACACATGGGGAGTCGTGTTCTGCCTTCTGCTGGGGCCTGAGGCTCACTCACAAAAAGCTTTGGACTCCCTTGCAGGGCTCTCATGCACGCACACAACAAAATGCTTCCACCCTCAGGAGCGGCTCTTTTAGCTGAAGCATGGATTCTCCAGCGAGTTTTTCCTTCGAGTTAGGCGGTTTTCATGAAGCCTGCACACACACCCGGGGCAACGGTCCTAGCCCCATAACCATGGTGTGAGTTGAGAGCTGCCTTCTCTCCGGCCTGTCTCTCCCTCGATTTTCCGAAACGGAACCCGTCCCCAGGCTCTCAACCACCGTACACCCTAAACTGCTTCCTCCCACACAGAGGTCGTCGGTAGCTAAAGCACGGTTTCTCTTCAGTGTTGTTTCTCCGAGTTAGAACGCTTGCTATGAATGTCCACAATAGCCAAACTGTGGAAAGAGCCAAGATGTCCACCAACAGATGAATGGATAAAGAAGAGGGGGTATATATATATACAATGGAATATTATGCAGCCATCAAAAGGAATGAGATCTTGCCATCTGCAACGACGTGGTGGAACTGGAGGGTATCATGCTGAGCGAAATAAGTCAAACAGAGAAAGACATGTATCATATGACCTCACTGATAGGAGGAATTCTTAATCTCAGGAAACAAACTGAGGGTTGCTGGAGTGGGGGCTGGGGTGGGAGGGATGGGCTCACTGGGTGTTGGACACTGGGGAGGGTATGTGTTCTGGTAAGCGCTGTGAATTGTGCAAGACTGTTGAATCTCAGATCTGTACCTCTGAAACAAATAATGCAATATATGTTAAGAAAGAAAAAAAGAAGAAGAAGAACGTAGCAGGAGGGGAAGAATGAAGGGGGGAAAATCGGAGGGGGAGAAGAACCATGAGGGACGATGGACTCTGAAAAAGAAACTGAGGGTTCTAGAGGGGAGGGGCGTGGGAGGATGGCTTAGCCTGGTGATGGGTATTGAGCAGGGCACGTTCTGCATGGAGCACTGGGTGTTATGCACAAACAATGAATCATGGAACACTATATCTAAAACTAATGATGTAATGTATGGGGATTAACATAACAATAAAAACATTTAAGAATAATAAAGAAAAAGAAAGCTTGCTATTAGACTTCCATGCAAAAGTGGGGCCGCAGTGCTAACTTCATGAAACAAGTGGGGAGGCGTGTCCTCCCTTCTCCCGGGGCCTGAGTCTCACACGGAAAATGGTTTGGGACTCCATCGCACTTCTCTCACGCAGGCACACAGCAAAATGCTTCCAGCCTCAGGAATGCCTATGTTCGCGGAAGCAGGAATTCTCTACAGAGTTGTTCCTTCGACTTAGGTGCTTGGCTTTAGGCCTGCAGGCACACCCGGGGCAACTGCACTAGCCTCGTAAACAAGAGGTGAGTTGACAGCTGCCTGTCTCTCCCTCGATTTTACCTATGGAACCTCTCCCCAGGCCCTCACCCACAGTGCAGCGTAAACTGCTTTCTCACACAGAGAGGTCGACGGTAGCTAAAGCACGGTTTCTCTACTGTGTAGTTTCTTCGAGTTAGAACGCTAGCTATTAGACTTCCATGCAAATGTGGGGCTGCCGTGCTAGCTTGGTCAAACACATGGGGAGTCGTGTTCTGCCTTTCGCTGGGGCCTGAGTCTCACTCGCAAAAAGCTTTGGACTCCCTTGCAGTGCTCTCACGCACGCACACAACAAAATGCTGCCACCCTCAGGAGCAGCTCTTTTACCTGAAGCACAGGCTCTCAACCGAGTTTTTCCTTTGAGTTAGGTGGATTCATTTAAGCCTGCACACACACCCTGGGCACCGGTACTAGCCCCATAACCATGATGTGGGTTGAGAGCTGCCTTCTGTACCGGCCTGTCTCTCCCCGATATTACGATATTGGAACCGTCCCCAGGCTCTCAGCCACAGTACACCCTAAACTGCTTCGCCCACAGAGAGGTCGACGGTAGCTAAAGCACGGTTTCTCTACTGTGTAGTTTCTTCGAGTTAGAACGCTAGCTATTAGACTTCCATGCAAATGTGGGGCTGCCGTGCTAGCTTGGTCAAACACATGGGGAGTCGTGTTCTGCCTTTCGCTGGGGCCTGAGTCTCACTCGCAAAAAGCTTTGGACTCCCTTGCAGTGCTCTCACGCACGCACACAACAAAATGCTGCCACCCTCAGGAGCAGCTCTTTTACCTGCAGCACAGGCTCTCAACCGAGTTCTTACTTCGAGTTAGGTGGCTTCATTTAAGCCTGCACACACACCCTGGGCAACGGTACTAGCCCCATAACCATGATGTGGGTTGAGAGCTGCCTTCTGTACCAGCCTGTCTCTCCCCCGATATTACGATATTGAAACCGTCCCCAGGCTCTCAGCCACAGTACACCCTAAACTGCTTCGCCCACAGAGAGGTCGACGTTGGCTAAAGCAGGGTTTCTCTACTGTGGTGTTTCTTCGAGTTTGAAAGCTAGCTATTAGACTTCCATTCAAATGTGGGGCTGCAGTACTAGTGTCACGGAGCAAGTGGGGAGTCGTGTTCTGGCTTCTTCCGGGGCCTGGGTCTCACAAGGAAAGTGGTTTTGGACTCACTTGCTGTGCACTCACGCATGCACACCACACAATGCGTCCACCCTGAGGCATGGCTCTTTTAGCCGAAGCAGGAATTCCCTACAGAGTTGTTCCTTTGAGTTAGGTGGTTGGCTTATGGCCTGCAGGCACACCCAGGGCAAGGGTACTAGCCTCATAAACAAGAGGTGAGTTGAGAGCTGCCTTCCGCACCGGCCTGTTTCTCACTCCATTTCACGTATGGGACCCTTTCCCCGGTCTCTCCTACACGAGCACTATACAACTCCTGCGGCTTCAGGAACGGCAATGTTAGCTAAAGCGCAGTAACGCTACAGCATTGATTCTTGGTGTTAGTAGCCTGGGAGGCGAATGAGCTGCAGCTGGGATTCTTGACAGGCTTGTTTCTTCCCAGTCAGTGTCGAGCACATAGCATTCCAAGCACACATGGAGCAGTCGTGTTAGCTTCAGGTAGCAAGAGCTGAGTCCAGAGGTGCCTTCTGCCCAGACCTATTTCTCTCTTGGTTTCACGTATGGAACCCGTTCCCCAGGCTCTCAGCCACGGTACTCCGTGTAATGCTTCGTCCGTCTAGAGGTCGACGGTAGCTAAAGCACGGTTTCTCTACAGTGTTGTTTCTTCGAGTTAGAACACTAGCTGTTAGACTTCCATGCAAAAGTGGGGCTGCCGTGCTAGCGTGATGAAACACATGGGGAGTCGTGTTCTGCCTTCTGCTGGGGCCTGAGGCTCACTCACAAAAAGCTTTGGACTCCCTTGCAGGGCTCTCATGCACGCACACAACAAAATGCTTCCACCCTCAGGAGCGGCTCTTTTAGCTGAAGCATGGATTCTCCAGCGAGTTTTTCCTTCGAGTTAGGCGGTTTTCATGAAGCCTGCACACACACCCGGGGCAACGGTCCTAGCCCCATAACCATGGTGTGAGTTGAGAGCTGCCTTCTCTCCGGCCTGTCTCTCCCTCGATTTTCCGAAACGGAACCCGTCCCCAGGCTCTCAACCACCGTACACCCTAAACTGCTTCCTCCCACACAGAGGTCGTCGGTAGCTAAAGCACGGTTTCTCTTCAGTGTTGTTTCTCCGAGTTAGAACGCTTGCTATGAATGTCCACAATAGCCAAACTGTGGAAAGAGCCAAGATGTCCACCAACAGATGAATGGATAAAGAAGAGGGGGTATATATATATACAATGGAATATTATGCAGCCATCAAAAGGAATGAGATCTTGCCATCTGCAACGACGTGGTGGAACTGGAGGGTATCATGCTGAGCGAAATAAGTCAAACAGAGAAAGACATGTATCATATGACCTCACTGATAGGAGGAATTCTTAATCTCAGGAAACAAACTGAGGGTTGCTGGAGTGGGGGCTGGGGTGGGAGGGATGGGCTCACTGGGTGTTGGACACTGGGGAGGGTATGTGTTCTGGTAAGCGCTGTGAATTGTGCAAGACTGTTGAATCTCAGATCTGTACCTCTGAAACAAATAATGCAATATATGTTAAGAAAGAAAAAAAGAAGAAGAAGAACGTAGCAGGAGGGGAAGAATGAAGGGGGGAAAATCGGAGGGGGAGAAGAACCATGAGGGACGATGGACTCTGAAAAAGAAACTGAGGGTTCTAGAGGGGAGGGGCGTGGGAGGATGGCTTAGCCTGGTGATGGGTATTGAGCAGGGCACGTTCTGCATGGAGCACTGGGTGTTATGCACAAACAATGAATCATGGAACACTATATCTAAAACTAATGATGTAATGTATGGGGATTAACATAACAATAAAAACATTTAAGAATAATAAAGAAAAAGAAAGCTTGCTATTAGACTTCCATGCAAAAGTGGGGCCGCAGTGCTAACTTCATGAAACAAGTGGGGAGGCGTGTCCTCCCTTCTCCCGGGGCCTGAGTCTCACACGGAAAATGGTTTGGGACTCCATCGCACTTCTCTCACGCAGGCACACAGCAAAATGCTTCCAGCCTCAGGAATGCCTATGTTCGCGGAAGCAGGAATTCTCTACAGAGTTGTTCCTTCGACTTAGGTGCTTGGCTTTAGGCCTGCAGGCACACCCGGGGCAACTGCACTAGCCTCGTAAACAAGAGGTGAGTTGACAGCTGCCTGTCTCTCCCTCGATTTTACCTATGGAACCTGTCCCCAGGCCCTCACCCACAGTGCAGCGTAAACTGCTTTCTCACACAGAGAGGTCGACGGTAGCTAAAGCACGGTTTCTCTACTGTGTAGTTTCTTCGAGTTAGAACGCTAGCTATTAGACTTCCATGCAAATGTGGGGCTGCCGTGCTAGCTTGGTCAAACACATGGGGAGTCGTGTTCTGCCTTTCGCTGGGGCCTGAGTCTCACTCGCAAAAAGCTTTGGACTCCCTTGCAGTGCTCTCACGCACGCACACAACAAAATGCTGCCACCCTCAGGAGCAGCTCTTTTACCTGAAGCACAGGCTCTCAACCGAGTTTTTCCTTTGAGTTAGGTGGATTCATTTAAGCCTGCACACACACCCTGGGCACCGGTACTAGCCCCATAACCATGATGTGGGTTGAGAGCTGCCTTCTGTACCGGCCTGTCTCTCCCCGATATTACGATATTGGAACCGTCCCCAGGCTCTCAGCCACAGTACACCCTAAACTGCTTCGCCCACAGAGAGGTCGACGGTAGCTAAAGCACGGTTTCTCTACTGTGTAGTTTCTTCGAGTTAGAACGCTAGCTATTAGACTTCCATGCAAATGTGGGGCTGCCGTGCTAGCTTGGTCAAACACATGGGGAGTCTTGTTCTGCCTTTCGCTGGGGCCTGAGTCTCACTCGCAAAAAGCTTTGGACTCCCTTGCAGTGCTCTCACGCACGCACACAACAAAATGCTGCCACCCTCAGGAGCAGCTCTTTTACCTGCAGCACAGGCTCTCAACCGAGTTCTTCCTTCGAGTTAGGTGGCTTCATTTAAGCCTGCACACACACCCTGGGCAACGATACTAGCCCCATAACCATGATGTGGGTTGAGAGCTGCCTTCTGTACCGGCCTGTCTCTCCCCCGATATTACGATATTGAAACCGTCCCCAGGCTCTCAGCCACAGTACACCCTAAACTGCTTCGCCCACAGAGAGGTCGACGGTGGCTAAAGCAGGGTTTCTCTACTGTGGTGTTTCTTCGAGTTTGAAAGCTAGCTATTAGACTTCCATTCAAATGTGGGGCTGCAGTACTAGTGTCACGGAGCAAGTGGGGAGTCGTGTTCTGGCTTCTTCCGGGGCCTGGGTCTCACAAGAAAGTGGTTTTGGACTCACTTGCTGTGCACTCACGCATGCACACCACACAATGCGTCCACCCTGAGGCATGGCTCTTTTAGCCGAAGCAGGAATTCCCTACAGAGTTGTTCCTTTGAGTTAGGTGGTTGGCTTATGGCCTGCAGGCACACCCAGGGCAAGGGTACTAGCCTCATAAACAAGAGGTGAGTTGAGAGCTGCCTTCCGCACCGGCCTGTTTCTCACTCCATTTCACGTATGGGACCCTTTCCCCGGTCTCTCCTACACGAGCACTATACAACTCCTGCGGCTTCAGGAACGGCAATGTTAGCTAAAGCGCAGTAACGCTACAGCATTGATTCTTGGTGTTAGTAGCCTGGGAGGCGAAGGAGCTGCAGCTGGGATTCTTGACAGGCTTGTTTCTTCCCAGTCAGTGTCGAGCACATAGCATTCCAAGCACACATGGAGCAGTCGTGTTAGCTTCAGGTAGCAAGAGCTGAGTCCAGAGGTGCCTTCTGCCCAGACCTATTTCTCTCTTGGTTTCACGTATGGAACCCGTTCCCCAGGCTCTCAGCCACGGTACTCCGTGTAATGCTTCGTCCGTCTAGAGGTCGACGGTAGCTAAAGCGCGGTTTCTCTACAGTGTTGTTTCTTCGAGTTAGAACACTAGCTGTTAGACTTCCATGCAAAAGTGGGGCTGCCGTGCTAGCGTGATGAAACACATGGGGAGTCGTGTTCTGCCTTCTGCTGGGGCCTGAGGCTCACTCACAAAAAGCTTTGGACTCCCTTGCAGGGCCCTCATGCACGCACACAACAAAATGCTTCCACCCTCAGGAGCGGCTCTTTTAGCTGAAGCATGGATTCTCCAGCGAGTTTTTCCTTCGAGTTAGGCGGTTTTCATGAAGCCTGCACACACACCCGGGGCAACGGTCCTAGCCCCATAACCATGGTGTGAGTTGAGAGCTGCCTTCTCTCCGGCCTGTCTCTCCCTCGATTTTCCGAAACGGAACCCGTCCCCAGGCTCTCAACCACCGTACACCCTAAACTGCTTCCTCCCACACAGAGGTCGTCGGTAGCTAAAGCACGGTTTCTCTTCAGTGTTGTTTCTCCGAGTTAGAACGCTTGCTATGAATGTCCACAATAGCCAAACTGTGGAAAGAGCCAAGATGTCCACCAACAGATGAATGGATAAAGAAGAGGGGGTATATATATATACAATGGAATATTATGCAGCCATCAAAAGGAATGAGATCTTGCCATCTGCAACGACGTGGATGGAACTGGAGGGTATCATGCTGAGCGAAATAAGTCAAACAGAGAAAGACATGTATCATATGACCTCACTGATAGGAGGAATTCTTAATCTCAGGAAACAAACTGAGGGTTGCTGGAGTGGGGGCTGGGGTGGGAGGGATGGGCTCACTGGGTGTTGGACACTGGGGAGGGTATGTGTTCTGGTAAGCGCTGTGAATTGTGCAAGACTGTTGAATCTCAGATCTGTACCTCTGAATCAAATAATGCAATATATGTTAAGAAAGAAAAAAAGAAGAAGAAGAACGTAGCAGGAGGGGAAGAATGAAGGGGGGAAAATCGGAGGGGGAGAAGAACCATGAGGGACCTTGGACTCTGAAAAAGAAACTGAGGGTTCTAGAGGGGAGGGGCGTGGGAGGATGGCTTAGCCTGGTGATGGGTATTGAGCAGGGCACGTTCTGCATGGAGCACTGGGTGTTATGCACAAACAATGAATCATGGAACACTATATCTAAAACTAATGATGTAATGTATGGGGATTAACATAACAATAAAAACATTTAAGAATAATAAAGAAAAAGAAAGCTTGCTATTAGACTTCCATGCAAAAGTGGGGCCGCAGTGCTAACTTCATGAAACAAGTGGGGAGGCGTGTCCTCCCTTCTCCCGGGGCCTGAGTCTCACACGGAAAATGGTTTGGGACTCCATCGCACTTCTCTCACGCAGGCACACAGCAAAATGCTTCCAGCCTCAGGAATGCCTATGTTCGCGGAAGCAGGAATTCTCTACAGAGTTGTTCCTTCGACTTAGGTGCTTGGCTTTAGGCCTGCAGGCACACCCGGGGCAACTGCACTAGCCTCGTAAACAAGAGGTGAGTTGACAGCTGCCTGTCTCTCCCTCGATTTTACCTATGGAACCTGTCCCCAGGCCCTCACCCACAGTGCAGCGTAAACTGCTTTCTCACACAGAGAGGTCGACGGTAGCTAAAGCACGGTTTCTCTACTGTGTAGTTTCTTCGAGTTAGAACGCTAGCTATTAGACTTCCATGCAAATGTGGGGCTGCCGTGCTAGCTTGGTCAAACACATGGGGAGTCGTGTTCTGCCTTTCGCTGGGGCCTGAGTCTCACTCGCAAAAAGCTTTGGACTCCCTTGCAGTGCTCTCACGCACGCACACAACAAAATGCTGCCACCCTCAGGAGCAGCTCTTTTACCTGAAGCACAGGCTCTCAACCGAGTTTTTCCTTTGAGTTAGGTGGATTCATTTAAGCCTGCACACACACCCTGGGCACCGGTACTAGCCCCATAACCATGATGTGGGTTGAGAGCTGCCTTCTGTACCGGCCTGTCTCTCCCCGATATTACGATATTGGAACCGTCCCCAGGCTCTCAGCCACAGTACACCCTAAACTGCTTCGCCCACAGAGAGGTCGACGGTAGCTAAAGCACGGTTTCTCTACTGTGTAGTTTCTTCGAGTTAGAACGCTAGCTATTAGACTTCCATGCAAATGTGGGGCTGCCGTGCTAGCTTGGTCAAACACATGGGGAGTCTTGTTCTGCCTTTCGCTGGGGCCTGAGTCTCACTCGCAAAAAGCTTTGGACTCCCTTGCAGTGCTCTCACGCACGCACACAACAAAATGCTGCCACCCTCAGGAGCAGCTCTTTTACCTGCAGCACAGGCTCTCAACCGAGTTCTTCCTTCGAGTTAGGTGGCTTCATTTAAGCCTGCACACACACCCTGGGCAACGATACTAGCCCCATAACCATGATGTGGGTTGAGAGCTGCCTTCTGTACCGGCCTGTCTCTCCCCCGATATTACGATATTGAAACCGTCCCCAGGCTCTCAGCCACAGTACACCCTAAACTGCTTCGCCCACAGAGAGGTCGACGGTGGCTAAAGCAGGGTTTCTCTACTGTGGTGTTTCTTCGAGTTTGAAAGCTAGCTATTAGACTTCCATTCAAATGTGGGGCTGCAGTACTAGTGTCACGGAGCAAGTGGGGAGTCGTGTTCTGGCTTCTTCCGGGGCCTGGGTCTCACAAGAAAGTGGTTTTGGACTCACTTGCTGTGCACTCACGCATGCACACCACACAATGCGTCCACCCTGAGGCATGGCTCTTTTAGCCGAAGCAGGAATTCCCTACAGAGTTGTTCCTTTGAGTTAGGTGGTTGGCTTATGGCCTGCAGGCACACCCAGGGCAAGGGTACTAGCCTCATAAACAAGAGGTGAGTTGAGAGCTGCCTTCCGCACCGGCCTGTTTCTCACTCCATTTCACGTATGGGACCCTTTCCCCGGTCTCTCCTACACGAGCACTATACAACTCCTGCGGCTTCAGGAACGGCAATGTTAGCTAAAGCGCAGTAACGCTACAGCATTGATTCTTGGTGTTAGTAGCCTGGGAGGCGAAGGAGCTGCAGCTGGGATTCTTGACAGGCTTGTTTCTTCCCAGTCAGTGTCGAGCACATAGCATTCCAAGCACACATGGAGCAGTCGTGTTAGCTTCAGGTAGCAAGAGCTGAGTCCAGAGGTGCCTTCTGCCCAGACCTATTTCTCTCTTGGTTTCACGTATGGAACCCGTTCCCCAGGCTCTCAGCCACGGTACTCCGTGTAATGCTTCGTCCGTCTAGAGGTCGACGGTAGCTAAAGCGCGGTTTCTCTACAGTGTTGTTTCTTCGAGTTAGAACACTAGCTGTTAGACTTCCATGCAAAAGTGGGGCTGCCGTGCTAGCGTGATGAAACACATGGGGAGTCGTGTTCTGCCTTCTGCTGGGGCCTGAGGCTCACTCACAAAAAGCTTTGGACTCCCTTGCAGGGCCCTCATGCACGCACACAACAAAATGCTTCCACCCTCAGGAGCGGCTCTTTTAGCTGAAGCATGGATTCTCCAGCGAGTTTTTCCTTCGAGTTAGGCGGTTTTCATGAAGCCTGCACACACACCCGGGGCAACGGTCCTAGCCCCATAACCATGGTGTGAGTTGAGAGCTGCCTTCTCTCCGGCCTGTCTCTCCCTCGATTTTCCGAAACGGAACCCGTCCCCAGGCTCTCAACCACCGTACACCCTAAACTGCTTCCTCCCACACAGAGGTCGTCGGTAGCTAAAGCACGGTTTCTCTTCAGTGTTGTTTCTCCGAGTTAGAACGCTTGCTATGAATGTCCACAATAGCCAAACTGTGGAAAGAGCCAAGATGTCCACCAACAGATGAATGGATAAAGAAGAGGGGGTATATATATATACAATGGAATATTATGCAGCCATCAAAAGGAATGAGATCTTGCCATCTGCAACGACGTGGATGGAACTGGAGGGTATCATGCTGAGCGAAATAAGTCAAACAGAGAAAGACATGTATCATATGACCTCACTGATAGGAGGAATTCTTAATCTCAGGAAACAAACTGAGGGTTGCTGGAGTGGGGGCTGGGGTGGGAGGGATGGGCTCACTGGGTGTTGGACACTGGGGAGGGTATGTGTTCTGGTAAGCGCTGTGAATTGTGCAAGACTGTTGAATCTCAGATCTGTACCTCTGAATCAAATAATGCAATATATGTTAAGAAAGAAAAAAAGAAGAAGAAGAACGTAGCAGGAGGGGAAGAATGAAGGGGGGAAAATCGGAGGGGGAGAAGAACCATGAGGGACCTTGGACTCTGAAAAAGAAACTGAGGGTTCTAGAGGGGAGGGGCGTGGGAGGATGGCTTAGCCTGGTGATGGGTATTGAGCAGGGCACGTTCTGCATGGAGCACTGGGTGTTATGCACAAACAATGAATCATGGAACACTATATCTAAAACTAATGATGTAATGTATGGGGATTAACATAACAATAAAAACATTTAAGAATAATAAAGAAAAAGAAAGCTTGCTATTAGACTTCCATGCAAAAGTGGGGCCGCAGTGCTAACTTCATGAAACAAGTGGGGAGGCGTGTCCTCCCTTCTCCCGGGGCCTGAGTCTCACACGGAAAATGGTTTGGGACTCCATCGCACTTCTCTCACGCAGGCACACAGCAAAATGCTTCCAGCCTCAGGAATGCCTATGTTCGCGGAAGCAGGAATTCTCTACAGAGTTGTTCCTTCGACTTAGGTGCTTGGCTTTAGGCCTGCAGGCACACCCGGGGCAACTGCACTAGCCTCGTAAACAAGAGGTGAGTTGACAGCTGCCTGTCTCTCCCTCGATTTTACCTATGGAACCTGTCCCCAGGCCCTCACCCACAGTGCAGCGTAAACTGCTTTCTCACAGAGAGGTACGGTAGCTAAAGCACGGTTTCTCTACTGTGTAGTTTCTTCGAGTTAGAACGCTAGCTATTAGACTTCCATGCAAATGTGGGGCTGCCGTGCTAGCTTGGTCAAACACATGGGGAGTCGTGTTCTGCCTTTCGCTGGGGCCTGAGTCTCACTCGCAAAAAGCTTTGGACTCCCTTGCAGTGCTCTCACGCACGCACACAACAAAATGCTGCCACCCTCAGGAGCAGCTTTTTTACCTGAAGCACAGGCTCTCAACCGAGTTTTTCCTTTGAGTTAGGTGGATTCATTTAAGCCTGCACACACACCCTGGGCACCGGTACTAGCCCCATAACCATGATGTGGGTTGAGAGCTGCCTTCTGTACCGGCCTGTCTCTCCCCGATATTACGATATTGGAACCGTCCCCAGGCTCTCAGCCACAGTACACCCTAAACTGCTTCGCCCACAGAGAGGTCGACGGTAGCTAAAGCACGGTTTCTCTACTGTGTAGTTTCTTCGAGTTAGAACGCTAGCTATTAGACTTCCATGCAAATGTGGGGCTGCCGTGCTAGCTTGGTCAAACACATGGGGAGTCGTGTTCTGCCTTTCGCTGGGGCCTGAGTCTCACTCGCAAAAAGCTTTGGACTCCCTTGCAGTGCTCTCACGCACGCACACAACAAAATGCTGCCACCCTCAGGAGCAGCTCTTTTACCTGCAGCACAGGCTCTCAACCGAGTTCTTACTTCGAGTTAGGTGGCTTCATTTAAGCCTGCACACACACCCTGGGCAACGGTACTAGCCCCATAACCATGATGTGGGTTGAGAGCTGCCTTCTGTACCAGCCTGTCTCTCCCCCGATATTACGATATTGAAACCGTCCCCAGGCTCTCAGCCACAGTACACCCTAAACTGCTTCGCCCACAGAGAGGTCGACGTTGGCTAAAGCAGGGTTTCTCTACTGTGGTGTTTCTTCGAGTTTGAAAGCTAGCTATTAGACTTCCATTCAAATGTGGGGCTGCAGTACTAGTGTCACGGAGCAAGTGGGGAGTCGTGTTCTGGCTTCTTCCGGGGCCTGGGTCTCACAAGGAAAGTGGTTTTGGACTCACTTGCTGTGCACTCACGCATGCACACCACACAATGCGTCCACCCTGAGGCATGGCTCTTTTAGCCGAAGCAGGAATTCCCTACAGAGTTGTTCCTTTGAGTTAGGTGGTTGGCTTATGGCCTGCAGGCACACCCAGGGCAAGGGTACTAGCCTCATAAACAAGAGGTGAGTTGAGAGCTGCCTTCCGCACCGGCCTGTTTCTCACTCCATTTCACGTATGGGACCCTTTCCCCGGTCTCTCCTACACGAGCACTATACAACTCCTGCGGCTTCAGGAACGGCAATGTTAGCTAAAGCGCAGTAACGCTACAGCATTGATTCTTGGTGTTAGTAGCCTGGGAGGCGAAGGAGCTGCAGCTGGGATTCTTGACAGGCTTGTTTCTTCCCAGTCAGTGTCGAGCACATAGCATTCCAAGCACACATGGAGCAGTCGTGTTAGCTTCAGGTAGCAAGAGCTGAGTCCAGAGGTGCCTTCTGCCCAGACCTATTTCTCTCTTGGTTTCACGTATGGAACCCGTTCCCCAGGCTCTCAGCCACGGTACTCCGTGTAATGCTTCGTCCGTCTAGAGGTCGACGGTAGCTAAAGCACGGTTTCTCTACAGTGTTGTTTCTTCGAGTTAGAACACTAGCTGTTAGACTTCCATGCAAAAGTGGGGCTGCCGTGCTAGCGTGATGAAACACATGGGGAGTCGTGTTCTGCCTTCTGCTGGGGCCTGAGGCTCACTCACAAAAAGCTTTGGACTCCCTTGCAGGGCTCTCATGCACGCACACAACAAAATGCTTCCACCCTCAGGAGCGGCTCTTTTAGCTGAAGCATGGATTTTCCAGCGAGTTTTTCCTTCGAGTTAGGCGGTTTTCATGAAGCCTGCACACACACCCGGGGCAACGGTCCTAGCCCCATAACCATGGTGTGAGTTGAGAGCTGCCTTCTCTCCGGCCTGTCTCTCCCTCGATTTTCCGAAACGGAACCCGTCCCCAGGCTCTCAACCACCGTACACCCTAAACTGCTTCCTCCCACACAGAGGTCGTCGGTAGCTAAAGCACGGTTTCTCTTCAGTGTTGTTTCTCCGAGTTAGAACGCTTGCTATGAATGTCCACAATAGCCAAACTGTGGAAAGAGCCAAGATGTCCACCAACAGATGAATGGATAAAGAAGAGGGGGTATATATATACAATGGAATATTATGCAGCCATCAAAAGGAATGAGATCTTGCCATCTGCAACGACGTGGATGGAACTGGAGGGTATCATGCTGAGCGAAATAAGTCAAACAGAGAAAGACATGTATCATATGACCTCACTGATAGGAGGAATTCTTAATCTCAGGAAACAAACTGAGGGTTGCTGGAGTGGGGGCTGGGGTGGGAGGGATGGGCTCACTGGGTGTTGGACACTGGGGAGGGTATGTGTTCTGGTAAGCGCTGTGAATTGTGCAAGACCGTTGAATCTCAGATCTGTACCTCTGAAACAAATAATGCAATATATGTTAAGAAAGATAAGAAGAAGAAGAAGAATGTAGCAGGAGGGGAAGAATGAAGGGGGGAAAATCGGAGGGGGAGAAGAACCATGAGAGACGATGGACTCTGAAAAAGAAACTGAGGGTTCTAGAGGGGAGGGGGGTGGGAGGATGGCTTAGCCTGGTAATGGGTATTGAGCAGGGCACGTTCTGCATGGAGCACTGGGTGTTATGCACAAACAATGAATCATGGAACACTATATCTAAAACTAATGATGTAATGTATGGGGATTAACATAACAATAAAAACATTTAAGAATAATAAAGAAAAAGAAAGCTTGCTATTAGACTTCCATGCAAAAGTGGGGCCGCAGTGCTAACTTCATGAAACAAGTGGGGAGGCGTGTCCTCCCTTCTCCCGGGGCCTGAGTCTCACACGGAAAATGGTTTGGGACTCCATCGCACTTCTCTCACGCAGGCACACAGCAAAATGCTTCCAGCCTCAGGAATGCCTATGTTCGCGGAAGCAGGAATTCTCTACAGAGTTGTTCCTTCGACTTAGGTGCTTGGCTTTAGGCCTGCAGGCACACCCGGGGCAACTGCACTAGCCTCGTAAACAAGAGGTGAGTTGACAGCTGCCTGTCTCTCCCTCGATTTTACCTATGGAACCTGTCCCCAGGCCCTCACCCACAGTGCAGCGTAAACTGCTTTCTCACACAGAGAGGTCGACGGTAGCTAAAGCACGGTTTCTCTACTGTGTAGTTTCTTCGAGTTAGAACGCTAGCTATTAGACTTCCATGCAAATGTGGGGCTGCCGTGCTAGCTTGGTCAAACACATGGGGAGTCGTGTTCTGCCTTTCGCTGGGGCCTGAGTCTCACTCGCAAAAAGCTTTGGACTCCCTTGCAGTGCTCTCACGCACGCACACAACAAAATGCTGCCACCCTCAGGAGCAGCTCTTTTACCTGCAGCACAGGCTCTCAACCGAGTTCTTCCTTCGAGTTAGGTGGCTTCATTTAAGCCTGCACACACACCCTGGGCAACGGTACTAGCCCCATAACCATGATGTGGGTTGAGTGCTGCCTTCTGTACCAGCCTGTCTCTCCCCCGATATTACGATATTGAAACCGTCCCCAGGCTCTCAGCCACAGTACACCCTAAACTGCTTCGCCCACAGAGAGGTCGACGGTAGCTAAAGCAGGGTTTCTCTACTGTGGTGTTTCTTCGAGTTTGAAAGCTAGCTATTAGACTTCCATTCAAATGTGGGGCTGCAGTAGTAGTGTCACGGAGCAAGTGGGGAGTCGTGTTCTGGCTTCTTCCGGGGCCTGGGTCTCACAAGGAAAGTGGTTTTGGACTCACTTGCTGTGCACTCACGCATGCACACCACACAATGCGTCCACCCTGAGGCATGGCTCTTTTAGCCGAAGCAGGAATTCCCTACAGAGTTGTTCCTTTGAGTTAGGTGGTTGGCTTATGGCCTGCAGGCACACCCAGGGCAAGGGTACTAGCCTCATAAACAAGAGGTGAGTTGAGAGCTGCCTTCCGCACCGGCCTGTTTCTCACTCCATTTCACGTATGGGACCCTTTCCCCGGTCTCTCCTACACGAGCACTATACCACTCCTGCGGCTTCAGGAACGGCAATGTTAGCTAAAGCGCAGTAACGCTACAGCATTGATTCTTGGTGTTAGTAGCCTGGGAGGCGAAGGAGCTGCAGCTGGGATTCTTGACAGGCTTGTTTCTTCCCAGTCAGTGTCGAGCACATAGCATTCCAAGCACACATGGAGCAGTCGTGTTAGCTTCAGGTAGCAAGAGCTGAGTCCAGAGGTGCCTTCTGCCCAGACCTATTTCTCTCTTGGTTTCACGTATGGAACCCGTTCCCCAGGCTCTCAGCCACGGTACTCCGTGTAATGCTTCGTCCGTCTAGAGGTCGACGGTAGCTAAAGCACGGTTTCTCTACAGTGTTGTTTCTTCGAGTTAGAACACTAGCTGTTAGACTTCCATGCAAAAGTGGGGCTGCCGTGCTAGCGTGATGAAACACATGGGGAGTCGTGTTCTGCCTTCTGCTGGGGCCTGAGGCTCACTCACAAAAAGCTTTGGACTCCCTTGCAGGGCTCTCATGCACGCACACAACAAAATGCTTCCACCCTCAGGAGCGGCTCTTTTAGCTGAAGCATGGATTCTCCAGCGAGTTTTTCCTTCGAGTTAGGCGGTTTTCATGAAGCCTGCACACACACCCGGGGCAACGGTCCTAGCCCCATAACCATGGTGTGAGTTGAGAGCTGCCTTCTCTCCGGCCTGTCTCTCCCTCGATTTTCCGAAACGGAACCCGTCCCCAGGCTCTCAACCACCGTACACCCTAAACTGCTTCCTCCCACACAGAGGTCGTCGGTAGCTAAAGCACGGTTTCTCTTCAGTGTTGTTTCTCCGAGTTAGAACGCTTGCTAGGAATGTCCACAATAGCCAAACTGTGGAAAGAGCCAAGATGTCCACCAACAGATGAATGGATAAAGAAGAGGGGGTATATATATATATACAATGGAATATTACGCAGCCATCAAAAGGAATGAGATCTTGCCATCTGCAACGACGTGGATGGAACTGGAGGGTATCCTGCTGAGCGAAATAAGTCAAACAGAGAAAGACATGTATCATATGACCTCACTGATAGGAGGAATTCTTAATCTCAGGAAACAAACTGAGGGTTGCTGGAGTGGGGGCTGGGGTGGGAGGGATGGGCTCACTGGGTCTTGGACACTGGGGAGGGTATGTGTTCTGGTAAGCGCTGTGAATTGTGCAAGACTGTTGAATGTCAGATCTGTACCTCTGAAACAAATAATGCAATATATGTTAAGAAAGAAAAAAAAAAGAAGAAGAATGTAGCAGGAGGGGAAGAATGAAGGGGGGAAAATCGGAGGGGGAGAAGAACCATGAGAGACGATGGACTCTGAAAAACAAACTGAGCGTTCTAGAGGGGAGGGGGGTGGGAGGATGGCTTAGCCTGGTGATGGGTATTGAGCAGGGCACGTTCTGCATGGAGCACTGGGTGTTATGCACAAACAATGAATCATGGAACACTATATCTAAAACTAATGATGTAATGTATGGGGATTACCATAACAATAAAAACATTTAAGAATAATAAAGAAAAAGAAAGCTTGCTATTAGACTTCCATGCAAAAGTGGGGCCGCAGTGCTAACTTCATGAAACAAGTGGGGAGGCGTGTCCTCCCTTCTCCCGGGGCCTGAGTCTCACACGGAAAATGGTTTGGGACTCCATCGCACTTCTCTCACGCAGGCACACAGCAAAATGCTTCCAGCCTCAGGAATGCCTATGTTCGCGGAAGCAGGAATTCTCTACAGAGTTGTTCCTTCGACTTAGGTGCTTGGCTTTAGGCCTGCAGGCACACCCGGGGCAACTGCACTAGCCTCGTAAACAAGAGGTGAGTTGACAGCTGCCTGTCTCTCCCTCGATTTTACCTATGGAACCTGTCCCCAGGCCCTCACCCACAGTGCAGCGTAAACTGCTTTCTCACACAGAGAGGTCGACGGTAGCTAAAGCACGGTTTCTCTACTGTGTAGTTTCTTCGAGTTAGAACGCTAGCTATTAGACTTCCATGCAAATGTGGGGCTGCCGTGCTAGCTTGGTCAAACACATGGGGAGTCGTGTTCTGCCTTTCGCTGGGGCCTGAGTCTCACTCGCAAAAAGCTTTGGACTCCCTTGCAGTGCTCTCACGCACGCACACAACAAAATGCTGCCACCCTCAGGAGCAGCTCTTTTACCTGAAGCACAGGCTCTCAACCGAGTTTTTCCTTTGAGTTAGGTGGATTCATTTAAGCCTGCACACACACCCTGGGCACCGGTACTAGCCCCATAACCATGATGTGGGTTGAGAGCTGCCTTCTGTACTGGCCTGTCTCTCCCCGATATTACGATATTGGAACCGTCCCCAGGCTCTCAGCCACAGTACACCCTAAACTGCTTCGCCCGCAGAGAGGTCGACGGTAGCTAAAGCACGGTTTCTCTACTGTGTAGTTTCTTCGAGTTAGAACGCTAGCTATTAGACTTCCATGCAAATGTGGGGCTGCCGTGCTAGCTTGGTCAAACACATGGGGAGTCGTGTTCTGCCTTTCGCTGGGGCCTGAGTCTCACTCGCAAAAAGCTTTGGACTCCCTTGCAGTGCTCTCACGCACGCACACAACAAAATGCTGCCACCCTCAGGAGCAGCTCTTTTACCTGAAGCACAGGCTCTCAACCGAGTTCTTCCTTCGAGTTAGGTGGCTTCATTTAAGCCTGCACACACACCCTGGGCAACGGTACTAGCCCCATAACCATGATGTGGGTTGAGAGCTGCCTTCTGTACCAGCCTGTCTCTCCCCCGATATTACGATATTGAAACCGTCCCCAGGCTCTCAGCCACAGTACACCCTAAACTGCTTCGCCCACAGAGAGGTCGACGGTAGCTAAAGCAGGGTTTCTCTACTGTGGTGTTTCTTCGAGTTTGAAAGCTAGCTATTAGACTTCCATTCAAATGTGGGGCTGCAGTACTAGTGTCACGGAGCAAGTGGGGAGTCGTGTTCTGGCTTCTTCCGGGGCCTGGGTCTCACAAGGAAAGTGGTTTTGGACTCACTTGCTGTGCACTCACGCATGCACACCACACAATGCGTCCACCCTGAGGCATGGCTCTTTTAGCCGAAGCAGGAATTCCCTACAGAGTTGTTCCTTTGAGTTAGGTGGTTGGCTTATGGCCTGCAGGCACACCCAGGGCAAGGGTACTAGCCTCATAAACAAGAGGTGAGTTGAGAGCTGCCTTCCGCACCGGCCTGTTTCTCACTCCATTTCACGTATGGGACCCTTTCCCCGGTCTCTCCTACACGAGCACTATACAACTCCTGCGGCTTCAGGAACGGCAATGTTAGCTAAAGCGCAGTAACGCTACAGCATTGATTCTTGGTGTTAGTAGCCTGGGAGGCGAAGGAGCTGCAGCTGGGATTCTTGACAGGCTTGTTTCTTCCCAGTCAGTGTCGAGCACATAGCATTCCAAGCACACATGGAGCAGTCGTGTTAGCTTCAGGTAGCAAGAGCTGAGTCCAGAGGTGCCTTCTGCCCAGACCTATTTCTCTCTTGGTTTCACGTATGGAACCCGTTCCCCAGGCTCTCAGCCACGGTACTCCGTGTAATGCTTCGTCCGTCTAGAGGTCGACGGTAGCTAAAGCACGGTTTCTCTACAGTGTTGTTTCTTCGAGTTAGAACACTAGCTGTTAGACTTCCATGCAAAAGTGGGGCTGCCGTGCTAGCGTGATGAAACACATGGGGAGTCGTGTTCTGCCTTCTGCTGGGGCCTGAGGCTCACTCACAAAAAGCTTTGGACTCCCTTGCAGGGCTCTCATGCACGCACACAACAAAAGGCTTCCACCCTCAGGAGCGGCTCTTTTAGCTGAAGCATGGATTCTCCAGCGAGTTTTTCCTTCGAGTTAGGCGGTTTTCATGAAGCCTGCACACACACCCGGGGCAACGGTCCTAGCCCCATAACCAGGGTGTGAGTTGAGAGCTGCCTTCTCTCCGGCCTGTCTCTCCCTCGATTTTCCGAAACGGAACCCGTCCCCAGGCTCTCAACCACAGTACACCCTAAACTGCTTCCTCCCACACAGAGGTCGTCGGTAGCTAAAGCACGGTTTCTCTTCAGTGTTGTTTCTCCGAGTTAGAACGCTTGCTATGAATGTCCACAATAGCCAAACTGTGGAAAGAGCCAAGATGTCCACCAACAGATGAATGGATAAAGAAGAGGGGGTATATATATATATAAAATGGAATATTATGCAGCCATCAAAAGGAATGAGATCTTGCCATCTGCAACGACGTGGATGGAACTGGAGGGTATCATGCTGAGCGAAATAAGTCAAACAGAGAAAGACATGTATCATATGACCTCACTGATAGGAGGAATTCTTAATCTCAGGAAACAAACTGAGGGTTGCTGGAGTGGGGGCTGGGGTGGGAGGGATGGGCTCACTGGGTGTTGGACACTGGGGAGGGTATGTGTTCTGGTAAGCGCTGTGAATTGTGCAAGACTGTTGAATCTCAGATCTGTACCTCTGAAACAAATAATGCAATATATGTTAAGAAAGAAAAAAAGAAGAAGAAGAACGTAGCAGGAGGGGAAGAATGAAGGGGGGAAAATCGGAGGGGGAGAAGAACCATGAGGGACGATGGACTCTGAAAAAGAAACTGAGGGTTCTAGAGGGGAGGGGCGTGGGAGGATGGCTTAGCCTGGTGATGGGTATTGAGCAGGGCACGTTCTGCATGGAGCACTGGGTGTTATGCACAAACAATGAATCATGGAACACTATATCTAAAACTAATGATGTAATGTATGGGGATTAACATAACAATAAAAACATTTAAGAATAATAAAGAAAAAGAAAGCTTGCTATTAGACTTCCATGCAAAAGTGGGGCCGCAGTGCTAACTTCATGAAACAAGTGGGGAGGCGTGTCCTCCCTTCTCCCGGGGCCTGAGTCTCACACGGAAAATGGTTTGGGACTCCATCGCACTTCTCTCACGCAGGCACACAGCAAAATGCTTCCAGCCTCAGGAATGCCTATGTTCGCGGAAGCAGGAATTCTCTACAGAGTTGTTCCTTCGACTTAGGTGCTTGGCTTTAGGCCTGCAGGCACACCCGGGGCAACTGCACTAGCCTCGTAAACAAGAGGTGAGTTGACAGCTGCCTGTCTCTCCCTCGATTTTACCTATGGAACCTGTCCCCAGGCCCTCACCCACAGTGCAGCGTAAACTGCTTTCTCACACAGAGAGGTCGACGGTAGCTAAAGCACGGTTTCTCTACTGTGTAGTTTCTTCGAGTTAGAACGCTAGCTATTAGACTTCCATGCAAATGTGGGGCTGCCGTGCTAGCTTGGTCAAACACATGGGGAGTCGTGTTCTGCCTTTCGCTGGGGCCTGAGTCTCACTCGCAAAAAGCTTTGGACTCCCTTGCAGTGCTCTCACGCACGCACACAACAAAATGCTGCCACCCTCAGGAGCAGCTCTTTTACCTGAAGCACAGGCTCTCAACCGAGTTTTTCCTTTGAGTTAGGTGGATTCATTTAAGCCTGCACACACACCCTGGGCACCGGTACTAGCCCCATAACCATGATGTGGGTTGAGAGCTGCCTTCTGTACCGGCCTGTCTCTCCCCGATATTACGATATTGGTACCGTCCCCAGGCTCTCAGCCACAGTACACCCTAAACTGCTTCGCCCACAGAGAGGTCGACGGTAGCTAAAGCACGGTTTCTCTACTGTGTAGTTTCTTCGAGTTAGAACGCTAGCTATTAGACTTCCATGCAAATGTGGGGCTGCCGTGCTAGCTTGGTCAAACACATGGGGAGTCGTGTTCTGCCTTTCGCTGGGGCCTGAGTCTCACTCGCAAAAAGCTTTGGACTCCCTTGCAGTGCTCTCACGCACGCACACAACAAAATGCTGCCACCCTCAGGAGCAGCTCTTTTACCTGCAGCACAGGCTCTCAACCGAGTTCTTCCTTCGAGTTAGGTGGCTTCATTTAAGCCTGCACACACACCCTGGGCAACGGTACTAGCCCCATAACCATGATGTGGGTTGAGAGCTGCCTTCTGTACCGGCCTGTCTCTCCCCCGATATTACGATATTGAAACCGTCCCCAGGCTCTCAGCCACAGTACACCCTAAACTGCTTCGCCCACAGAGAGGTCGACGGTGGCTAAAGCAGGGTTTCTCTACTGTGGTGTTTCTTCGAGTTTGAAAGCTAGCTATTAGACTTCCATTCAAATGTGGGGCTGCAGTACTAGTGTCACGGAGCAAGTGGGGAGTCGTGTTCTGGCTTCTTCCGGGGCCTGGGTCTCACAAGGAAAGTGGTTTTGGACTCACTTGCTGTGCACTCACGCATGCACACCACACAATGCGTCCACCCTGAGGCATGGCTCTTTTAGCCGAAGCAGGAATTCCCTACAGAGTTGTTCCTTTGAGTTAGGTGGTTGGCTTATGGCCTGCAGGCACACCCAGGGCAAGGGTACTAGCCTCATAAACAAGAGGTGAGTTGAGAGCTGCCTTCCGCACCGGCCTGTTTCTCACTCCATTTCACGTATGGGACCCTTTCCCCGGTCTCTCCTACACGAGCACTATACCACTCCTGCGGCTTCAGGAACGGCAATGTTAGCTAAAGCGCAGTAACGCTACAGCATTGATTCTTGGTGTTAGTAGCCTGGGAGGCGAAGGAGCTGCAGCTGGGATTCTTGACAGGCTTGTTTCTTCCCAGTCAGTGTCGAGCACATAGCATTCCAAGCACACATGGAGCAGTCGTGTTAGCTTCAGGTAGCAAGAGCTGAGTCCAGAGGTGCCTTCTGCCCAGACCTATTTCTCTCTTGGTTTCACGTATGGAACCCGTTCCCCAGGCTCTCAGCCACGGTACTCCGTGTAATGCTTCGTCCGTCTAGAGGTCGACGGTAGCTAAAGCACGGTTTCTCTACAGTGTTGTTTCTTCGAGTTAGAACACTAGCTGTTAGACTTCCATGCAAAAGTGGGGCTGCCGTGCTAGCGTGATGAAACACATGGGGAGTCGTGTTCTGCCTTCTGCTGGGGCCTGAGGCTCACTCACAAAAAGCTTTGGACTCCCTTGCAGGGCTCTCATGCACGCACACAACAAAAGGCTTCCACCCTCAGGAGCGGCTCTTTTAGCTGAAGCATGGATTCTCCAGCGAGTTTTTCCTTCGAGTTAGGCGGTTTTCATGAAGCCTGCACACACACCCGGGGCAACGGTCCTAGCCCCATAACCATGGTGTGAGTTGAGAGCTGCCTTCTCTCCGGCCTGTCTCTCCCTCGATTTTCCGAAACGGAACCCGTCCCCAGGCTCTCAACCACCGTACACCCTAAACTGCTTCCTCCCACACAGAGGTCGTCGGTAGCTAAAGCACGGTTTCTCTTCAGTGTTGTTTCTCCGAGTTAGAACGCTTGCTATGAATGTCCACAATAGCCAAACTGTGGAAAGAGCCAAGATGTCCACCAACAGATGAATGGATAAAGAAGAGGGGGATATATATATATATAAAATGGAATATTATGCAGCCATCAAAAGGAATGAGATCTTGCCATCTGCAACGACGTGGATGGAACTGGAGGGTATCATGCTGAGCGAAATAAGTCAAACAGAGAAAGACATGTATCATATGACCTCACTGATAGGAGGAATTCTTAATCTCAGGAAACAAACTGAGGGTTGCTGGAGTGGGGGCTGGGGTGGGAGGGATGGGCTCACTGGGTGTTGGACACTGGGGAGGGTATGTGTTCTGGTAAGCGCTGTGAATTGTGCAAGACTGTTGAATCTCAGATCTGTACCTCTGAAACAAATAATGCAATATATGTTAAGAAAGAAAAAAAGAAGAAGAAGAACGTAGCAGGAGGGGAAGAATGAAGGGGGGAAAATCGGAGGGGGAGAAGAACCATGAGGGACGATGGACTCTGAAAAAGAAACTGAGGGTTCTAGAGGGGAGGGGCGTGGGAGGATGGCTTAGCCTGGTGATGGGTATTGAGCAGGGCACGTTCTGCATGGAGCACTGGGTGTTATGCACAAACAATGAATCATGGAACACTATATCTAAAACTAATGATGTAATGTATGGGGATTAACATAACAATAAAAACATTTAAGAATAATAAAGAAAAAGAAAGCTTGCTATTAGACTTCCATGCAAAAGTGGGGCCGCAGTGCTAACTTCATGAAACAAGTGGGGAGGCGTGTCCTCCCTTCTCCCGGGGCCTGAGTCTCACACGGAAAATGGTTTGGGACTCCATCGCACTTCTCTCACGCAGGCACACAGCAAAATGCTTCCAGCCTCAGGAATGCCTATGTTCGCGGAAGCAGGAATTCTCTACAGAGTTGTTCCTTCGACTTAGGTGCTTGGCTTTAGGCCTGCAGGCACACCCGGGGCAACTGCACTAGCCTCGTAAACAAGAGGTGAGTTGACAGCTGCCTGTCTCTCCCTCGATTTTACCTATGGAACCTGTCCCCAGGCCCTCACCCACAGTGCAGCGTAAACTGCTTTCTCACACAGAGAGGTCGACGGTAGCTAAAGCACGGTTTCTCTACTGTGTAGTTTCTTCGAGTTAGAACGCTAGCTATTAGACTTCCATGCAAATGTGGGGCTGCCGTGCTAGCTTGGTCAAACACATGGGGAGTCGTGTTCTGCCTTTCGCTGGGGCCTGAGTCTCACTCGCAAAAAGCTTTGGACTCCCTTGCAGTGCTCTCACGCACGCACACAACAAAATGCTGCCACCCTCAGGAGGCGCTCTTTTACCTGCAGCACAAGCTCAACCGAGTTTTTCCTTTGAGTTAGGTGGATTCATTTAAGCCTGCACACACACCCTGGGCACCGGTACTAGACCCATAACCATGATGTGGGTTGAGAGCTGCCTTCTGTACCGGTCTGTCTCTCCCCGATATTACGATATTGGAACCGTCCCCAGGCTCTCAGCCACAGTACACCCTAAACTGCTTCGCCCACAGAGAGGTCGACGGTAGCTAAAGCATGGTTTCTCTACTGTGTAGTTTCTTCGAGTTAGAACGCTAGCTATTAGACTTCCATGCAAATGTGGGGCTGCCGTGCTAGCTTGGTCAAACACATGGGGAGTCGTGTTCTGCCTTTCGCTGGGGCCTGAGTCTCACTCGCAAAAAGCTTTGGACTCCCTTGCAGTGCTCTCATGCACGCACACAACAAAATGCTTCCACCCTCACGAGCGGCTGTTTTAGCTGAAGCATGGATTCTCCACCGAGTTTCTCCTTCGACTTAGGCGGTTTTCATGAAGCCTGCACACACACCCGGGGCAACGGTCCTAGCCCCATAGCCATGGTGTGAGTTGAGAGCTGCCTTCTCTCTGGCCTGTCTCTCCCTCGATTTTACGAAACGGAACCCGTCCCCAGGCTCTCACCCACAGTACACCCTAAACTGCTTCCTCCCACACAGAGGTCGTCGGTAGCTAAAGCACGGTTTCTCTTCAGTGCTGTTTCTCCGAGTTAGAACGCTTGCTATTAATGTCCACAATAGCCAAACTGTGGAAAGAGCCAAGATGTCCATCAACAGATGAATGGATAAAGAAGATGTGGTATATATATATATATATATATATATATATATATATATATACACACACAATGGAATATTATGCAGCCATCAAAAGGAATGAGATATTGCCATTTGCAACAACGTGGATGGAACTGGAGGGTATTATGCTGAGCGAAATAAGTCAGACAGAGAAAGACATGTATCATATGACCTCACTGATAGGAGGAATTCTTAATCTCATGAAACAAACTGAGAGTTGCTGGAGTGGGGGGTGGGGTGGGAGGGATGGGCTCACTGGGTGATGGACACTGGGGAGGGTATGTGTTCTGGTAAGCGCTGTGAATTGTGCAAGACTGTTGAATCTCAGATCTGTACCTCTGAATCAAATAATGCAATATATGTTAAGAAAGAAAAAAAGAAGAAGAAGAATGTAGCAGGAGGGGGAGAATGAAGGGGGAGAAATCAGAGGGGGAGAAGAACCATGAGAGACGATGGACTCTGAAAAAGAAACTGAGGGTTCTAGAGGGGAGGGGGGTGGGAGGATGGCTTAGCCTGGTGATGGGTATTGAGCAGGGCACGTTCTGCATGGAGCACTGGGTGTTATGCACAAACAATGAATCATGGAACACTATATCTAAAACTAATGATGTAATGTATGGGGATTAACATAACAATAAAAACATTTAAGAATAATAAAGAAAAAGAAAGCTTGCTATTAGACTTCCATGCAAAAGTGGGGCCGCAGTGCTAACTTCATGAAACAAGTGGGGAGGCGTGTCCTCCCTTCTCCCGGGGCCTGAGTCTCACACGGAAAATGGTTTGGGACTCCATCGCACTTCTCTCACGCAGGCACACAGCAAAATGCTTCCAGCCTCAGGAATGCCTATGTTCGCGGAAGCAGGAATTCTCTACAGAGTTGTTCCTTCGACTTAGGTGCTTGGCTTTAGGCCTGCAGGCACACCCGGGGCAACTGCACTAGCCTCGTAAACAAGAGGTGAGTTGACAGCTGCCTGTCTCTCCCTCGATTTTACCTATGGAACCTGTCCCCAGGCCCTCACCCACAGTGCAGCGTAAACTGCTTTCTCACACAGAGAGGTCGACGGTAGCTAAAGCACGGTTTCTCTACTGTGTAGTTTCTTCGAGTTAGAACGCTAGCTATTAGACTTCCATGCAAATGTGGGGCTGCCGTGCTAGCTTGGTCAAACACATGGGGAGTCGTGTTCTGCCTTTCGCTGGGGCCTGAGTCTCACTCGCAAAAAGCTTTGGACTCCCTTGCAGTGCTCTCACGCACGCACACAACAAAATGCTGCCACCCTCAGGAGCAGCTCTTTTACCTGCAGCACAGGCTCTCAACCGAGTTCTTCCTTCGAGTTAGGTGGCTTCATTTAAGCCTGCACACACACCCTGGGCAACGGTACTAGCCCCATAACCATGATGTGGGTTGAGAGCTGCCTTCTGTACCAGCCTGTCTCTCCCCCGATATTACGATATTGAAACCGTCCCCAGGCTCTCAGCCACAGTACACCCTAAACTGCTTCGCCCACAGAGAGGTCGACGGTAGCTAAAGCAGGGTTTCTCTACTGTGGTGTTTCTTCGAGTTTGAAAGCTAGCTATTAGACTTCCATTCAAATGTGGGGCTGCAGTACTAGTGTCACGGAGCAAGTGGGGAGTCGTGTTCTGGCTTCTTCCGGGGCCTGGGTCTCACAAGGAAAGTGGTTTTGGACTCACTTGCTGTGCACTCACGCATGCACACCACACAATGCGTCCACCCTGAGGCATGGCTCTTTTAGCCGAAGCAGGAATTCCCTACAGAGTTGTTCCTTTGAGTTAGGTGGTTGGCTTATGGCCTGCAGGCACACCCAGGGCAAGGGTACTAGCCTCATAAACAAGAGGTGAGTTGAGAGCTGCCTTCCGCACCGGCCTGTTTCTCACTCCATTTCACGTATGGGACCCTTTCCCCGGTCTCTCCTACACGAGCACTATACAACTCCTGCGGCTTCAGGAACGGCAATGTTAGCTAAAGCGCAGTAACGCTACAGCATTGATTCTTGGTGTTAGTAGCCTGGGAGGCGAAGGAGCTGCAGCTGGGATTCTTGACAGGCTTGTTTCTTCCCAGTCAGTGTCGAGCACATAGCATTCCAAGCACACATGGAGCAGTCGTGTTAGCTTCAGGTAGCAAGAGCTGAGTCCAGAGGTGCCTTCTGCCCAGACCTATTTCTCTCTTGGTTTCACGTATGGAACCCGTTCCCCAGGCTCTCAGCCACGGTACTCCGTGTAAAGCTTCGTCCGTCTAGAGGTCGACGGTAGCTAAAGCACGGTTTCTCTACAGTGTTGTTTCTTCGAGTTAGAACACTAGCTGTTAGACTTCCATGCAAAAGTGGGGCTGCCGTGCTAGCGTGATGAAACACATGGGGAGTCGTGTTCTGCCTTCTGCTGGGGCCTGAGGCTCACTCACAAAAAGCTTTGGACTCCCTTGCAGGGCTCTCATGCACGCACACAACAAAATGCTTCCACCCTCAGGAGCGGCTCTTTTAGCTGAAGCATGGATTCTCCAGCGAGTTTTTCCTTTGAGTTAGGCGGTTTTCATGAAGCCTGCACACACACCCGGGGCAACGGTACTAGCCCCATAACCATGGTGTGAGTTGAGAGCTGCCTTCTCTCCGGCCTGTCTCTCCCTCGATTTTCCGAAACGGAACCCGTCCCCAGGCTCTCAACCATCGTACACCCTAAACTGCTTCCTCCCACACAGAGGTCGTCGGTAGCTAAAGCACGGTTTCTCTTCAGTGTTGTTTCTCCGAGTTAGAACGCTTGCTATGAATGTCCACAATAGCCAAACTGTGGAAAGAGCCAAGATGTCCACCAACAGATGAATGGATAAAGAAGAGGGGGTATATATATATACAATGGAATATTATGCAGCCATCAAAAGGAATGAGATCTTGCCATCTGCAACGACGTGGATGGAACTGGAGGGTATCATGCTGAGCGAAATAAGTCAAACAGAGAAAGACATGTATCATATGACCTCACTGATAGGAGGAATTCTTAATCTCAGGAAACAAACTGAGGGTTGCTGGAGTTGGGGCTGGGGTGGGAGGGATGGGCTCACTGGGTGTTGGACACTGGGGAGGGTATGTGTTCTGGTAAGCGCTGTGAATTGTGCAAGACTGTTGAATCTCAGATCTGTACCTCTGAAACAAATAATGCAATATATGTTAAGAAAGAAAAGAAGAAGAAGAAGAACGTAGCAGGAGGGGAAGAATGAAGGGGGGAAAATCGGAGGGGGAGAAGAACCATGAGAGACGATGGACTCTGAAAAAGAAACTGAGGGTTCTAGAGGGGAGGGGGGTGGGAGGATGGCTTAGCCTGGTGATGGGTATTGAGCAGGGCACGTTCTGCATGGAGCACTGGGTGTTATGCACAAACAATGAATCATGGAACACTATATCTAAAACTAATGATGTAATGTATGGGGATTAACATAACAATAAAAACATTTAAGAATAATAAAGAAAAAGAAAGCTTGCTATTAGACTTCCATGCAAAAGTGGGGCCGCAGTGCTAACTTCATGAAACAAGTGGGGAGGCGTGTCCTCCCTTCTCCCGGGGCCTGAGTCTCACACGGAAAATGTTTTGGGACTCCATCGCACTTCTCTCACGCAGGCACACAGCAAAATGCTTCCAGCCTCAGGAATGCCTATGTTCGCGGAAGCAGGAATTCTCTACAGAGTTGTTCCTTCGACTTAGGTGCTTGGCTTTAGGCCTGCAGGCACACCCGGGGCAACTGCACTAGCCTCGTAAACAAGAGGTGAGTTGACAGCTGCCTGTCTCTCCCTCGATTTTACCTATGGAACCTGTCCCCAGGCCCTCACCCACAGTGCAGCGTAAACTGCTTTCTCACACAGAGAGGTCGACGGTAGCTAAAGCACGGTTTCTCTACTGTGTAGTTTCTTCGAGTTAGAACGCTAGCTATTAGACTTCCATGCAAATGTGGGGCTGCCGTGCTAGCTTGGTCAAACACATGGGGAGTCGTGTTCTGCCTTTCGCTGGGGCCTGAGTCTCACTCGCAAAAAGCTTTGGACTCCCTTGCAGTGCTCTCACGCACGCACACAACAACATGCTGCCACCCTCAGGAGCAGCTCTTTTACCTGAAGCACAGGCTCTCAACCGAGTTTTTCCTTTGAGTTAGGTGGATTCATTTAAGCCTGCACACACACCCTGGGCACCGGTACTAGCCCCATAACCATGATGTGGGTTGAGAGCTGCCTTCTGTACTGGCCTGTCTCTCCCCGATATTACGATATTGGAACCGTCCCCAGGCTCTCAGCCACAGTACACCCTAAACTGCTTCGCCCACAGAGAGGTCGACGGTAGCTAAAGCAGGGTTTCTCTACTGTGGTGTTTCTTCGAGTTTGAAAGCTAGCTATTAGACTTCCATTCAAATGTGGGGCTGCAGTACTAGTGTCACGGAGCAAGTGGGGAGTCGTGTTCTGGCTTCTTCCGGGGCCTGGCTCTCACAAGGAAAGTGGTTTTGGACTCACTTGCTGTGCACTCACGCATGCACACCACACAATGCGTCCACCCTGAGGCATGGCTCTTTTAGCCGAAGCAGGAATTCCCTACAGAGTTGTTCCTTTGAGTTAGGTGGTTGGCTTATGGCCTGCAGGCACACCCAGGGCAAGGGTACTAGCCTCATAAACAAGAGGTGAGTTGAGAGCTGCCTTCCGCACCGGCCTGTTTCTCACTCCATTTCACGTATGGGACCCTTTCCCCGGTCTCTCCTACACGAGCACTATACCACTCCTGCGGCTTCAGGAACGGCAATGTTAGCTAAAGCGCAGTAACGCTACAGCATTGATTCTTGGTGTTAGTAGCCTGGGAGGCGAAGGAGCTGCAGCTGGGATTCTTGACAGGCTTGTTTCTTCCCAGTCAGTGTCGAGCACATAGCATTCCAAGCACACATGGAGCAGTCGTGTTAGCTTCAGGTAGCAAGAGCTGAGTCCAGAGGTGCCTTCTGCCCAGACCTATTTCTCTCTTGGTTTCACGTATGGAACCCGTTCCCCAGGCTCTCAGCCACGGTACTCCGTGTAAAGCTTCGTCCGTCTAGAGGTCGACGGTAGCTAAAGCACGGTTTCTCTACAGTGTTGTTTCTTCGAGTTAGAACACTAGCTGTTAGACTTCCATGCAAAAGTGGGGCTGCCGTGCTAGCGTGATGAAACACATGGGGAGTCGTGTTCTGCCTTCTGCTGGGGCCTGAGGCTCACTCACAAAAAGCTTTGGACTCCCTTGCAGGGCTCTCATGCACGCACACAACAAAATGCTTCCACCCTCAGGAGCGGCTCTTTTAGCTGAAGCATGGATTCTCCAGCGAGTTTTTCCTTCGAGTTAGGCGGTTTTCATGAAGCCTGCACACACACCCGGGGCAACGGTACTAGCCCCATAACCATGGTGTGAGTTGAGAGCTGCCTTCTCTCCGGCCTGTCTCTCCCTCGATTTTCCGAAATGGAACCCGTCCCCAGGCTCTCAACCACCGTACACCCTAAACTGCTTCCTCCCACACAGAGGTCGTCGGTAGCTAAAGCACGGTTTCTCTTCAGTGTTGTTTCTCCGAGTTAGAACGCTTGCTATGAATGTCCACAATAGCCAAACTGTGGAAAGAGCCAAGATGTCCACCAACAGATGAATGGGTAAAGAAGAGGGGATATATATATATATACAATGGAATATTATGCAGCCATCAAAAGGAATGAGATCTTGCCATCTGCAACGACGTGGATGGAACTGGAGGGTATCCTACTGAGCGAAATAAGTCAAACAGAGAAAGACATGTATCATATGACCTCACTGATAGGAGGAATTCTTAATCTCAGGAAACAAACTGAGGGTTGCTGGAGTGGGGGCTGGGGTGGGAGGGATGGGCTCACTGGGTGTTGGACACTGGGGAGGGTATGTGTTCTGGTAAGCGCTGTGAATTGTGCAAGACTGTTGAATCTCAGATCTGTACCTCTGAAACAAATAATGCAATATATGTTAAGAAAGAAAAAAAGAACAAGAAGAATGTAGCAGGAGGGGAAGAATGAAGGGGGGAAAATCGGAGGGGGAGAAGAACCATGAGGGACGATGGACTCTGAAAAAGAAACTGAGGGTTCTAGAGGGGATGGGGGTGGGAGGATGGCTTAGCCTGGTGATGGGTATTGAGCAGGGCACGTTCTGCATGGAGCACTGGGTGTTATGCACAAACAATGAATCATGGAACACTATATCTAAAACTAATGATGTAATGTATGGGGATTAACATAACAATAAAAACATTTAAGAATAATAAAGAAAAAGAAAGCTTGCTATTAGACTTCCATGCAAAAGTGGGGCCGCAGTGCTAACTTCATGAAACAAGTGGGGAGGCGTGTCCTCCCTTCTCCCGGGGCCTGAGTCTCACACGGAAAATGGTTTGGGACTCCATCGCACTTCTCTCACGCAGGCACACAGCAAAATGCTTCCAGCCTCAGGAATGCCTATGTTCGCGGAAGCAGGAATTCTCTACAGAGTTGTTCCTTCGACTTAGGTGCTTGGCTTTAGGCCTGCAGGCACACCCGGGGCAACTGCACTAGCCTCGTAAACAAGAGGTGAGTTGACAGCTGCCTGTCTCTCCCTCGATTTTACCTATGGAACCTGTCCCCAGGCCCTCACCCACAGTGCAGCGTAAACTGCTTTCTCACACAGAGAGGTCGACGGTAGCTAAAGCACGGTTTCTCTACTGTGTAGTTTCTTCGAGTTAGAACGCTAGCTATTAGACTTCCATGCAAATGTGGGGCTGCCGTGCTAGCTTGGTCAAACACATGGGGAGTCGTGTTCTGCCTTTCGCTGGGGCCTGAGTCTCACTCGCAAAAAGCTTTGGACTCCCTTGCAGTGCTCTCACGCACGCACACAACAAAATGCTGCCACCCTCAGGAGGCGCTCTTTTACCTGCAGCACAAGCTCAACCGAGTTTTTCCTTTGAGTTAGGTGGATTCATTTAAGCCTGCACACACACCCTGGGCACCGGTACTAGACCCATAACCATGATGTGGGTTGAGAGCTGCCTTCTGTACCGGTCTGTCTCTCCCCGATATTACGATATTGGAACCGTCCCCAGGCTCTCAGCCACAGTACACCCTAAACTGCTTCGCCCACAGAGAGGTCGACGGTAGCTAAAGCATGGTTTCTCTACTGTGTAGTTTCTTCGAGTTAGAACGCTAGCTATTAGACTTCCATGCAAATGTGGGGCTGCCGTGCTAGCTTGGTCAAACACATGGGGAGTCGTGTTCTGCCTTTCGCTGGGGCCTGAGTCTCACTCGCAAAAAGCTTTGGACTCCCTTGCAGTGCTCTCATGCACGCACACAACAAAATGCTTCCACCCTCACGAGCGGCTGTTTTAGCTGAAGCATGGATTCTCCACCGAGTTTCTCCTTCGACTTAGGCGGTTTTCATGAAGCCTGCACACACACCCGGGGCAACGGTCCTAGCCCCATAGCCATGGTGTGAGTTGAGAGCTGCCTTCTCTCTGGCCTGTCTCTCCCTCGATTTTACGAAACGGAACCCGTCCCCAGGCTCTCACCCACAGTACACCCTAAACTGCTTCCTCCCACACAGAGGTCGTCGGTAGCTAAAGCACGGTTTCTCTTCAGTGCTGTTTCTCCGAGTTAGAACGCTTGCTATTAATGTCCACAATAGCCAAACTGTGGAAAGAGCCAAGATGTCCATCAACAGATGAATGGATAAAGAAGATGTGGTATATATATATATATATATATATATATATATATATATATATATACACACACAATGGAATATTATGCAGCCATCAAAAGGAATGAGATATTGCCATTTGCAACAACGTGGATGGAACTGGAGGGTATTATGCTGAGCGAAATAAGTCAGACAGAGAAAGACATGTATCATATGACCTCACTGATAGGAGGAATTCTTAATCTCATGAAACAAACTGAGAGTTGCTGGAGTGGGGGGTGGGGTGGGAGGGATGGGCTCACTGGGTGATGGACACTGGGGAGGGTATGTGTTCTGGTAAGCGCTGTGAATTGTGCAAGACTGTTGAATCTCAGATCTGTACCTCTGAATCAAATAATGCAATATATGTTAAGAAAGAAAAAAAGAAGAAGAAGAATGTAGCAGGAGGGGGAGAATGAAGGGGGAGAAATCAGAGGGGGAGAAGAACCATGAGAGACGATGGACTCTGAAAAAGAAACTGAGGGTTCTAGAGGGGAGGGGGGTGGGAGGATGGCTTAGCCTGGTGATGGGTATTGAGCAGGGCACGTTCTGCATGGAGCACTGGGTGTTATGCACAAACAATGAATCATGGAACACTATATCTAAAACTAATGATGTAATGTATGGGGATTAACATAACAATAAAAACATTTAAGAATAATAAAGAAAAAGAAAGCTTGCTATTAGACTTCCATGCAAAAGTGGGGCCGCAGTGCTAACTTCATGAAACAAGTGGGGAGGCGTGTCCTCCCTTCTCCCGGGGCCTGAGTCTCACACGGAAAATGGTTTGGGACTCCATCGCACTTCTCTCACGCAGGCACACAGCAAAATGCTTCCAGCCTCAGGAATGCCTATGTTCGCGGAAGCAGGAATTCTCTACAGAGTTGTTCCTTCGACTTAGGTGCTTGGCTTTAGGCCTGCAGGCACACCCGGGGCAACTGCACTAGCCTCGTAAACAAGAGGTGAGTTGACAGCTGCCTGTCTCTCCCTCGATTTTACCTATGGAACCTGTCCCCAGGCCCTCACCCACAGTGCAGCGTAAACTGCTTTCTCACACAGAGAGGTCGACGGTAGCTAAAGCACGGTTTCTCTACTGTGTAGTTTCTTCGAGTTAGAACGCTAGCTATTAGACTTCCATGCAAATGTGGGGCTGCCGTGCTAGCTTGGTCAAACACATGGGGAGTCGTGTTCTGCCTTTCGCTGGGGCCTGAGTCTCACTCGCAAAAAGCTTTGGACTCCCTTGCAGTGCTCTCACGCACGCACACAACAAAATGCTGCCACCCTCAGGAGCAGCTCTTTTACCTGCAGCACAGGCTCTCAACCGAGTTCTTCCTTCGAGTTAGGTGGCTTCATTTAAGCCTGCACACACACCCTGGGCAACGGTACTAGCCCCATAACCATGATGTGGGTTGAGAGCTGCCTTCTGTACCAGCCTGTCTCTCCCCTGATATTACGATATTGAAACCGTCCCCAGGCTCTCAGCCACAGTACACCCTAAACTGCTTCGCCCACAGAGAGGTCGACGGTAGCTAAAGCAGGGTTTCTCTACTGTGGTGTTTCTTCGAGTTTGAAAGCTAGCTATTAGACTTCCATTCAAATGTGGGGCTGCAGTACTAGTGTCACGGAGCAAGTGGGGAGTCGTGTTCTGGCTTCTTCCGGGGCCTGGGTCTCACAAGGAAAGTGGTTTTGGACTCACTTGCTGTGCACTCACGCATGCACACCACACAATGCGTCCACCCTGAGGCATGGCTCTTTTAGCCGAAGCAGGAATTCCCTACAGAGTTGTTCCTTTGAGTTAGGTGGTTGGCTTATGGCCTGCAGGCACACCCAGGGCAAGGGTACTAGCCTCATAAACAAGAGGTGAGTTGAGAGCTGCCTTCCGCACCGGCCTGTTTCTCACTCCATTTCACGTATGGGACCCTTTCCCCGGTCTCTCCTACACGAGCACTATACAACTCCTGCGGCTTCAGGAACGGCAATGTTAGCTAAAGCGCAGTAACGCTACAGCATTGATTCTTGGTGTTAGTAGCCTGGGAGGCGAAGGAGCTGCAGCTGGGATTCTTGACAGGCTTGTTTCTTCCCAGTCAGTGTCGAGCACATAGCATTCCAAGCACACATGGAGCAGTCGTGTTAGCTTCAGGTAGCAAGAGCTGAGTCCAGAGGTGCCTTCTGCCCAGACCTATTTCTCTCTTGGTTTCACGTATGGAACCCGTTCCCCAGGCTCTCAGCCACGGTACTCCGTGTAAAGCTTCGTCCGTCTAGAGGTCGACGGTAGCTAAAGCACGGTTTCTCTACAGTGTTGTTTCTTCGAGTTAGAACACTAGCTGTTAGACTTCCATGCAAAAGTGGGGCTGCCGTGCTAGCGTGATGAAACACATGGGGAGTCGTGTTCTGCCTTCTGCTGGGGCCTGAGGCTCACTCACAAAAAGCTTTGGACTCCCTTGCAGGGCTCTCATGCACGCACACAACAAAATGCTTCCACCCTCAGGAGCGGCTCTTTTAGCTGAAGCATGGATTCTCCAGCGAGTTTTTCCTTTGAGTTAGGCGGTTTTCATGAAGCCTGCACACACACCCGGGGCAACGGTACTAGCCCCATAACCATGGTGTGAGTTGAGAGCTGCCTTCTCTCCGGCCTGTCTCTCCCTCGATTTTCCGAAACGGAACCCGTCCCCAGGCTCTCAACCATCGTACACCCTAAACTGCTTCCTCCCACACAGAGGTCGTCGGTAGCTAAAGCACGGTTTCTCTTCAGTGTTGTTTCTCCGAGTTAGAACGCTTGCTATGAATGTCCACAATAGCCAAACTGTGGAAAGAGCCAAGATGTCCACCAACAGATGAATGGATAAAGAAGAGGGGGTATATATATATACAATGGAATATTATGCAGCCATCAAAAGGAATGAGATCTTGCCATCTGCAACGACGTGGATGGAACTGGAGGGTATCATGCTGAGCGAAATAAGTCAAACAGAGAAAGACATGTATCATATGACCTCACTGATAGGAGGAATTCTTAATCTCAGGAAACAAACTGAGGGTTGCTGGAGTTGGGGCTGGGGTGGGAGGGATGGGCTCACTGGGTGTTGGACACTGGGGAGGGTATGTGTTCTGGTAAGCGCTGTGAATTGTGCAAGACTGTTGAATCTCAGATCTGTACCTCTGAAACAAATAATGCAATATATGTTAAGAAAGAAAAGAAGAAGAAGAAGAACGTAGCAGGAGGGGAAGAATGAAGGGGGGAAAATCGGAGGGGGAGAAGAACCATGAGAGACGATGGACTCTGAAAAAGAAACTGAGGGTTCTAGAGGGGAGGGGGGTGGGAGGATGGCTTAGCCTGGTGATGGGTATTGAGCAGGGCACGTTCTGCATGGAGCACTGGGTGTTATGCACAAACAATGAATCATGGAACACTATATCTAAAACTAATGATGTAATGTATGGGGATTAACATAACAATAAAAACATTTAAGAATAATAAAGAAAAAGAAAGCTTGCTATTAGACTTCCATGCAAAAGTGGGGCCGCAGTGCTAACTTCATGAAACAAGTGGGGAGGCGTGTCCTCCCTTCTCCCGGGGCCTGAGTCTCACACGGAAAATGTTTTGGGACTCCATCGCACTTCTCTCACGCAGGCACACAGCAAAATGCTTCCAGCCTCAGGAATGCCTATGTTCGCGGAAGCAGGAATTCTCTACAGAGTTGTTCCTTCGACTTAGGTGCTTGGCTTTAGGCCTGCAGGCACACCCGGGGCAACTGCACTAGCCTCGTAAACAAGAGGTGAGTTGACAGCTGCCTGTCTCTCCCTCGATTTTACCTATGGAACCTGTCCCCAGGCCCTCACCCACAGTGCAGCGTAAACTGCTTTCTCACACAGAGAGGTCGACGGTAGCTAAAGCACGGTTTCTCTACTGTGTAGTTTCTTCGAGTTAGAACGCTAGCTATTAGACTTCCATGCAAATGTGGGGCTGCCGTGCTAGCTTGGTCAAACACATGGGGAGTCGTGTTCTGCCTTTCGCTGGGGCCTGAGTCTCACTCGCAAAAAGCTTTGGACTCCCTTGCAGTGCTCTCACGCACGCACACAACAACATGCTGCCACCCTCAGGAGCAGCTCTTTTACCTGAAGCACAGGCTCTCAACCGAGTTTTTCCTTTGAGTTAGGTGGATTCATTTAAGCCTGCACACACACCCTGGGCACCGGTACTAGCCCCATAACCATGATGTGGGTTGAGAGCTGCCTTCTGTACTGGCCTGTCTCTCCCCGATATTACGATATTGGAACCGTCCCCAGGCTCTCAGCCACAGTACACCCTAAACTGCTTCGCCCACAGAGAGGTCGACGGTAGCTAAAGCAGGGTTTCTCTACTGTGGTGTTTCTTCGAGTTTGAAAGCTAGCTATTAGACTTCCATTCAAATGTGGGGCTGCAGTACTAGTGTCACGGAGCAAGTGGGGAGTCGTGTTCTGGCTTCTTCCGGGGCCTGGCTCTCACAAGGAAAGTGGTTTTGGACTCACTTGCTGTGCACTCACGCATGCACACCACACAATGCGTCCACCCTGAGGCATGGCTCTTTTAGCCGAAGCAGGAATTCCCTACAGAGTTGTTCCTTTGAGTTAGGTGGTTGGCTTATGGCCTGCAGGCACACCCAGGGCAAGGGTACTAGCCTCATAAACAAGAGGTGAGTTGAGAGCTGCCTTCCGCACCGGCCTGTTTCTCACTCCATTTCACGTATGGGACCCTTTCCCCGGTCTCTCCTACACGAGCACTATACCACTCCTGCGGCTTCAGGAACGGCAATGTTAGCTAAAGCGCAGTAACGCTACAGCATTGATTCTTGGTGTTAGTAGCCTGGGAGGCGAAGGAGCTGCAGCTGGGATTCTTGACAGGCTTGTTTCTTCCCAGTCAGTGTCGAGCACATAGCATTCCAAGCACACATGGAGCAGTCGTGTTAGCTTCAGGTAGCAAGAGCTGAGTCCAGAGGTGCCTTCTGCCCAGACCTATTTCTCTCTTGGTTTCACGTATGGAACCCGTTCCCCAGGCTCTCAGCCACGGTACTCCGTGTAAAGCTTCGTCCGTCTAGAGGTCGACGGTAGCTAAAGCACGGTTTCTCTACAGTGTTGTTTCTTCGAGTTAGAACACTAGCTGTTAGACTTCCATGCAAAAGTGGGGCTGCCGTGCTAGCGTGATGAAACACATGGGGAGTCGTGTTCTGCCTTCTGCTGGGGCCTGAGGCTCACTCACAAAAAGCTTTGGACTCCCTTGCAGGGCTCTCATACACGCACACAACAAAATGCTTCCACCCTCAGGAGCGGCTCTTTTAGCTGAAGCATGGATTCTCCAGCGAGTTTTTCCTTCGAGTTAGGCGGTTTTCATGAAGCCTGCACACACACCCGGGGCAACGGTACTAGCCCCATAACCATGGTGTGAGTTGAGAGCTGCCTTCTCTCCGGCCTGTCTCTCCCTCGATTTTCCGAAATGGAACCCGTCCCCAGGCTCTCAACCACCGTACACCCTAAACTGCTTCCTCCCACACAGAGGTCGTCGGTAGCTAAAGCACGGTTTCTCTTCAGTGTTGTTTCTCCGAGTTAGAACGCTTGCTATGAATGTCCACAATAGCCAAACTGTGGAAAGAGCCAAGATGTCCACCAACAGATGAATGGGTAAAGAAGAGGGGATATATATATATATACAATGGAATATTATGCAGCCATCAAAAGGAATGAGATCTTGCCATCTGCAACGACGTGGATGGAACTGGAGGGTATCCTACTGAGCGAAATAAGTCAAACAGAGAAAGACATGTATCATATGACCTCACTGATAGGAGGAATTCTTAATCTCAGGAAACAAACTGAGGGTTGCTGGAGTGGGGGCTGGGGTGGGAGGGATGGGCTCACTGGGTGTTGGACACTGGGGAGGGTATGTGTTCTGGTAAGCGCTGTGAATTGTGCAAGACTGTTGAATCTCAGATCTGTACCTCTGAAACAAATAATGCAATATATGTTAAGAAAGAAAAAAAGAACAAGAAGAATGTAGCAGGAGGGGAAGAATGAAGGGGGGAAAATCGGAGGGGGAGAAGAACCATGAGGGACGATGGACTCTGAAAAAGAAACTGAGGGTTCTAGAGGGGATGGGGGTGGGAGGATGGCTTAGCCTGGTGATGGGTATTGAGCAGGGCACGTTCTGCATGGAGCACTGGGTGTTATGCACAAACAATGAATCATGGAACACTATATCTAAAACTAATGATGTAATGTATGGGGATTAACATAACAATAAAAACATTTAAGAATAATAAAGAAAAAGAAAGCTTGCTATTAGACTTCCATGCAAAAGTGGGGCCGCAGTGCTAACTTCATGAAACAAGTGGGGAGGCGTGTCCTCCCTTCTCCCGGGGCCTGAGTCTCACACGGAAAATGGTTTGGGACTCCATCGCACTTCTCTCACGCAGGCACACAGCAAAATGCTTCCAGCCTCAGGAATGCCTATGTTCGCGGAAGCAGGAATTCTCTACAGAGTTGTTCCTTCGACTTAGGTGCTTGGCTTTAGGCCTGCAGGCACACCCGGGGCAACTGCACTAGCCTCGTAAACAAGAGGTGAGTTGACAGCTGCCTGTCTCTCCCTCGATTTTACCTATGGAACCTGTCCCCAGGCCCTCACCCACAGTGCAGCGTAAACTGCTTTCTCACACAGAGAGGTCGACGGTAGCTAAAGCACGGTTTCTCTACTGTGTAGTTTCTTCGAGTTAGAACGCTAGCTATTAGACTTCCATGCAAATGTGGGGCTGCCGTGCTAGCTTGGTCAAACACATGGGGAGTCGTGTTCTGCCTTTCGCTGGGGCCTGAGTCTCACTCGCAAAAAGCTTTGGACTCCCTTGCAGTGCTCTCATGCACGCACACAACAAAATGCTTCCACCCTCACGAGCGGCTGTTTTAGCTGAAGCATGGATTCTCCACCGAGTTTCTCCTTCGACTTAGGCGGTTTTCATGAAGCCTGCACACACACCCGGGGCAACGGTCCTAGCCCCATAGCCATGGTGTGAGTTGAGATCTGCCTTCTCTCTGGCCTGTCTCTCCCTCGATTTTACGAAACGGAACCCGTCCCCAGGCTCTCACCCACAGTACACCCTAAACTGCTTCCTCCCACACAGAGGTCGTCGGTAGCTAAAGCACGGTTTCTCTTCAGTGCTGTTTCTCCGAGTTAGAACGCTTGCTATTAATGTCCACAATAGCCAAACTGTGGAAAGAGCCAAGATGTCCATCAACAGATGAATGGATAAAGAAGATGTGGTATATATATATATATATATATATATATATATATACACACACACACTGGAATATTATGCAGCCATCAAAAGGAATGAGATATTGCCATTTGCAACAACGTGGATGGAACTGGAGGGTATTATGCTGAGCGAAATAAGTCAGACAGAGAAAGACATGTATCATATGACCTCACTGATAGGAGGAATTCTTAATCTCATGAAACAAACTGAGAGTTGCTGGAGTGGGGGGTGGGGTGGGAGGGATGGGCTCACTGGGTGATGGACACTGGGGAGGGTATGTGTTCTGGTAAGCGCTGTGAATTGTGCAAGACTGTTGAATCTCAGATCTGTACCTCTGAATCAAATAATGCAATATATGTTAAGAAAGAAAAAAAGAAGAAGAAGAATGTAGCAGGAGGGGGAGAATGAAGGGGGAGAAATCAGAGGGGGAGAAGAACCATGAGAGACGATGGACTCTGAAAAAGAAACTGAGGGTTCTAGAGGGGATGGGGGTGGGAGGATGGCTTAGCCTGGTGATGGGTATTGAGCAGGGCACGTTCTGCATGGAGCACTGGGTGTTATGCACAAACAATGAATCATGGAACACTATATCTAAAACTAATGATGTAATGTATGGGGATTAACATAACAATAAAAACATTTAAGAATAATAAAGAAAAAGAAAGCTTGCTATTAGACTTCCATGCAAAAGTGGGGCCGCAGTGCTAACTTCATGAAACAAGTGGGGAGGCGTGTCCTCCCTTCTCCCGGGGCCTGAGTCTCACACGGAAAATGGTTTGGGACTCCATCGCACTTCTCTCACGCAGGCACACAGCAAAATGCTTCCAGCCTCAGGAATGCCTATGTTCGCGGAAGCAGGAATTCTCTACAGAGTTGTTCCTTCGACTTAGGTGCTTGGCTTTAGGCCTGCAGGCACACCCGGGGCAACTGCACTAGCCTCGTAAACAAGAGGTGAGTTGACAGCTGCCTGTCTCTCCCTCGATTTTACCTATGGAACCTGTCCCCAGGCCCTCACCCACAGTGCAGCGTAAACTGCTTTCTCACACAGAGAGGTCGACGGTAGCTAAAGCACGGTTTCTCTACTGTGTAGTTTCTTCGAGTTAGAACGCTAGCTATTAGACTTCCATGCAAATGTGGGGCTGCCGTGCTAGCTTGGTCAAACACATGGGGAGTCGTGTTCTGCCTTTCGCTGGGGCCTGAGTCTCACTCGCAAAAAGCTTTGGACTCCCTTGCAGTGCTCTCACGCACGCACACAACAAAATGCTGCCACCCTCAGGAGCAGCTCTTTTACCTGAAGCACAGGCTCTCAACCGAGTTTTTCCTTTGAGTTAGGTGGATTCATTTAAGCCTGTACACACACGCTGGGCACCGGTACTAGCCCCATAACCATGATGTGGGTTGAGAGCTGCCTTCTGTACCAGCCTGTCTCTCCCCCGATATTACGATATTGAAACCGTCCCCAGGCTCTCAGCCACAGTACACCCTAAACTGCTTTCTCAAACAGAGAGGTCGACGGTAGCTAAAGCAGGGTTTCTCTACTGTGGTGTTTCTTCGAGTTTGAAAGCTAGCTATTAGACTTCCATTCAAATGTGGGGCTGCAGTACTAGTGTCACGGAGCAAGTGGGGAGTCGTGTTCTGGCTTCTTCCGGGGCCTGGGTCTCACAAGGAAAGTGGTTTTGGACTCACTTGCTGTGCACTCACGCATGCACACCACACAATGCGTCCACCCTGAGGCATGGCTCTTTTAGCCGAAGCAGGAATTCCCTACAGAGTTGTTCCTTTGAGTTAGGTGGTTGGCTTATGGCCTGCAGGCACACCCAGGGCAAGGGTACTAGCCTCATAAACAAGAGGTGAGTTGAGAGCTGCCTTCCGCACCGGCCTGTTTCTCACTCCATTTCACGTATGGGACCCTTTCCCCGGTCTCTCCTACACGAGCACTATACAACTCCTGCGGCTTCAGGAACGGCAATGTTAGCTAAAGCGCAGTAACGCTACAGCATTGATTCTTGGTGTTAGTAGCCTGGGAGGCGAAGGAGCTGCAGCTGGGATTCTTGACAGGCTTGTTTCTTCCCAGTCAGTGTCGAGCACATAGCATTCCAAGCACACATGGAGCAGTCGTGTTAGCTTCAGGTAGCAAGAGCTGAGTCCAGAGGTGCCTTCTGCCCAGACCTATTTCTCTCTTGGTTTCACGTATGGAACCCGTTCCCCAGGCTCTCAGCCACGGTACTCCGTGTAATGCTTCGTCCGTCTAGAGGTCGACGGTAGCTAAAGCACGGTTTCTCTACAGTGTTGTTTCTTCGAGTTAGAACACTAGCTGTTAGACTTCCATGCAAAAGAGGGGCTGCCGTGCTAGCGTGATGAAACACATGGGGAGTCGTGTTCTGCCTTCTGCTGGGGCCTGAGGCTCACTCACAAAAAGCTTTGGACTCCCTTGCAGGGCTCTCATGCACGCACACAACAAAATGCTTCCACCCTCAGGAGCGGCTCTTTTAGCTGAAGCATGGATTCTCCAGCGAGTTTTTCCTTCGAGTTAGGCGGTTTTCATGAAGCCTGCACACACACCCGGGGCAACGGTCCTAGCCCCATAACCATGGTGTGAGTTGAGAGCTGCCTTCTCTCCGGCCTGTCTCTCCCTCGATTTTCCGAAACGGAACCCGTCCCCAGGCTCTCAACCACCGTACACCCTAAACTGCTTCCTCCCACACAGAGGTCGTCGGTAGCTAAAGCACGGTTTCTCTTCAGTGTTGTTTCTCCGAGTTAGAACGCTTGCTATGAATGTCCACAATAGCCAAACTGTGGAAAGAGCCAAGATGTCCATCAACAGATGAATGGATAAAGAAGAGGGGGTATATATATATACAATGGAATATTATGCAGCCATCAAAAGGAATGAGATCTTGCCATCTGCAACGACGTGGATGGAACTGGAGGGTATCCTGCTGAGCGAAATAAGTCAAACAGAGAAAGACATGTATCATATGACCTCACTGATAGGAGGAATTCTTAATCTCAGGAAACAAACTGAGGGTTGTTGGAGTGGGGGCTGGGGTGGGAGGGATTGGCTCACTGGGTGTTGGACACTGGGGAGGGTATGTGTTCTGGTAAGCGCTGTGAATTGTGCAAGACTGTTGAATCTCAGATCTGTACCTCTGAAACAAATAATGCAATATATGTTAAGAAAGAAAAGAAGAAGAAGAAGAACGTAGCAGGAGGGGAAGAATGAAGGGGGGAAAATCGGAGGGGGAGAAGAACCATGAGAGACGATGGACTCTGAAAAAGAAACTGAGGGTTCTAGAGGGGAGGGGGGTGGGAGGATGGCTTAGCCTGGTGATGGGTATTGAGCAGGGCACGTTCTGCATGGAGCACTGGGTGTTATGCACAAACAATGAATCATGGAACACTATATCTAAAACTAATGATGTAATGTATGGGGATTAACATAACAATAAAAACATTTAAGAATAATAAAGAAAAAGAAAGCTTGCTATTAGACTTCCATGCAAAAGTGGGGCCGCAGTGCTAACTTCATGAAACAAGTGGGGAGGCGTGTCCTCCCTTCTCCCGGGGCCTGAGTCTCACACGGAAAGTGGTTTGGGACTCCATCGCACTTCTCTCACGCAGGCACACAGCAAAATGCTTCCAGCCTCAGGAATGCCTATGTTCGCGGAAGCAGGAATTCTCTACAGAGTTGTTCCTTCGACTTAGGTGCTTGGCTTTAGGCCTGCAGGCACACCCGGGGCAACTGCACTAGCCTCGTAAACAAGAGGTGAGTTGACAGCTGCCTGTCTCTCCCTCGATTTTACCTATGGAACCTGTCCCCAGGCCCTCACCCACAGTGCAGCGTAAACTGCTTTCTCACACAGAGAGGTCGACGGTAGCTAAAGCACGGTTTCTCTACTGTGTAGTTTCTTCGAGTTAGAACGCTAGCTATTAGACTTCCATGCAAATGTGGGGCTGCCGTGCTAGCTTGGTCAAACACATGGGGAGTCGTGTTCTGCCTTTCGCTGGGGCCTGAGTCTCACTCGCAAAGGCTTTGGACTCCCTTGCAGTGCTCCCACGCACGCACACAACAAAATGCTGCCACCCTCAGGAGCAGCTCTTTTACCTGAAGCACAGGCTCTCAACCGAGTTTTTCCTTTGAGTTAGGTGGATTCATTTAAGCCTGCACACACACCCTGGGCACCGGTACTAGCCCCATAACCATGATGTGGGTTGAGAGCTGCCGTCTGTACTGGCCTGTCTCTCCCCGATATTACGATATTGGAACCGTCCCCAGGCTCTCAACCACAGTACACCCTAAACTGCTTCGCCCACAGAGAGGTCGACGGTAGCTAAAGCAGGGTTTCTCTACTGTGTAGTTTCTTCGAGTTAGAACGCTAGCTATTAGACTTCCATGCAAATGTGGGGCTGCCGTGCTAGCTTGGTCAAACACATGGGGAGTCGTGTTCTGCCTTTCGCTGGGGCCTGAGTCTCACTCGCAAAAAGCTTTGGACTCCCTTGCAGTGCTCTCACGCACGCACACAACAAAATGCTGCCACCCTCAGGAGCAGCTCTTTTACCTGCAGCACAGGCTCTCAACCGAGTTCTTCCTTCGAGTTAGGTGGCTTCATTTAAGCCTGCACACACACCCTGGGCAACGGTACTAGCCCCATAACCATGATGTGGGTTGAGAGCTGCCTTCTGTACCAGCCTGTCTCTCCCCCGATATTAGGATATTGAAACCGTCCCCAGGCTCTCAGCCACAGTACACCCTAAACTGCTTCGCCCACAGAGAGGTCGACGGTAGCTAAAGCAGGGTTTCTCTACTGTGGTGTTTCTTCGAGTTTGAAAGCTAGCTATTAGACTTCCATTCAAAGGTGGGGCTGCAGTACTAGTGTCACGGAGCAAGTGGGGAGTCGTGTTCTGGCTTCTTCCGGGGCCTGGGTCTCACAAGGAAAGTGGTTTTGGACTCACTTGCTGTGCACTCACGCATGCACACCACACAATGCGTCCACCCTGAGGCATGGCTCTTTTAGCCGAAGCAGGAATTCCCTACAGAGTTGTTCCTTTGAGTTAGGTGGTTGGCTTATGGCCTGCAGGCACACCCAGGGCAAGGGTACTAGCCTCATAAACAAGAGGTGAGTTGAGAGCTGCCTTCCGCACCGGCCTGTTTCTCACTCCATTTCACGTATGGGACCCTTTCCCCGGTCTCTCCTACACGAGCACTATACAACTCCTGCGGCTTCAGGAACGGCAATGTTAGCTAAAGCGCAGTAACGCTACAGCATTGATTCTTGGTGTTAGTAGCCTGGGAGGCGAAGGAGCTGCAGCTGGGATTCTTGACAGGCTTGTTTCTTCCCAGTCAGTGTCGAGCACATAGCATTCCAAGCACACATGGAGCAGTCGTGTTAGCTTCAGGTAGCAAGAGCTGAGTCCAGAGGTGCCTTCTGCCCAGACCTATTTCTCTCTTGGTTTCACGTATGGAACCCGTTCCCCAGGCTCTCAGCCACGGTACTCCGTGTAAAGCTTCGTCCGTCTAGAGGTCGACGGTAGCTAAAGCACGGTTTCTCTACAGTGTTGTTTCTTCGAGTTAGAACACTAGCTGTTAGACTTCCATGCAAAAGTGGGGCTGCCGTGCTAGCGTGATGAAACACATGGGGAGTCGTGTTCTGCCTTCTGCTGGGGCCTGAGGCTCACTCACAAAAAGCTTTGGACTCCCTTGCAGGGCTCTCATGCACGCACACAACAAAATGCTTCCACCCTCAGGAGCGGCTCTTTTAGCTGAAGCATGGATTCTCCAGCGAGTTTTTCCTTTGAGTTAGGCGGTTTTCATGAAGCCTGCACACACACCCGGGGCAACGGTACTAGCCCCATAACCATGGTGTGAGTTGAGAGCTGCCTTCTCTCCGGCCTGTCTCTCCCTCGATTTTCCGAAACGGAACCCGTCCCCAGGCTCTCAACCATCGTACACCCTAAACTGCTTCCTCCCACACAGAGGTCGTCGGTAGCTAAAGCACGGTTTCTCTTCAGTGTTGTTTCTCCGAGTTAGAACGCTTGCTATGAATGTCCACAATAGCCAAACTGTGGAAAGAGCCAAGATGTCCACCAACAGATGAATGGATAAAGAAGAGGGGGTATATATATATACAATGGAATATTATGCAGCCATCAAAAGGAATGAGATCTTGCCATCTGCAACGACGTGGATGGAACTGGAGGGTATCATGCTGAGCGAAATAAGTCAAACAGAGAAAGACATGTATCATATGACCTCACTGATAGGAGGAATTCTTAATCTCAGGAAACAAACTGAGGGTTGCTGGAGTTGGGGCTGGGGTGGGAGGGATGGGCTCACTGGGTGTTGGACACTGGGGAGGGTATGTGTTCTGGTAAGCGCTGTGAATTGTGCAAGACTGTTGAATCTCAGATCTGTACCTCTGAAACAAATAATGCAATATATGTTAAGAAAGAAAAGAAGAAGAAGAAGAACGTAGCAGGAGGGGAAGAATGAAGGGGGGAAAATCGGAGGGGGAGAAGAACCATGAGAGACGATGGACTCTGAAAAAGAAACTGAGGGTTCTAGAGGGGAGGGGGGTGGGAGGATGGCTTAGCCTGGTGATGGGTATTGAGCAGGGCACGTTCTGCATGGAGCACTGGGTGTTATGCACAAACAATGAATCATGGAACACTATATCTAAAACTAATGATGTAATGTATGGGGATTAACATAACAATAAAAACATTTAAGAATAATAAAGAAAAAGAAAGCTTGCTATTAGACTTCCATGCAAAAGTGGGGCCGCAGTGCTAACTTCATGAAACAAGTGGGGAGGCGTGTCCTCCCTTCTCCCGGGGCCTGAGTCTCACACGGAAAATGGTTTGGGACTCCATCGCACTTCTCTCACGCAGGCACACAGCAAAATGCTTCCAGCCTCAGGAATGCCTATGTTCGCGGAAGCAGGAATTCTCTACAGAGTTGTTCCTTCGACTTAGGTGCTTGGCTTTAGGCCTGCAGGCACACCCGGGGCAACTGCACTAGCCTCGTAAACAAGAGGTGAGTTGACAGCTGCCTGTCTCTCCCTCGATTTTACCTATGGAACCTGTCCCCAGGCCCTCACCCACAGTGCAGCGTAAACTGCTTTCTCACACAGAGAGGTCGACGGTAGCTAAAGCACGGTTTCTCTACTGTGTAGTTTCTTCGAGTTAGAACGCTAGCTATTAGACTTCCATGCAAATGTGGGGCTGCCGTGCTAGCTTGGTCAAACACATGGGGAGTCGTGTTCTGCCTTTCGCTGGGGCCTGAGTCTCACTCGCAAAAAGCTTTGGACTCCCTTGCAGTGCTCTCACGCACGCACACAACAACATGCTGCCACCCTCAGGAGCAGCTCTTTTACCTGAAGCACAGGCTCTCAACCGAGTTTTTCCTTTGAGTTAGGTGGATTCATTTAAGCCTGCACACACACCCTGGGCACCGGTACTAGCCCCATAACCATGATGTGGGTTGAGAGCTGCCTTCTGTACTGGCCTGTCTCTCCCCCGATATTACGATATTGAAACCGTCCCCAGGCTCTCAGCCACAGTACACCCTAAACTGCTTCGCCCACAGAGAGGTCGACGGTAGCTAAAGCAGGGTTTCTCTACTGTGGTGTTTCTTCGAGTTTGAAAGCTAGCTATTAGACTTCCATTCAAATGTGGGGCTGCAGTACTAGTGTCACGGAGCAAGTGGGGAGTCGTGTTCTGGCTTCTTCCGGGGCCTGGCTCTCACAAGGAAAGTGGTTTTGGACTCACTTGCTGTGCACTCACGCATGCACACCACACAATGCGTCCACCCTGAGGCATGGCTCTTTTAGCCGAAGCAGGAATTCCCTACAGAGTTGTTCCTTTGAGTTAGGTGGTTGGCTTATGGCCTGCAGGCACACCCAGGGCAAGGGTACTAGCCTCATAAACAAGAGGTGAGTTGAGAGCTGCCTTCCGCACCGGCCTGTTTCTCACTCCATTTCACGTATGGGACCCTTTCCCCGGTCTCTCCTACACGAGCACTATACCACTCCTGCGGCTTCAGGAACGGCAATGTTAGCTAAAGCGCAGTAACGCTACAGCATTGATTCTTGGTGTTAGTAGCCTGGGAGGCGAAGGAGCTGCAGCTGGGATTCTTGACAGGCTTGTTTCTTCCCAGTCAGTGTCGAGCACATAGCATTCCAAGCACACATGGAGCAGTAGTGTTAGCTTCAGGTAGCAAGAGCTGAGTCCAGAGGTGCCTTCTGCCCAGACCTATTTCTCTCTTGGTTTCACGTATGGAACCCGTTCCCCAGGCTCTCAGCCACGGTACTCCGTGTAATGCTTCGTCCGTCTAGAGGTCGACGGTAGCTAAAGCACAGTTTCTCTACAGTGTTGTTTCTTCGAGTTAGAACACTAGCTGTTAGACTTCCATGCAAAAGTGGGGCTGCCGTGCTAGCGTGATGAAACACATGGGGAGTCGTGTTCTGCCTTCTGCTGGGGCCTGAGGCTCACTCACAAAAAGCTTTGGACTCCCTTGCAGGGCTCTCATGCACGCACACAACAAAATGCTTCCACCCTCAAGAGCGGCTCTTTTAGCTGAAGCATGGATTCTCCAGCGAGTTTTTCCTTCGAGTTAGGCGGTTTTCATGAAGCCTGCACACACACCCGGGGCAACGGTACTAGCCCCATAACCATGGTGTGAGTTGAGAGCTGCCTTCTCTCCGGCCTGTCTCTCCCTCGATTTTCCGAAATGGAACCCGTCCCCAGGCTCTCAACCACCGTACACCCTAAACTGCTTCCTCCCACACAGAGGTCGTCGGTAGCTAAAGCACGGTTTCTCTTCAGTGTTGTTTCTCCGAGTTAGAACGCTTGCTATGAATGTCCACAATAGCCAAACTGTGGAAAGAGCCAAGATGTCCACCAACAGATGAATGGGTAAAGAAGAGGGGATATATATATATATACAATGGAATATTATGCAGCCATCAAAAGGAATGAGATCTTGCCATCTGCAACGACGTGGATGGAACTGGAGGGTATCCTGCTGAGCGAAATAAGTCAAACAGAGAAAGACATGTATCATATGACCTCACTGATAGGAGGAATTCTTAATCTCAGGAAACAAACTGAGGGTTGCTGGAGTGGGGGCTGGGGTGGGAGGGATGGGCTCACTGGGTGTTGGACACTGGGGAGGGTATGTGTTCTGGTAAGCGCTGTGAATTGTGCAAGACTGTTGAATCTCAGATCTGTACCTCTGAAACAAATAATGCAATATATGTTAAGAAAGAAAAAAAGAACAAGAAGAATGTAGCAGGAGGGGAAGAATGAAGGGGGGAAAATCGGAGGGGGAGAAGAACCATGAGGGACGATGGACTCTGAAAAAGAAACTGAGGGTTCTAGAGGGGATGGGGGTGGGAGGATGGCTTAGCCTGGTGATGGGTATTGAGCAGGGCACGTTCTGCATGGAGCACTGGGTGTTATGCACAAACAATGAATCATGGAACACTATATCTAAAACTAATGATGTAATGTATGGGGATTAACATAACAATAAAAACATTTAAGAATAATAAAGAAAAAGAAAGCTTGCTATTAGACTTCCATGCAAAAGTGGGGCCGCAGTGCTAACTTCATGAAACAAGTGGGGAGGCGTGTCCTCCCTTCTCCCGGGGCCTGAGTCTCACACGGAAAGTGGTTTGGGACTCCATCGCACTTCTCTCACGCAGGCACACAGCAAAATGCTTCCAGCCTCAGGAATGCCTATGTTCGCGGAAGCAGGAATTCTCTACAGAGTTGTTCCTTCGACTTAGGTGCTTGGCTTTAGGCCTGCAGGCACACCCGGGGCAACTGCACTAGCCTCGTAAACAAGAGGTGAGTTGACAGCTGCCTGTCTCTCCCTCGATTTTACCTATGGAACCTGTCCCCAGGCCCTCACCCACAGTGCAGCGTAAACTGCTTTCTCACACAGAGAGGTCGACGGTAGCTAAAGCACGGTTTCTCTACTGTGTAGTTTCTTCGAGTTAGAACGCTAGCTATTAGACTTCCATGCAAATGTGGGGCTGCCGTGCTAGCTTGGTCAAACACATGGGGAGTCGTGTTCTGCCTTTCGCTGGGGCCTGAGTCTCACTCGCAAAAAGCTTTGGACTCCCTTGCAGTGCTCTCACGCACGCACACAACAAAATGCTGCCACCCTCAGGAGCAGCTCTTTTACCTGAAGCACAGGCTCTCAACCGAGTTTTTCCTTTGAGTTAGGTGGATTCATTTAAGCCTGCACACACACCCTGGGCACCGGTACTAGCCCCATAACCATGATGTGGGTTGAGAGCTGCCTTCTGTACTGGCCTGTCTCTCCCCGATATTACGATATTGGAACCGTCCCCAGGCTCTCAGCCACAGTACACCCTAAACTGCTTCGCCCACAGAGAGGTCGACGGTAGCTAAAGCAGGGTTTCTCTACTGTGGTGTTTCTTCGAGTTTGAAAGCTAGCTATTAGACTTCCATTCAAATGTGGGGCTGCAGTACTAGTGTCACGGAGCAAGTGGGGAGTCGTGTTCTGGCTTCTTCCGGGGCCTGGCTCTCACAAGGAAAGTGGTTTTGGACTCACTTGCTGTGCACTCACGCATGCACACCACACAATGCGTCCACCCTGAGGCATGGCTCTTTTAGCCGAAGCAGGAATTCCCTACAGAGTTGTTCCTTTGAGTTAGGTGGTTGGCTTATGGCCTGCAGGCACACCCAGGGCAAGGGTACTAGCCTCATAAACAAGAGGTGAGTTGAGAGCTGCCTTCCGCACCGGCCTGTTTCTCACTCCATTTCACGTATGGGACCCTTTCCCCGGTCTCTCCTACACGAGCACTATACCACTCCTGCGGCTTCAGGAACGGCAATGTTAGCTAAAGCGCAGTAACGCTACAGCATTGATTCTTGGTGTTAGTAGCCTGGGAGGCGAAGGAGCTGCAGCTGGGATTCTTGACAGGCTTGTTTCTTCCCAGTCAGTGTCGAGCACATAGCATTCCAAGCACACATGGAGCAGTCGTGTTAGCTTCAGGTAGCAAGAGCTGAGTCCAGAGGTGCCTTCTGCCCAGACCTATTTCTCTCTTGGTTTCACGTATGGAACCCGTTCCCCAGGCTCTCAGCCACGGTACTCCGTGTAATGCTTCCTCCGTCTAGAGGTCGACGGTAGCTAAAGCACGGTTTCTCTACAGTGTTGTTTCTTCGAGTTAGAACACTAGCTGTTAGACTTCCATGCAAAAGTGGGGCTGCCGTGCTAGCGTGATGAAACACATGGGGAGTCGTGTTCTGCCTTCTGCTGGGGCCTGAGGCTCACTCACAAAAAGCTTTGGACTCCCTTGCAGGGCTCTCATGCACGCACACAACAAAATGCTTCCACCCTCAAGAGCGGCTCTTTTAGCTGAAGCATGGATTCTCCAGCGAGTTTTTCCTTCGAGTTAGGCGGTTTTCATGAAGCCTGCACACACACCCGGGGCAACGGTACTAGCCCCATAACCATGGTGTGAGTTGAGAGCTGCCTTCTCTCCGGCCTGTCTCTCCCTCGATTTTCCGAAATGGAACCCGTCCCCAGGCTCTCAACCACCGTACACCCTAAACTGCTTCCTCCCACACAGAGGTCGTCGGTAGCTAAAGCATGGTTTCTCTTCAGTGTTGTTTCTCCGAGTTAGAACGCTTGCTATGAATGTCCACAATAGCCAAACTGTGGAAAGAGCCAAGATGTCCACCAACAGATGAATGGGTAAAGAAGAGGGGATATATATATATATACAATGGAATATTATGCAGCCATCAAAAGGAATGAGATCTTGCCATCTGCAACGACGTGGATGGAACTGGAGGGTATCCTGCTGAGCGAAATAAGTCAAACAGAGAAAGACATGTATCATATGACCTCACTGATAGGAGGAATTCTTAATCTCAGGAAACAAACTGAGGGTTGCTGGAGTGGGGGCTGGGGTGGGAGGGATGGGCTCACTGGGTGTTGGACACTGGGGAGGGTATGTGTTCTGGTAAGCGCTGTGAATTGTGCAAGACTGTTGAATCTCAGATCTGTACCTCTGAAACAAATAATGCAATATATGTTAAGAAAGAAAAAAAGAACAAGAAGAATGTAGCAGGAGGGGAAGAATGAAGGGGGGAAAATCGGAGGGGGAGAAGAACCATGAGGGACGATGGACTCTGAAAAAGAAACTGAGGGTTCTAGAGGGGATGGGGGTGGGAGGATGGCTTAGCCTGGTGATGGGTATTGAGCAGGGCACGTTCTGCATGGAGCACTGGGTGTTATGCACAAACAATGAATCATGGAACACTATATCTAAAACTAATGATGTAATGTATGGGGATTAACATAACAATAAAAACATTTAAGAATAATAAAGAAAAAGAAAGCTTGCTATTAGACTTCCATGCAAAAGTGGGGCCGCAGTGCTAACTTCATGAAACAAGTGGGGAGGCGTGTCCTCCCTTCTCCCGGGGCCTGAGTCTCACACGGAAAATGGTTTGGGACTCCATCGCACTTCTCTCACGCAGGCACACAGCAAAATGCTTCCAGCCTCAGGAATGCCTATGTTCGCGGAAGCAGGAATTCTCTACAGAGTTGTTCCTTCGACTTAGGTGCTTGGCTTTAGGCCTGCAGGCACACCCGGGGCAACTGCACTAGCCTCGTAAACAAGAGGTGAGTTGACAGCTGCCTGTCTCTCCCTCGATTTTACCTATGGAACCTGTCCCCAGGCCCTCACCCACAGTGCAGCGTAAACTGCTTTCTCACACAGAGAGGTCGACGGTAGCTAAAGCACGGTTTCTCTACTGTGTAGTTTCTTCGAGTTAGAACGCTAGCTATTAGACTTCCATGCAAATGTGGGGCTGCCGTGCTAGCTTGGTCAAACACATGGGGAGTCGTGTTCTGCCTTTCGCTGGGGCCTGAGTCTCACTCGCAAAAAGCTTTGGACTCCCTTGCAGTGCTCTCACGCACGCACACAACAAAATGCTGTCACCCTCAGGAGCAGCTCTTTTACCTGAAGCACAGGCTCTCAACCGAGTTTTTCCTTTGAGTTAGGTGGATTCATTTAAGCCTGCACACACACCCTGGGCACCGGTACTAGCCCCATAACCATGATGTGGGTTGAGAGCTGCCTTCTGTACTGGCCTGTCTCTCCCCGATATTACGATATTGGAACCGTCCCCAGGCTCTCAGCCACAGTACACCCTAAACTGCTTCGCCCACAGAGAGGTCGACGGTAGCTAAAGCAGGGTTTCTCTACTGTGGTGTTTCTTCGAGTTTGAAAGCTAGCTATTAGACTTCCATTCAAATGTGGGGCTGCAGTACTAGTGTCACGGAGCAAGTGGGGAGTCGTGTTCTGGCTTCTTCCGGGGCCTGGCTCTCACAAGGAAAGTGGTTTTGGACTCACTTGCTGTGCACTCACGCATGCACACCACACAATGCGTCCACCCTGAGGCATGGCTCTTTTAGCCGAAGCAGGAATTCCCTACAGAGTTGTTCCTTTGAGTTAGGTGGTTGGCTTATGGCCTGCAGGCACACCCAGGGCAAGGGTACTAGCCTCATAAACAAGAGGTGAGTTGAGAGCTGCCTTCCGCACCGGCCTGTTTCTCACTCCATTTCACGTATGGGACCCTTTCCCCGGTCTCTCCTACACGAGCACTATACCACTCCTGCGGCTTCAGGAACGGCAATGTTAGCTAAAGCGCAGTAACGCTACAGCATTGATTCTTGGTGTTAGTAGCCTGGGAGGCGAAGGAGCTGCAGCTGGGATTCTTGACAGGCTTGTTTCTTCCCAGTCAGTGTCGAGCACATAGCATTCCAAGCACACATGGAGCAGTAGTGTTAGCTTCAGGTAGCAAGAGCTGAGTCCAGAGGTGCCTTCTGCCCAGACCTATTTCTCTCTTGGTTTCACGTATGGAACCCGTTCCCCAGGCTCTCAGCCACGGTACTCCGTGTAATGCTTCGTCCGTCTAGAGGTCGACGGTAGCTAAAGCACGGTTTCTCTACAGTGTTGTTTCTTCGAGTTAGAACACTAGCTGTTAGACTTCCATGCAAAAGTGGGGCTGCCGTGCTAGCGTGATGAAACACATGGGGAGTCGTGTTCTGCCTTCTGCTGGGGCCTGAGGCTCACTCACAAAAAGCTTTGGACTCCCTTGCAGGGCTCTCATGCACGCACACAACAAAATGCTTCCACCCTCAAGAGCGGCTCTTTTAGCTGAAGCATGGATTCTCCAGCGAGTTTTTCCTTCGAGTTAGGCGGTTTTCATGAAGCCTGCACACACACCCGGGGCAACGGTACTAGCCCCATAACCATGGTGTGAGTTGAGAGCTGCCTTCTCTCCGGCCTGTCTCTCCCTCGATTTTCCGAAATGGAACCCGTCCCCAGGCTCTCAACCACCGTACACCCTAAACTGCTTCCTCCCACACAGAGGTCGTCGGTAGCTAAAGCACGGTTTCTCTTCAGTGTTGTTTCTCCGAGTTAGAACGCTTGCTATGAATGTCCACAATAGCCAAACTGTGGAAAGAGCCAAGATGTCCACCAACAGATGAATGGGTAAAGAAGAGGGGATATATATATATATACAATGGAATATTATGCAGCCATCAAAAGGAATGAGATCTTGCCATCTGCAACGACGTGGATGGAACTGGAGGGTATCCTGCTGAGCGAAATAAGTCAAACAGAGAAAGACATGTATCATATGACCTCACTGATAGGAGGAATTCTTAATCTCAGGAAACAAACTGAGGGTTGCTGGAGTGGGGGCTGGGGTGGGAGGGATGGGCTCACTGGGTGTTGGACACTGGGGAGGGTATGTGTTCTGGTAAGCGCTGTGAATTGTGCAAGACTGTTGAATCTCAGATCTGTACCTCTGAAACAAATAATGCAATATATGTTAAGAAAGAAAAAAAGAACAAGAAGAATGTAGCAGGAGGGGAAGAATGAAGGGGGGAAAATCGGAGGGGAGAAGAACCATGAGGGACGATGGACTCTGAAAAAGAAACTGAGGGTTCTAGAGGGGAGGGGGGTGGGAGGATGGCTTAGCCTGGTGATGGGTATTGAGCAGGGCACGTTCTGCATGGAGCACTGGGTGTTATGCACAAACAATGAATCATGGAACACTATATCTAAAACTAATGATGTAATGTATGGGGATTAACATAACAATAAAAACATTTAAGAATAATAAAGAAAAAGAAAGCTTGCTATTAGACTTCCATGCAAAAGTGGGGCCGCAGTGCTAACTTCATGAAACAAGTGGGGAGGCGTGTCCTCCCTTCTCCCGGGGCCTGAGTCTCACACGGAAAATGGTTTGGGACTCCATCGCACTTCTCTCACGCAGGCACACAGCAAAATGCTTCCAGCCTCAGGAATGCCTATGTTCGCGGAAGCAGGAATTCTCTACAGAGTTGTTCCTTCGACTTAGGTGCTTGGCTTTAGGCCTGCAGGCACACCCGGGGCAACTGCACTAGCCTCGTAAACAAGAGGTGAGTTGACAGCTGCCTGTCTCTCCCTCGATTTTACCTATGGAACCTGTCCCCAGGCCCTCACCCACAGTGCAGCGTAAACTGCTTTCTCACACAGAGAGGTCGACGGTAGCTAAAGCACGGTTTCTCTACTGTGTAGTTTCTTCGAGTTAGAACGCTAGCTATTAGACTTCCATGCAAATGTGGGGCTGCCGTGCTAGCTTGGTCAAACACATGGGGAGTCGTGTTCTTCCTTTCGCTGCGGCCTGAGTCTCACTCGCAAAAAGCTTTGGACTCCCTTGCAGTGCTCTCACGCACGCACACAACAAAATGCTGCCACCCTCAGGAGCCGCTCTTTTACCTGAAGCACAGGCTCTCAACCGAGTTTTTCCTTTGAGTTAGGTGGATTCATTTAAGCCTGCACACACACCCTGGCCACCGGTACTAGCCCCATAACCATGATGTGGGTTGAGAGCTGCCTTCTGTAGTGGCCTGTCTCTCCCCGATATTAGGATATTGAAACCGTCCCCAGGCTCTCAGCCACAGTACACCCTAAACTGCTTCGCCCACAGAGAGGTCGACGGTAGCTAAAGCACGGTTTCTCTACTGTGTAGTTTCTTCGAGTTAGAACGCTAGCTATTAGACTTCCATGCAAATGTGGGGCTGCCGTGCTAGCTTGGTCAAACACATGGGGAGTCGTGTTCTGCCTTTCGCTGGGGCCTGAGTCTCACTCGCAAAAAGCTTTGGACTCCCTTGCAGTGCTCTCACGCACGCACACAACAATATGCTGCCACCCTCAGGAGCAGCTCTTTTACCTGCAGCACAGGCTCTCAACCGAGTTCTTCCTTCGAGTTAGGTGGCTTCATTTAAGCCTGCACACACACCCTGGGCAACGGTACTAGCCCCATAACCATGATGTGGGTTGAGAGCTGCCTTCTGTACCAGCCTGTCTCTCCCCCGATATTACGATATTGAAACCGTCCCCAGGCTCTCAGCCACAGTACACCCTAAACTGCTTCGCCCACAGAGAGGTCGACGGTAGCTAAAGCAGGGTTTCTCTACTGTGGTGTTTCTTCGAGTTTGAAAGCTAGCTATTAGACTTCCATTCAAATGTGGGGCTGCAGTACTAGTGTCACGGAGCAAGTGGGGAGTCGTGTTCTGGCTTCTTCCGGGGCCTGGGTCTCACAAGGAAAGTGGTTTTGGACTCACTTGCTGTGCACTCACGCATGCACACCACACAATGCGTCCACCCTGAGGCATGGCTCTTTTAGCCGAAGCAGGAATTCCCTACAGAGTTGTTCCTTTGAGTTAGGTGGTTGGCTTATGGCCTGCAGGCACACCCAGGGCAAGGGTACTAGCCTCATAAACAAGAGGTGAGTTGAGAGCTGCCTTCCGCACCGGCCTGTTTCTCACTCCATTTCACGTATGGGACCCTTTCCCCGGTCTCTCCTACACGAGCACTATACAACTCCTGCGGCTTCAGGAACGGCAATGTTAGCTAAAGCGCAGTAACGCTACAGCATTGATTCTTGGTGTTAGTAGCCTGGGAGGCGAATGAGCTGCAGCTGGGATTCTTGACAGGCTTGTTTCTTCCCAGTCAGTGTCGAGCACATAGCATTCCAAGCACACATGGAGCAGTAGTGTTAGCTTCAGGTAGCAAGAGCTGAGTCCAGAGGTGCCTTCTGCCCAGACCTATTTCTCTCTTGGTTTCACGTATGGAACCCGTTCCCCAGGCTCTCAGCCACGGTACTCCGTGTAATGCTTCGTCCGTCTAGAGGTCGACGGTAGCTAAAGCACGGTTTCTCTACAGTGTTGTTTCTTCGAGTTAGAACACTAGCTGTTAGACTTCCATGCAAAAGTGGGGCTGCCGTGCTAGCGTGATGAAACACATGGGGAGTCGTGTTCTGCCTTCTGCTGGGGCCTGAGGCTCACTCACAAAAAGCTTTGGACTCCCTTGCAGGGCTCTCATGCACGTACACAACAAAAGGCTTCCACCCTCAGGAGCGGCTCTTTTAGCTGAAGCATGGATTCTCCAGCGAGTTTTTCCTTCGAGTTAGGCGGTTTTCATGAAGCCTGCACACACACCCGGGGCAACGGTACTAGCCCCATAACCATGGTGTGAGTTGAGAGCTGCCTTCTCTCCGGCCTGTCTCTCCCTCGATTTTCCGAAACGGAACCAGTCCCCAGGCTCTCAACCACCGTACACCCTAAACTGCTTCCTCCCACACAGAGGTCGTCGGTAGCTAAAGCACGGTTTCTCTTCAGTGTTGTTTCTCCGAGTTAGAACGCTTGCTATGAATGTCCACAATAGCCAAACTGTGGAAAGTGCCAAGATGTCCACCAACAGATGAATGGGTAAAGAAGAGGGGGCATATATATATATATATATACAATGGAATATTATGCAGCCATCAAAAGGAATGAGATCTTGCCATCTGCAACGACGTGGATGGAACTGGAGGGTATCCTGCTGAGCGAAATAAGTCAAACAGAGAAAGACATGTATCATATGACCTCACTGATAGGAGGAATTCTTAATCTCAGGAAACAAACTGAGGGTTGCTGGAGTGGGGGCTGGGGTGGGAGGGATGGGCTCACTGGGTGTTGGACACTGGGGAGGGTATGTGTTCTGGTAAGCGCTGTGAATTGTGCAAGACTGTTGAATCTCAGATCTGTACCTCTGAAACAAATAATGCAATATATGTTAAGAAAGAAAAGAAGAAGAAGAAGAACGTAGCAGGAGGGGAAGAATGAAGGGGGGAAAATCGGAGGGGGAGAAGAACCATGAGAGACGATGGACTCTGAAAAAGAAACTGAGGGTTCTAGAGGGGAGGGGGGTGGGAGGATGGCTTAGCCTGGTGATGGGTATTGAGCAGGGCACGTTCTGCATGGAGCACTGGGTGTTATGCACAAACAATGAATCAAGGAACACTATATCTAAAACTAATGATGTAATGTATGGGGATTAACATAACAATAAAAACATTTAATAATAATAAAGAAAAAGAAAGCTTGCTATTAGACTTCCATGCAAAAGTGGGGCCGCAGTGCTAACTTCATGAAACAAGTGGGGAGGCGTGTCCTCCCTTCTCCCGGGGCCTGAGTCTCACACGGAAAATGGTTTGGGACTCCATCGCACTTCTCTCACGCAGGCACACAGAAAATGCTTCCAGCCTCAGGAATGCCTATGTTCGCGGAAGCAGGAATTCTCTACAGAGTTGTTCCTTCGACTTAGGTGCTTGGCTTTAGGCCTGCAGGCACACCCGGGGCAACTGCACTAGCCTCGTAAACAAGAGGTGAGTTGACAGCTGCCTGTCTCTCCCTCGATTTTACCTATGGAACCTGTCCCCAGGCCCTCACCCACAGTGCAGCGTAAACTGCTTTCTCACACAGAGAGGTCGACGGTAGCTAAAGCACGGTTTCTCTACTGTGTAGTTTCTTCGAGTTAGAACGCTAGCTATTAGACTTCCATGCAAATGTGGGGCTGCCGTGCTAGCTTGGTCAAACACATGGGGAGTCGTGTTCTGCCTTTCGCTGGGGCCTGAGTCTCACTCGCAAAAAGCTTTGGACTCCCTTGCAGTGCTCTCACGCACGCACACAACAAAATGCTGCCACCCTCAGGAGCAGCTCTTTTACCTGCAGCACAGGCTCTCAACCGAGTTCTTCCTTCGAGTTAGGTGGCTTCATTTAAGGCTGCACACACACCCTGGGCAACGGTACTAGCCCCATAACCATGATGTGGGTTGAGAGCTGCCTTCTGTACCAGCCTGTCTCTCCCCCGATATTACGATATTGAAACCGTCCCCAGGCTCTCAGCCACAGTACACCCTAAACTGCTTCGCCCACAGAGAGGTCGACGGTAGCTAAAGCAGGGTTTCTCTACTGTGGTGTTTCTTCGAGTTTGAAAGCTAGCTATTAGACTTCCATTCAAATGTGGGGCTGCAGTACTAGTGTCACGGAGCAAGTGGGGAGTCGTGTTCTGGCTTCTTCCGGGGCCTGGGTCTCACAAGGAAAGTGGTTTTGGACTCACTTGCTGTGCACTCACGCATGCACACCACACAATGCGTCCACCCTGAGGCATGGCTCTTTTAGCCGAAGCAGGAATTCCCTACAGAGTTGTTCCTTTGAGTTAGGTGGTTGGCTTATGGCCTGCAGGCACACCCAGGGCAAGGGTACTAGCCTCATAAACAAGAGGTGAGTTGAGAGCTGCCTTCCGCACCGGCCTGTTTCTCACTCCATTTCACGTATGGGACCCTTTCCCCGGTCTCTCCTACACGAGCACTATACCACTCCTGCGGCTTCAGGAACGGCAATGTTAGCTAAAGCGCAGTAACGCTACAGCATTGATTCTTGGTGTTAGTAGCCTGGGAGGCGAAGGAGCTGCAGCTGGGATTCTTGACAGGCTTGTTTCTTCCCAGTCAGTGTCGAGCACATAGCATTCCAAGCACACATGGAGCAGTCGTGTTAGCTTCAGGTAGCAAGAGCTGAGTCCAGAGGTGCCTTCTGCCCAGACCTATTTCTCTCTTGGTTTCACATATGGAACCCGTTCCCCAGGCTCTCTGCCACGGTACTCCGTGTAATGCTTCGTCCGTCTAGAGGTCGACGGTAGCTAAAGCACGGTTTCTCTACAGTGTTGTTTCTTCGAGTTAGAACACTAGCTGTTAGACTTCCATGCAAAAGTGGGGCTGCCGTGCTAGCTTGGTCAAACACATGGGGAGTCGTGTTCTGCCTTTCGCTGGGGCCTGAGTCTCACTCGCAAAAAGCTTTGGACTCCCTTGCAGTGCTCTCATGCACGCACACAACAAAATGCTTCCACCCTCACGAGCGGCTGTTTTAGCTGAAGCATGGATTCTCCACCGAGTTTCTCCTTCGACTTAGGCGGTTTTCATGAAGCCTGCACACACACCCGGGGCAACGGTCCTAGCCCCATAGCCATGGTGTGAGTTGAGAGCTGCCTTCTCTCTGGCCTGTCTCTCCCTCGATTTTACGAAACGGAACCCGTCCCCAGGCTCTCACCCACAGTACACCCTAAACTGCTTCCTCCCACACAGAGGTCGTCGGTAGCTAAAGCACGGTTTCTCTTCAGTGCTGTTTCTCCGAGTTAGAACGCTTGCTATTAATGTCCACAATAGCCAAACTGTGGAAAGAGCCAAGATGTCCATCAACAGATGAATGGATAAAGAAGATGTGGTATATATATATATATATATATATATATATATATATATATATACACAATGGAATATTATGCAGCCATCAAAAGGAATGAGATATTGCCATTTGCAACAACGTGGATGGAACTGGAGGGTATTATGCTGAGCGAAATAAGTCAGACAGAGAAAGACATGTATCATATGACCTCACTGATAGGAGGAATTCTTAATCTCATGAAACAAACTGAGAGTTGCTGGAGTGGGGGGTGGGGTGGGAGGGATGGGGTGACTGGGTGATGGACACTGGGGAGGGTATGTGTTCTGGTAAGCGCTGTGAATTGTGCAAGACTGTTGAATCTCAGATCTGTACCTCTGAATCAAATAATGCAATATATGTTAAGAAAGAAAAAAAGAAGAAGAAGAATGTAGCAGGAGGGGGAGAATGAAGGGGGAGAAATCAGAGGGGGAGAAGAACCATGAGAGACGATGGACTCTGAAAAACAAACTGAGGGTTCTAGAGGGGAGGGGGGTGGGAGGATGGGTTAGCCTGGTGATGGGTATTGAGGAGGGCACGTTCTGCATGGAGCCCTGGGTGTTATGCACAAACAATGAATCATGGAACACTCTATCTAAAACTACTGATGTAATGTATGGGGATTAACATAACAATAAAAAATTTAATAAAAAAAAAAAGAACGCTTGCTATTAGACTTCCATGCAAAAGTGGGGCCGCAGTGCTAGCCTCAGGAAGCAAGTGGGGAGTCGTGTTCTGCCTTCTGCCGGGGCCTGAGTCCCACACGGAAAATGGTTCTGGACTCACTTGCAGTGCGCTCACGCATGCACACAGCAAAATGCGTCCACCCTCCGGCATGGCTACTTTAGCCGAAGCAGGAATTCTCTACAGAGTTGTTCCTTTGAGTTAGGTGGTTGGCTTTAGGCCTGCAGGCACCCCCGGGGCAAGGGTACCAGCCTCAAAAACAAGAGGTGAGTTGAGAGCTGCCTTCCGCACCGGCCTGTTTCTCACTCCATTTCACGTATGGGACCCTTTCCCCGGGCTCTCATACACGAGCACTGTCAAATTCCCCTGGCTTCAGGAACGGCAATGTTAACTAAAGCGCAGTAACCCTATAGCATTGATTCTTGGTGTTAGTAGCCTGGTAACTAGGCATCCAGGCACACAGGGTACAGCAGTGCTAATCTCCTCAAACAAGAGGTGAGTCCACAGCAGCCTTCCTTCCAGGCCTGCTTCTCACTCCGAGTTACGTTTAGGTTCCATTTCTCATGCGTTCACAAAAACACACAATAGATGAAGTGCACGCTCAGGAAGGGCGATCTTTGCTGAGGCACGGGTCCTCTGCACTTTTGTTCCCTTGTGTTGGGTGCATGGCACTTAGGACTCCACGCACACACGGGAGAGCCGATGTAGTTTCCCGAAACAAGAGTTGAGTCGATAGCTGCCTCCTGCCCATGCTTATTTCTCCCTCGGAATTCTGCTGGGACTCCTTCCCCAGGTTTGCACTCAAGCAGAGTTGAAAATGCTGCCACCCTGTGGAGAGGCGAATGAGCTGAAGCTGGGATTCTTGACCGGCTTCTTTCTGCCAAATCAGTGTGGAGCACTTGGCATTCCTATGCACACATGGAGCGGTAGTGTTAGCTTCAGGTAACAAGAGCTGAGTCGAGAGGTGCCTTCTGGCCCGGACTTCTTCTCCCTCGGTCTCACGTAAGGAACCCGTTCCCCAGGCTCTCACCCACGGTAGCCTGGAAACTGCTTCCTCCCTCAGAGACGTGGATGGTAGCTAAAGCACGATTTCTCTACCGTGTTGTTTCTTCGAGTTAGAACGCTAGCGATTAGACTTCCATGCGAAAGTGGGGCCGCAGTGCTAGCTTGATGAAACACATGGCGAGTCGTGTTCTGCCTTCTGCTGGGGCCTGAGTCTCACTCGCCAAAAGCTTTGGACTCCCTCGCAGGGCTCTCACGCACGCACACAACAAAATGCTTCCCCACCCTCTGGAGTGGCTGTTTTAGCTGAAGCATGGATTGTCTACCAAGTTTTTCCTTCGAGTTAGGTGGTTGTCTTTAAGCCTGCACGCACACCCGGGGTAACGGTACTAGCCCCATAGCCATGGTATGAGTGGAGGGCTGCCTTGTGTACCGGCCTGTCTCTCCCCCGATTTTACGAAATGGAACCCGTCCCCAGGCTCTCACCCCCAGTACACCCTATACTGCTTCCTCCCACAGAGGTCGACGGTAGCTAAAGCACGGTTTCTCTACAGTGTTGTTTCTCCGAGTTACAACGCTAGCGATTAGACTTCCATGCAAAAGTGGGGCCGCACTGCTAGCTTCATGAAACAAGTGGGGAGGCGTGTCCTCCCTTCTCCCGGGGCCTGAGTCTCACACGGAAAATGGTTTGGGACCCCATTGCACTTCTCTCACGCAGGCACACAGCAAAATGCTTCCAGCCTCAGGAATGCCTATGTTCGCTGAAGCAGGAATTCTCTACAGAGTTGTTCCTTCGACTTAGGTGCTTGGCTTTAGGCCTGCAGGCACACCCGGGGCAACTGCACTAGCCTCGTAAACAAGAGGTGAGTTGACAGCTGCCTTCTGCACTGGCCTGTCTCTCCCTCGATTTTACCTATGGAACCTGTCCCCAGGCTCTCACCCACAGTGCAGCGTAAACTGCTTTCTCACACAGAGAGGTCGACGGTAGCTACAGCACGGTTTCTCTACACTGTTGTTTCTTCGAGTTTGAACGCTAGCGATTAGACTTCCAGGCAAAAGTGGGGCCGCAGTGCTAGCTTGATGAAACACATGGCGAGTCGTGTTCTGCCTTCTGCTGGGGCCTGAGTCTCACTCGCAAAAAGCTTTGGACTCCCTCGCAGGGCTCTCACGCACGCACACAACAAAATGCTTCCCCACCCTCTGGAGTGGCTGTTTTAGCTGAAGCATGGATTGTCTACCAAGTTTTTCCTTCGAGTTAGGTGGTTGTCTTTAAGCCTGCACGCACACCCGGGGCAACGGTACTAGCCCCATAACCATGGTGTGAGCGCAGAGCTGCCTTGTGTACCGGCCTGTCCCTCCCCCGATTTTCCGAAATGGAACCCGTCCTCAGGCTCTCACCCACAGTACACCCTAAAGTGCTTCCTCCCACACAGAGGTCGACGGTACCTAAAGCACGGTTTCTCTAGTGTTGTTTCTCTGAGTTAGAATGCTAGCGATTAGACTTCCATACAAAAGTGGGGCCGCAGTGCTAGCTTCATGAAACAAGTGGGGAGTCGTGTTCTGCTTTCTTCCGGGGCCTGAGTCTCACACAGAAAATGGTTTTGGACTCAGCTGCAGGGCGCTCACCCTTGCACACAGCAAAATGCGTCCACCCTCAGGCATGGCTCTTTTAGCCGAAGCAGGAATTCTCTAAAGAGTTGTTCCCTTGAGTTAGGTGGTTGGCTTTAGGCCTGCAGGCACCCCCGGGGCAAGGGTACTAGCATCAGAAACAAGAGGTGAGTTTAGAGCTCCCTTCCACCCCGGCCTGTTTCTCACTCCATTTCACGTATGGGACCCTTTCCCGGTCTCTCCTACAGGAGCACTGTAAAATTCCTCCGTCTTCAGGAACGGCAATGTTACAGAAAGGGCAGTAACTATACACCATTGCTTCGTGGCCTTAGTAGCCTGGTAGGCGAATGAGCTGCAGCTGGGATTCTTTACAGGCTTGTTCCTTCCAAGGCAGTGTTGAGCACGGAGCATTCCAAGCACACATGGAGCAGTAGTGTTAGCTTCAGGTAGCAAGATCTGAGTCCAGAGGTGCCTTCTGCCCGGAACGGTTTCTCCCTCGGTTTCACGTATGGAAACCGTTGCCCAGGCTCTCACCCACGGTACCCTGTATACTGCTTCCTCCGCCTGGAGGTCGACAGTAACTAAAGCACGATTTCTCTACACTGTTGTTTCTTTGAGTTAGAACGCTAGTGATGAGACTTCCATGCAAAAGGGGGGCCGCAGTGCTAGCTTGATGAAACACAGGGGGAGTCGTGTTCTGCCTTTTGCTGGGGCCTGAGGCTCACTCGCAAAAAGCTTTGGACTCCCTTGCAGGGCTCTCATGCACGCACACAACAAAATGCTTCCACCCTCACGAGCGGCTGTTTTAGCTGAAGCATGGATTCTCCACCGAGTTTTTCCTTCGACTTAGGCGGTTTTCATGAAGCCTGCACACACACCCGGGGCAACGGTCCTAGCCCCATAGCCATGGTGTGAGTTGAGAGCTGCAGCCTGGCCTGTCTCTGGCCTGTCTCTCCCTCGATTTTACGAAACGGAACCCGTCCCCAGGCTCTCACCCACAGTACACCCTAAACTGCTTCCTCCCACACAGAGGTCGTCGGTAGCTAAAGCACGGTTTCTCTTCAGTGCTGTTTCTCCGAGTTAGAACGCTTGCTATTAATGTCCACAATAGCCAAACTGTGGAAAGAGCCAAGATGTCCATCAACAGATGAATGGATAAAGAAGATGTGGTGTATATATATATATATATATATATATATATATATATACACAATGGAATATTATGCAGCCATCAAAAGGAATGAGATATTGCCATTTGCAACAACGTGGATGGAACTGGAGGGTATTATGCTGAGCGAAATAAGTCAGACAGAGAAAGACATGTATCATATGACCTCACTGATAGGAGGAATTCTTAATCTCAGGAAACAAACTGAGAGTTGCTGGAGTGGGGGGTGGGGTGGGAGGGATGGGGTGACTGGGTGATGGACACTGGGGAGGGTATGTGTTCTGGTAAGCGCTGTGAATTGTGCAAGACTGTTGAATCTCAGATCTGTACCTCTGAATCAAATAATGCAATATATGTTAAGAAAGAAAAAAAGAAGAAGAAGAATGTAGCAGAAGGGGGAGAATGAAGGGGGAGAAATCGGAGGGGGAGAAGAACCATGAGAGACGATGGACTCTGAAAAACAAACTGAGGGTTCTAGAGGGGAGGGGGGTGGGAGGATGGGTTAGCCTGGTGATGGGTATTGAGGAGGGCACGTTCTGCATGGAGCACTGGGTGTTATGCACAAACAATGAATCATGGAACACTCTATCTAAAACTACTGATGTAATGTATGGGGATTAACATAACAATAAAAAAAATTTAATAAAAAAAAAAAGAACGCTTGCTATTAGACTTCCATGCAAAAGTGGGGCCGCAGTGCTAGCCTCAGGAAACAAGTGGGGAGTCGTGTTCTGCCTTCTGCCGGGGCCTGAGTCCCACACGGAAAATGGTTCTGGACTCACTTGCAGTGCGCTCACGCATGCACACAGCAAAATGCGTCCACCCTCCGGCATGGCTACTTTAGCCGAAGCAGGAATTCTCTACAGAGTTGTTCCTTTGAGTTAGGTGGTTGGCTTTAGGCCTGCAGGCACCCCCGGGGCAAGGGTACCAGCCTCAAAAACAAGAGGTGAGTTGAGAGCTGCCTTCCGCACCGGCCTGTTTCTCACTCCATTTCACGTATGGGACCCTTTCCCCGGGCTCTCATACACGAGCACTGTCAAATTCCCCTGGCTTCAGGAACGGCAATGTTAACTAAAGCGCAGTAACCCTATAGCATTGATTCTTGGTGTTAGTAGCCTGGTAACTAGGCATCCAGGCACACAGGGTACAGCAGTGCTAATCTCCTCAAACAAGAGGTGAGTCCACAGCAGCCTTCCTTCCAGGCCTGCTTCTCACTCCGAGTTACGTTTAGGTTCCATTTCTCATGCGTTCACAAAAACACACAATAGATGAAGTGCACGCTCAGGAAGGGCGATCTTTGCTGAGGCACGGGTCCTCTGCACTTTTGTTCCCTTGCGTTGGGTGCATGGCACTTAGGACTCCACGCACACACGGGAGAGCCGATGTAGTTTCCCGAAACAAGAGTTGAGTCGATAGCTGCCTCCTGCCCATGCTTATTTCTCCCTCGGAATTCTGCTGGGACTCCTTCCCCAGGTTTGCACTCAAGCAGAGTTGAAAATGCTGCCACCCTGTGGAGAGGCGAATGAGCTGAAGCTGGGATTCTTGACCGGCTTCTTTCTGCCAAATCAGTGTGGAGCACTTGGCATTCCTATGCACACATGGAGCGGTAGTGTTAGCTTCAGGTAACAAGAGCTGAGTCGAGAGGTGCCTTCTGGCCCGGACTTCTTCTCCCTCGGTCTCACGTAAGGAACCCGTTCCCCAGGCTCTCACCCACGGTAGCCTGGAAACTGCTTCCTCCCTCAGAGACGTGGATGGTAGCTAAAGCACGATTTCTCTACCGTGTTGTTTCTTCGAGTTAGAACGCTAGCGATTAGACTTCCATGCGAAAGTGGGGCCGCAGTGCTAGCTTGATGAAACACATGGCGAGTCGTGTTCTGCCTTCTGCTGGGGCCTGAGTCTCACTCGCCAAAAGCTTTGGACTCCCTCGCAGGGCTCTCACGCACGCACACAACAAAATGCTTCCCCACCCTCTGGAGTGGCTGTTTTAGCTGAAGCATGGATTGTCTACCAAGTTTTTCCTTCGAGTTAGGTGGTTGTCTTTAAGCCTGCACGCACACCCGGGGTAACGGTACTAGCCCCATAGCCATGGTATGAGTGGAGGGCTGCCTTGTGTACCGGCCTGTCTCTCCCCCGATTTTACGAAATGGAACCCGTCCCCAGGCTCTCACCCCCAGTACACCCTATACTGCTTCCTCCCACAGAGGTCGACGGTAGCTAAAGCACGGTTTCTCTACAGTGTTGTTTCTCCGAGTTACAACGCTAGCGATTAGACTTCCATGCAAAAGTGGGGCCGCACTGCTAGCTTCATGAAACAAGTGGGGAGGCGTGTCCTCCCTTCTCCCGGGGCCTGAGTCTCACACGGAAAATGGTTTGGGACCCCATTGCACTTCTCTCACGCAGGCACACAGCAAAATGCTTCCAGCCTCAGGAATGCCTATGTTCGCTGAAGCAGGAATTCTCTACAGAGTTGTTCCTTCGACTTAGGTGCTTGGCTTTAGGCCTGCAGGCACACCCGGGGCAACTGCACTAGCCTCGTAAACAAGAGGTGAGTTGACAGCTGCCTTCTGCACTGGCCTGTCTCTCCCTCGATTTTACCTATGGAACCTGTCCCCAGGCTCTCACCCACAGTGCAGCGTAAACTGCTTTCTCACACAGAGAGGTCGACGGTAGCTACAGCACGGTTTCTCTACACTGTTGTTTCTTCGAGTTTGAACGCTAGCGATTAGACTTCCAGGCAAAAGTGGGGCCGCAGTGCTAGCTTGATGAAACACATGGCGAGTCGTGTTCTGCCTTCTGCTGGGGCCTGAGTCTCACTCGCAAAAAGCTTTGGACTCCCTCGCAGGGCTCTCACGCACGCACACAACAAAATGCTTCCCCACCCTCTGGAGTGGCTGTTTTAGCTGAAGCATGGATTGTCTACCAAGTTTTTCCTTCGAGTTAGGTGGTTGTCTTTAAGCCTGCACGCACACCCGGGGCAACGGTACTAGCCCCATAACCATGGTGTGAGCGCAGAGCTGCCTTGTGTACCGGCCTGTCCCTCCCCCGATTTTCCGAAATGGAACCCGTCCTCAGGCTCTCACCCACAGTACACCCTAAAGTGCTTCCTCCCACACAGAGGTCGACGGTACCTAAAGCACGGTTTCTCTAGTGTTGTTTCTCTGAGTTAGAATGCTAGCGATTAGACTTCCATACAAAAGTGGGGCCGCAGTGCTAGCTTCATGAAACAAGTGGGGAGTCGTGTTCTGCTTTCTTCCGGGGCCTGAGTCTCACACAGAAAATGGTTTTGGACTCAGCTGCAGGGCGCTCACCCTTGCACACAGCAAAATGCGTCCACCCTCAGGCATGGCTCTTTTAGCCGAAGCAGGAATTCTCTAAAGAGTTGTTCCCTTGAGTTAGGTGGTTGGCTTTAGGCCTGCAGGCACCCCCGGGGCAAGGGTACTAGCATCAGAAACAAGAGGTGAGTTTAGAGCTCCCTTCCACCCCGGCCTGTTTCTCACTCCATTTCACGTATGGGACCCTTTCCCGGTCTCTCCTACAGGAGCACTGTAAAATTCCTCCGTCTTCAGGAACGGCAATGTTACAGAAAGGGCAGTAACTATACACCATTGCTTCGTGGCCTTAGTAGCCTGGTAGGCGAATGAGCTGCAGCTGGGATTCTTTACAGGCTTGTTCCTTCCAAGGCAGTGTTGAGCACGGAGCATTCCAAGCACACATGGAGCAGTAGTGTTAGCTTCAGGTAGCAAGATCTGAGTCCAGAGGTGCCTTCTGCCCGGAACGGTTTCTCCCTCGGTTTCACGTATGGAAACCGTTGCCCAGGCTCTCACCCACGGTACCCTGTATACTGCTTCCTCCGCCTGGAGGTCGACAGTAACTAAAGCACGATTTCTCTACACTGTTGTTTCTTTGAGTTAGAACGCTAGTGATGAGACTTCCATGCAAAAGTGGGGCCGCAGTGCTAGCTTGATGAAACACAGGGGGAGTCGTGTTCTGCCTTCTGCTGGGGCCTGAGGCTCACTCGCAAAAAGCTTTGGACTCCCTTGCAGGGCTCTCATGCACGCACACAACAAAATGCTTCCACCCTCACGAGCGGCTGTTTTAGCTGAAGCATGGATCCTCCACCGAGTTTTTCCTTCGACTTAGGCGGTTTTCATGAAGCCTGCACACACACCCGGGGCAACGGTCCTAGCCCCATAGCCATGGTGTGAGTTGAGAGCTGCAGCCTGGCCTGTCTCTGGCCTGTCTCTCCCTCGATTTTACGAAACGGAACCCGTCCCCAGGCTCTCACCCACAGTACACCCTAAACTGCTTCCTCCCACACAGAGGTCGTCGGTAGCTAAAGCACGGTTTCTCTTCAGTGCTGTTTCTCCGAGTTAGAACGCTTGCTATTAATGTCCACAATAGCCAAACTGTGGAAAGAGCCAAGATGTCCATCAACAGATGAATGGATAAAGAAGATGTGGTATATATATATATATATATATATATACACACAATGGAATATTATGCAGCCATCAAAAGGAATGAGATATTGCCATTTGCAACAACGTGGATGGAACTGGAGGGTATTATGCTGAGCGAAATAAGTCAGACAGAGAAAGACATGTATCATATGACCTCACTGATAGGAGGAATTCTTAATCTCATGAAACAAACTGAGAGTTGCTGGAGTGGGGGGTGGGGTGGGAGGGATGGGGTGACTGGGTGATGGACACTGGGGAGGGTATGTGTTCTGGTAAGCGCTGTGAATTGTGCAAGACTGTTGAATCTCAGATCTGTACCTCTGAATCAAATAATGCAATATATGTTAAGAAAGAAAAAAAGAAGAAGAAGAATGTAGCAGGAGGGGGAGAATGAAGGGGGAGAAATCGGAGGGGGAGAAGAACCATGAGAGACGATGGACTCTGAAAAACAAACTGAGGGTTCTAGAGGGGAGGGGGGTGGGAGGATGGGTTAGCCTGGTGATGGGTATTGAGGAGGGCACGTTCTGCATGGAGCACTGGGTGTTATGCACAAACAATGAATCATGGAACACTCTATCTAAAACTACTGATGTAATGTATGGGGATTAACATAACAATAAAAAAATTTAATAAAAAAAAAAAGAACGCTTGCTATTAGACTTCCATGCAAAAGTGGGGCCGCAGTGCTAGCCTCAGGAAACAAGTGGGGAGTCGTGTTCTGCCTTCTGCCGGGGCCTGAGTCCCACACGGAAAATGGTTCTGGACTCACTTGCAGTGCGCTCACGCATGCACACAGCAAAATGCGTCCACCCTCCGGCATGGCTACTTTAGCCGAAGCAGGAATTCTCTACAGAGTTGTTCCTTTGAGTTAGGTGGTTGGCTTTAGGCCTGCAGGCACCCCCGGGGCAAGGGTACCAGCCTCAAAAACAAGAGGTGAGTTGAGAGCTGCCTTCCGCACCGGCCTGTTTCTCACTCCATTTCACGTATGGGACCCTTTCCCCGGGCTCTCATACACGAGCACTGTCAAATTCCCCTGGCTTCAGGAACGGCAATGTTAACTAAAGCGCAGTAACCCTATAGCATTGATTCTTGGTGTTAGTAGCCTGGTAACTAGGCATCCAGGCACACAGGGTACAGCAGTGCTAATCTCCTCAAACAAGAGGTGAGTCCACAGCAGCCTTCCTTCCAGGCCTGCTTCTCACTCCGAGTTACGTTTAGGTTCCATTTCTCATGCGTTCACAAAAACACACAATAGATGAAGTGCACGCTCAGGAAGGGCGATCTTTGCTGAGGCACGGGTCCTCTGCACTTTTGTTCCCTTGTGTTGGGTGCATGGCACTTAGGACTCCACGCACACACGGGAGAGCCGATGTAGTTTCCCGAAACAAGAGTTGAGTCGATAGCTGCCTCCTGCCCATGCTTATTTCTCCCTCGGAATTCTGCTGGGACTCCTTCCCCAGGTTTGCACTCAAGCAGAGTTGAAAATGCTGCCACCCTGTGGAGAGGCGAATGAGCTGAAGCTGGGATTCTTGACCGGCTTCTTTCTGCCAAATCAGTGTGGAGCACTTGGCATTCCTATGCACACATGGAGCGGTAGTGTTAGCTTCAGGTAACAAGAGCTGAGTCGAGAGGTGCCTTCTGGCCCGGACTTCTTCTCCCTCGGTCTCACGTAAGGAACCCGTTCCCCAGGCTCTCACCCACGGTAGCCTGGAAACTGCTTCCTCCCTCAGAGACGTGGATGGTAGCTAAAGCACGATTTCTCTACCGTGTTGTTTCTTCGAGTTAGAACGCTAGCGATTAGACTTCCATGCGAAAGTGGGGCCGCAGTGCTAGCTTGATGAAACACATGGCGAGTCGTGTTCTGCCTTCTGCTGGGGCCTGAGTCTCACTCGCCAAAAGCTTTGGACTCCCTCGCAGGGCTCTCACGCACGCACACAACAAAATGCTTCCCCACCCTCTGGAGTGGCTGTTTTAGCTGAAGCATGGATTGTCTACCAAGTTTTTCCTTCGAGTTAGGTGGTTGTCTTTAAGCCTGCACGCACACCCGGGGTAACGGTACTAGCCCCATAGCCATGGTATGAGTGGAGGGCTGCCTTGTGTACCGGCCTGTCTCTCCCCCGATTTTACGAAATGGAACCCGTCCCCAGGCTCTCACCCCCAGTACACCCTATACTGCTTCCTCCCACAGAGGTCGACGGTAGCTAAAGCACGGTTTCTCTACAGTGTTGTTTCTCCGAGTTACAACGCTAGCGATTAGACTTCCATGCAAAAGTGGGGCCGCACTGCTAGCTTCATGAAACAAGTGGGGAGGCGTGTCCTCCCTTCTCCCGGGGCCTGAGTCTCACACGGAAAATGGTTTGGGACCCCATTGCACTTCTCTCACGCAGGCACACAGCAAAATGCTTCCAGCCTCAGGAATGCCTATGTTCGCTGAAGCAGGAATTCTCTACAGAGTTGTTCCTTCGACTTAGGTGCTTGGCTTTAGGCCTGCAGGCACACCCGGGGCAACTGCACTAGCCTCGTAAACAAGAGGTGAGTTGACAGCTGCCTTCTGCACTGGCCTGTCTCTCCCTCGATTTTACCTATGGAACCTGTCCCCAGGCTCTCACCCACAGTGCAGCGTAAACTGCTTTCTCACACAGAGAGGTCGACGGTAGCTACAGCACGGTTTCTCTACACTGTTGTTTCTTCGAGTTTGAACGCTAGCGATTAGACTTCCAGGCAAAAGTGGGGCCGCAGTGCTAGCTTGATGAAACACATGGCGAGTCGTGTTCTGCCTTCTGCTGGGGCCTGAGTCTCACTCGCAAAAAGCTTTGGACTCCCTCGCAGGGCTCTCACGCACGCACACAACAAAATGCTTCCCCACCCTCTGGAGTGGCTGTTTTAGCTGAAGCATGGATTGTCTACCAAGTTTTTCCTTCGAGTTAGGTGGTTGTCTTTAAGCCTGCACGCACACCCGGGGCAACGGTACTAGCCCCATAACCATGGTGTGAGCGCAGAGCTGCCTTGTGTACCGGCCTGTCCCTCCCCCGATTTTCCGAAATGGAACCCGTCCTCAGGCTCTCACCCACAGTACACCCTAAAGTGCTTCCTCCCACACAGAGGTCGACGGTACCTAAAGCACGGTTTCTCTAGTGTTGTTTCTCTGAGTTAGAATGCTAGCGATTAGACTTCCATACAAAAGTGGGGCCGCAGTGCTAGCTTCATGAAACAAGTGGGGAGTCGTGTTCTGCTTTCTTCCGGGGCCTGAGTCTCACACAGAAAATGGTTTTGGACTCAGCTGCAGGGCGCTCACCCTTGCACACAGCAAAATGCGTCCACCCTCAGGCATGGCTCTTTTAGCCGAAGCAGGAATTCTCTAAAGAGTTGTTCCCTTGAGTTAGGTGGTTGGCTTTAGGCCTGCAGGCACCCCCGGGGCAAGGGTACTAGCATCAGAAACAAGAGGTGAGTTTAGAGCTCCCTTCCACCCCGGCCTGTTTCTCACTCCATTTCACGTATGGGACCCTTTCCCGGTCTCTCCTACAGGAGCACTGTAAAATTCCTCCGTCTTCAGGAACGGCAATGTTACAGAAAGGGCAGTAACTATACACCATTGCTTCGTGGCCTTAGTAGCCTGGTAGGCGAATGAGCTGCAGCTGGGATTCTTTACAGGCTTGTTCCTTCCAAGGCAGTGTTGAGCACGGAGCATTCCAAGCACACATGGAGCAGTAGTGTTAGCTTCAGGTAGCAAGATCTGAGTCCAGAGGTGCCTTCTGCCCGGAACGGTTTCTCCCTCGGTTTCACGTATGGAAACCGTTGCCCAGGCTCTCACCCACGGTACCCTGTATACTGCTTCCTCCGCCTGGAGGTCGACAGTAACTAAAGCACGATTTCTCTACACTGTTGTTTCTTTGAGTTAGAACGCTAGTGATGAGACTTCCATGCAAAAGTGGGGCCGCAGTGCTAGCTTGATGAAACACAGGGGGAGTCGTGTTCTGCCTTCTGCTGGGGCCTGAGGCTCACTCGCAAAAAGCTTTGGACTCCCTTGCAGGGCTCTCATGCACGCACACAACAAAATGCTTCCACCCTCACGAGCGGCTGTTTTAGCTGAAGCATGGATTCTCCACCGAGTTTTTCCTTCGACTTAGGCGGTTTTCATGAAGCCTGCACACACACCCGGGGCAACGGTCCTAGCCCCATAGCCATGGTGTGAGTTGAGAGCTGCAGCCTGGCCTGTCTCTGGCCTGTCTCTCCCTCGATTTTACGAAACGGAACCCGTCCCCAGGCTCTCACCCACAGTACACCCTAAACTGCTTCCTCCCACACAGAGGTCGTCGGTAGCTAAAGCACGGTTTCTCTTCAGTGCTGTTTCTCCGAGTTAGAACGCTTGCTATTAATGTCCACAATAGCCAAACTGTGGAAAGAGCCAAGATGTCCATCAACAGATGAATGGATAAAGAAGATGTGGTGTATATATATATATATATATATATATATATACACAATGGAATATTATGCAGCCATCAAAAGGAATGAGATATTGCCATTTGCAACAACGTGGATGGAACTGGAGGGTATTATGCTGAGCGAAATAAGTCAGACAGAGAAAGACATGTATCATATGACCTCACTGATAGGAGGAATTCTTAATCTCAGGAAACAAACTGAGAGTTGCTGGAGTGGGGGGTGGGGTGGGAGGGATGGGGTGACTGGGTGATGGACACTGGGGAGGGTATGTGTTCTGGTAAGCGCTGTGAATTGTGCAAGACTGTTGAATCTCAGATCTGTACCTCTGAATCAAATAATGCAATATATGTTAAGAAAGAAAAAAAGAAGAAGAAGAATGTAGCAGGAGGGGGAGAATGAAGGGGGAGAAATCGGAGGGGGAGAAGAACCATGAGAGACGATGGACTCTGAAAAACAAACTGAGGGTTCTAGAGGGGAGGGGGGTGGGAGGATGGGTTAGCCTGGTGATGGGTATTGAGGAGGGCACGTTCTGCATGGAGCACTGGGTGTTATGCACAAACAATGAATCATGGAACACTCTATCTAAAACTACTGATGTAATGTATGGGGATTAACATAACAATAAAAAAAATTTAATAAAAAAAAAAAGAACGCTTGCTATTAGACTTCCATGCAAAAGTGGGGCCGCAGTGCTAGCCTCAGGAAACAAGTGGGGAGTCGTGTTCTGCCTTCTGCCGGGGCCTGAGTCCCACACGGAAAATGGTTCTGGACTCACTTGCAGTGCGCTCACGCATGCACACAGCAAAATGCGTCTACCCTCCGGCATGGCTACTTTAGCCGAAGCAGGAATTCTCTACAGAGTTGTTCCTTTGAGTTAGGTGGTTGGCTTTAGGCCTGCAGGCACCCCCGGGGCAAGGGTACCAGCCTCAAAAACAAGAGGTGAGTTGAGAGCTGCCTTCCGCACCGGCCTGTTTCTCACTCCATTTCACGTATGGGACCCTTTCCCCGGGCTCTCATACACGAGCACTGTCAAATTCCCCTGGCTTCAGGAACGGCAATGTTAACTAAAGCGCAGTAACCCTATAGCATTGATTCTTGGTGTTAGTAGCCTGGTAACTAGGCATCCAGGCACACAGGGTACAGCAGTGCTAATCTCCTCAAACAAGAGGTGAGTCCACAGCAGCCTTCCTTCCAGGCCTGCTTCTCACTCCGAGTTACGTTTAGGTTCCATTTCTCATGCGTTCACAAAAACACACAATAGATGAAGTGCACGCTCAGGAAGGGCGATCTTTGCTGAGGCACGGGTCCTCTGCACTTTTGTTCCCTTGCGTTGGGTGCATGGCACTTAGGACTCCACGCACACACGGGAGAGCCGATGTAGTTTCCCGAAACAAGAGTTGAGTCGATAGCTGCCTCCTGCCCATGCTTATTTCTCCCTCGGAATTCTGCTGGGACTCCTTCCCCAGGTTTGCACTCAAGCAGAGTTGAAAATGCTGCCACCCTGTGGAGAGGCGAATGAGCTGAAGCTGGGATTCTTGACCGGCTTCTTTCTGCCAAATCAGTGTGGAGCACTTGGCATTCCTATGCACACATGGAGCGGTAGTGTTAGCTTCAGGTAACAAGAGCTGAGTCGAGAGGTGCCTTCTGGCCCGGACTTCTTCTCCCTCGGTCTCACGTAAGGAACCCGTTCCCCAGGCTCTCACCCACGGTAGCCTGGAAACTGCTTCCTCCCTCAGAGACGTGGATGGTAGCTAAAGCACGATTTCTCTACCGTGTTGTTTCTTCGAGTTAGAACGCTAGCGATTAGACTTCCATGCGAAAGTGGGGCCGCAGTGCTAGCTTGATGAAACACATGGCGAGTCGTGTTCTGCCTTCTGCTGGGGCCTGAGTCTCACTCGCCAAAAGCTTTGGACTCCCTCGCAGGGCTCTCACGCACGCACACAACAAAATGCTTCCCCACCCTCTGGAGTGGCTGTTTTAGCTGAAGCATGGATTGTCTACCAAGTTTTTCCTTCGAGTTAGGTGGTTGTCTTTAAGCCTGCACGCACACCCGGGGTAACGGTACTAGCCCCATAGCCATGGTATGAGTGGAGGGCTGCCTTGTGTACCGGCCTGTCTCTCCCCCGATTTTACGAAATGGAACCCGTCCCCAGGCTCTCACCCCCAGTACACCCTATACTGCTTCCTCCCACAGAGGTCGACGGTAGCTAAAGCACGGTTTCTCTACAGTGTTGTTTCTCCGAGTTACAACGCTAGCGATTAGACTTCCATGCAAAAGTGGGGCCGCACTGCTAGCTTCATGAAACAAGTGGGGAGGCGTGTCCTCCCTTCTCCCGGGGCCTGAGTCTCACACGGAAAATGGTTTGGGACCCCATTGCACTTCTCTCACGCAGGCACACAGCAAAATGCTTCCAGCCTCAGGAATGCCTATGTTCGCTGAAGCAGGAATTCTCTACAGAGTTGTTCCTTCGACTTAGGTGCTTGGCTTTAGGCCTGCAGGCACACCCGGGGCAACTGCACTAGCCTCGTAAACAAGAGGTGAGTTGACAGCTGCCTTCTGCACTGGCCTGTCTCTCCCTCGATTTTACCTATGGAACCTGTCCCCAGGCTCTCACCCACAGTGCAGCGTAAACTGCTTTCTCACACAGAGAGGTCGACGGTAGCTACAGCACGGTTTCTCTACACTGTTGTTTCTTCGAGTTTGAACGCTAGCGATTAGACTTCCAGGCAAAAGTGGGGCCGCAGTGCTAGCTTGATGAAACACATGGCGAGTCGTGTTCTGCCTTCTGCTGGGGCCTGAGTCTCACTCGCAAAAAGCTTTGGACTCCCTCGCAGGGCTCTCACGCACGCACACAACAAAATGCTTCCCCACCCTCTGGAGTGGCTGTTTTAGCTGAAGCATGGATTGTCTACCAAGTTTTTCCTTCGAGTTAGGTGGTTGTCTTTAAGCCTGCACGCACACCCGGGGCAACGGTACTAGCCCCATAACCATGGTGTGAGCGCAGAGCTGCCTTGTGTACCGGCCTGTCCCTCCCCCGATTTTCCGAAATGGAACCCGTCCTCAGGCTCTCACCCACAGTACACCCTAAAGTGCTTCCTCCCACACAGAGGTCGACGGTACCTAAAGCACGGTTTCTCTAGTGTTGTTTCTCTGAGTTAGAATGCTAGCGATTAGACTTCCATACAAAAGTGGGGCCGCAGTGCTAGCTTCATGAAACAAGTGGGGAGTCGTGTTCTGCTTTCTTCCGGGGCCTGAGTCTCACACAGAAAATGGTTTTGGACTCAGCTGCAGGGCGCTCACCCTTGCACACAGCAAAATGCGTCCACCCTCAGGCATGGCTCTTTTAGCCGAAGCAGGAATTCTCTAAAGAGTTGTTCCCTTGAGTTAGGTGGTTGGCTTTAGGCCTGCAGGCACCCCCGGGGCAAGGGTACTAGCATCAGAAACAAGAGGTGAGTTTAGAGCTCCCTTCCACCCCGGCCTGTTTCTCACTCCATTTCACGTATGGGACCCTTTCCCGGTCTCTCCTACAGGAGCACTGTAAAATTCCTCCGTCTTCAGGAACGGCAATGTTACAGAAAGGGCAGTAACTATACACCATTGCTTCGTGGCCTTAGTAGCCTGGTAGGCGAATGAGCTGCAGCTGGGATTCTTTACAGGCTTGTTCCTTCCAAGGCAGTGTTGAGCACGGAGCATTCCAAGCACACATGGAGCAGTAGTGTTAGCTTCAGGTAGCAAGATCTGAGTCCAGAGGTGCCTTCTGCCCGGAACGGTTTCTCCCTCGGTTTCACGTATGGAAACCGTTGCCCAGGCTCTCACCCACGGTACCCTGTATACTGCTTCCTCCGCCTGGAGGTCGACAGTAACTAAAGCACGATTTCTCTACACTGTTGTTTCTTTGAGTTAGAACGCTAGTGATGAGACTTCCATGCAAAAGTGGGGCCGCAGTGCTAGCTTGATGAAACACAGGGGGAGTCGTGTTCTGCCTTTTGCTGGGGCCTGAGGCTCACTCGCAAAAAGCTTTGGACTCCCTTGCAGGGCTCTCATGCACGCACACAACAAAATGCTTCCACCCTCACGAGCGGCTGTTTTAGCTGAAGCATGGATTCTCCACCGAGTTTTTCCTTCGACTTAGGCGGTTTTCATGAAGCCTGCACACACACCCGGGGCAACGGTCCTAGCCCCATAGCCATGGTGTGAGTTGAGAGCTGCAGCCTGGCCTGTCTCTGGCCTGTCTCTCCCTCGATTTTACGAAACGGAACCCGTCCCCAGGCTCTCACCCACAGTACACCCTAAACTGCTTCCTCCCACACAGAGGTCGTCGGTAGCTAAAGCACGGTTTCTCTTCAGTGCTGTTTCTCCGAGTTAGAACGCTTGCTATTAATGTCCACAATAGCCAAACTGTGGAAAGAGCCAAGATGTCCATCAACAGATGAATGGATAAAGAAGATGTGGTATATATATATATATATATATATATATATATATATATATACACAATGGAATATTATGCAGCCATCAAAAGGAATGAGATATTGCCATTTGCAACAACGTGGATGGAACTGGAGGGTATTATGCTGAGCGAAATAAGTCAGACAGAGAAAGACATGTATCATATGACCTCACTGATAGGAGGAATTCTTAATCTCAGGAAACAAACTGAGAGTTGCTGGAGTGGGGGGTGGGGTGGGAGGGATGGGGTGACTGGGTGATGGACACTGGGGAGGGTATGTGTTCTGGTAAGCGCTGTGAATTGTGCAAGACTGTTGAATCTCAGATCTGTACCTCTGAATCAAATAATGCAATATATGTTAAGAAAGAAAAAAAGAAGAAGAAGAATGTAGCAGGAGGGGGAGAATGAAGGGGGAGAAATCGGAGGGGGAGAAGAACCATGAGAGACGATGGACTCTGAAAAACAAACTGAGGGTTCTAGAGGGGAGGGGGGTGGGAGGATGGGTTAGCCTGGTGATGGGTATTGAGGAGGGCACGTTCTGCATGGAGCACTGGGTGTTATGCACAAACAATGAATCATGGAACACTCTATCTAAAACTACTGATGTAATGTATGGGGATTAACATAACAATAAAAAAATTTAATAAAAAAAAAAAGAACGCTTGCTATTAGACTTCCATGCAAAAGTGGGGCCGCAGTGCTAGCCTCAGGAAACAAGTGGGGAGTCGTGTTCTGCCTTCTGCCGGGGCCTGAGTCCCACACGGAAAATGGTTCTGGACTCACTTGCAGTGCGCTCACGCATGCACACAGCAAAATGCGTCCACCCTCCGGCATGGCTACTTTAGCCGAAGCAGGAATTCTCTACAGAGTTGTTCCTTTGAGTTAGGTGGTTGGCTTTAGGCCTGCAGGCACCCCCGGGGCAAGGGTACCAGCCTCAAAAACAAGAGGTGAGTTGAGAGCTGCCTTCCGCACCGGCCTGTTTCTCACTCCATTTCACGTATGGGACCCTTTCCCCGGGCTCTCATACACGAGCACTGTCAAATTCCCCTGGCTTCAGGAACGGCAATGTTAACTAAAGCGCAGTAACCCTATAGCATTGATTCTTGGTGTTAGTAGCCTGGTAACTAGGCATCCAGGCACACAGGGTACAGCAGTGCTAATCTCCTCAAACAAGAGGTGAGTCCACAGCAGCCTTCCTTCCAGGCCTGCTTCTCACTCCGAGTTACGTTTAGGTTCCATTTCTCATGCGTTCACAAAAACACACAATAGATGAAGTGCACGCTCAGGAAGGGCGATCTTTGCTGAGGCACGGGTCCTCTGCACTTTTGTTCCCTTGCGTTGGGTGCATGGCACTTAGGACTCCACGCACACACGGGAGAGCCGATGTAGTTTCCCGAAACAAGAGTTGAGTCGATAGCTGCCTCCTGCCCATGCTTATTTCTCCCTCGGAATTCTGCTGGGACTCCTTCCCCAGGTTTGCACTCAAGCAGAGTTGAAAATGCTGCCACCCTGTGGAGAGGCGAATGAGCTGAAGCTGGGATTCTTGACCGGCTTCTTTCTGCCAAATCAGTGTGGAGCACTTGGCATTCCTATGCACACATGGAGCGGTAGTGTTAGCTTCAGGTAACAAGAGCTGAGTCGAGAGGTGCCTTCTGGCCCGGACTTCTTCTCCCTCGGTCTCACGTAAGGAACCCGTTCCCCAGGCTCTCACCCACGGTAGCCTGGAAACTGCTTCCTCCCTCAGAGACGTGGATGGTAGCTAAAGCACGATTTCTCTACCGTGTTGTTTCTTCGAGTTAGAACGCTAGCGATTAGACTTCCATGCGAAAGTGGGGCCGCAGTGCTAGCTTGATGAAACACATGGCGAGTCGTGTTCTGCCTTCTGCTGGGGCCTGAGTCTCACTCGCCAAAAGCTTTGGACTCCCTCGCAGGGCTCTCACGCACGCACACAACAAAATGCTTCCCCACCCTCTGGAGTGGCTGTTTTAGCTGAAGCATGGATTGTCTACCAAGTTTTTCCTTCGAGTTAGGTGGTTGTCTTTAAGCCTGCACGCACACCCGGGGTAACGGTACTAGCCCCATAGCCATGGTATGAGTGGAGGGCTGCCTTGTGTACCGGCCTGTCTCTCCCCCGATTTTACGAAATGGAACCCGTCCCCAGGCTCTCACCCCCAGTACACCCTATACTGCTTCCTCCCACAGAGGTCGACGGTAGCTAAAGCACGGTTTCTCTACAGTGTTGTTTCTCCGAGTTACAACGCTAGCGATTAGACTTCCATGCAAAAGTGGGGCCGCACTGCTAGCTTCATGAAACAAGTGGGGAGGCGTGTCCTCCCTTCTCCCGGGGCCTGAGTCTCACACGGAAAATGGTTTGGGACCCCATTGCACTTCTCTCACGCAGGCACACAGCAAAATGCTTCCAGCCTCAGGAATGCCTATGTTCGCGGAAGCAGGAATTCTCTACAGAGTTGTTCCTTCGACTTAGGTGCTTGGCTTTAGGCCTGCAGGCACACCCGGGGCAACTGCACTAGCCTCGTAAACAAGAGGTGAGTTGACAGCTGCCTTCTGCACTGGCCTGTCTCTCCCTCGATTTTACCTATGGAACCTGTCCCCAGGCTCTCACCCACAGTGCAGCGTAAACTGCTTTCTCACACAGAGAGGTCGACGGTAGCTACAGCACGGTTTCTCTACACTGTTGTTTCTTCGAGTTTGAACGCTAGCGATTAGACTTCCAGGCAAAAGTGGGGCCGCAGTGCTAGCTTGATGAAACACATGGCGAGTCGTGTTCTGCCTTCTGCTGGGGCCTGAGTCTCACTCGCAAAAAGCTTTGGACTCCCTCGCAGGGCTCTCACGCACGCACACAACAAAATGCTTCCCCACCCTCTGGAGTGGCTGTTTTAGCTGAAGCATGGATTGTCTACCAAGTTTTTCCTTCGAGTTAGGTGGTTGTCTTTAAGCCTGCACGCACACCCGGGGCAACGGTACTAGCCCCATAACCATGGTGTGAGCGCAGAGCTGCCTTGTGTACCGGCCTGTCCCTCCCCCGATTTTCCGAAATGGAACCCGTCCTCAGGCTCTCACCCACAGTACACCCTAAAGTGCTTCCTCCCACACAGAGGTCGACGGTACCTAAAGCACGGTTTCTCTAGTGTTGTTTCTCTGAGTTAGAATGCTAGCGATTAGACTTCCATACAAAAGTGGGGCCGCAGTGCTAGCTTCATGAAACAAGTGGGGAGTCGTGTTCTGCTTTCTTCCGGGGCCTGAGTCTCACACAGAAAATGGTTTTGGACTCAGCTGCAGGGCGCTCACCCTTGCACACAGCAAAATGCGTCCACCCTCAGGCATGGCTCTTTTAGCCGAAGCAGGAATTCTCTAAAGAGTTGTTCCCTTGAGTTAGGTGGTTGGCTTTAGGCCTGCAGGCACCCCCGGGGCAAGGGTACTAGCATCAGAAACAAGAGGTGAGTTTAGAGCTCCCTTCCACCCCGGCCTGTTTCTCACTCCATTTCACGTATGGGACCCTTTCCCGGTCTCTCCTACAGGAGCACTGTAAAATTCCTCCGTCTTCAGGAACGGCAATGTTACAGAAAGGGCAGTAACTATACACCATTGCTTCGTGGCCTTAGTAGCCTGGTAGGCGAATGAGCTGCAGCTGGGATTCTTTACAGGCTTGTTCCTTCCAAGGCAGTGTTGAGCACGGAGCATTCCAAGCACACATGGAGCAGTAGTGTTAGCTTCAGGTAGCAAGATCTGAGTCCAGAGGTGCCTTCTGCCCGGAACGGTTTCTCCCTCGGTTTCACGTATGGAAACCGTTGCCCAGGCTCTCACCCACGGTACCCTGTATACTGCTTCCTCCGCCTGGAGGTCGACAGTAACTAAAGCACGATTTCTCTACACTGTTGTTTCTTTGAGTTAGAACGCTAGTGATGAGACTTCCATGCAAAAGTGGGGCCGCAGTGCTAGCTTGATGAAACACAGGGGGAGTCGTGTTCTGCCTTCTGCTGGGGCCTGAGGCTCACTCGCAAAAAGCTTTGGACTCCCTTGCAGGGCTCTCATGCACGCACACAACAAAATGCTTCCACCCTCACGAGCGGCTGTTTTAGCTGAAGCATGGATTCTCCACCGAGTTTTTCCTTCGACTTAGGCGGTTTTCATGAAGCCTGCACACACACCCGGGGCAACGGTCCTAGCCCCATAGCCATGGTGTGAGTTGAGAGCTGCAGCCTGGCCTGTCTCTGGCCTGTCTCTCCCTCGATTTTACGAAACGGAACCCGTCCCCAGGCTCTCACCCACAGTACACCCTAAACTGCTTCCTCCCACACAGAGGTCGTCGGTAGCTAAAGCACGGTTTCTCTTCAGTGCTGTTTCTCCGAGTTAGAACGCTTGCTATTAATGTCCACAATAGCCAAACTGTGGAAAGAGCCAAGATGTCCATCAACAGATGAATGGATAAAGAAGATGTGGTGTATATATATATATATATATATATATATATACACAATGGAATATTATGCAGCCATCAAAAGGAATGAGATATTGCCATTTGCAACAACGTGGATGGAACTGGAGGGTATTATGCTGAGCGAAATAAGTCAGACAGAGAAAGACATGTATCATATGACCTCACTGATAGGAGGAATTCTTAATCTCAGGAAACAAACTGAGAGTTGCTGGAGTGGGGGGTGGGGTGGGAGGGATGGGGTGACTGGGTGATGGACACTGGGGAGGGTATGTGTTCTGGTAAGCGCTGTGAATTGTGCAAGACTGTTGAATCTCAGATCTGTACCTCTGAATCAAATAATGCAATATATGTTAAGAAAGAAAAAAAGAAGAAGAAGAATGTAGCAGGAGGGGGAGAATGAAGGGGGAGAAATCGGAGGGGGAGAAGAACCATGAGAGACGATGGACTCTGAAAAACAAACTGAGGGTTCTAGAGGGGAGGGGGGTGGGAGGATGGGTTAGCCTGGTGATGGGTATTGAGGAGGGCACGTTCTGCATGGAGCACTGGGTGTTATGCACAAACAATGAATCATGGAACACTCTATCTAAAACTACTGATGTAATGTATGGGGATTAACATAACAATAAAAAAAATTTAATAAAAAAAAAAAGAACGCTTGCTATTAGACTTCCATGCAAAAGTGGGGCCGCAGTGCTAGCCTCAGGAAACAAGTGGGGAGTCGTGTTCTGCCTTCTGCCGGGGCCTGAGTCCCACACGGAAAATGGTTCTGGACTCACTTGCAGTGCGCTCACGCATGCACACAGCAAAATGCGTCCACCCTCCGGCATGGCTACTTTAGCCGAAGCAGGAATTCTCTACAGAGTTGTTCCTTTGAGTTAGGTGGTTGGCTTTAGGCCTGCAGGCACCCCCGGGGCAAGGGTACCAGCCTCAAAAACAAGAGGTGAGTTGAGAGCTGCCTTCCGCACCGGCCTGTTTCTCACTCCATTTCACGTATGGGACCCTTTCCCCGGGCTCTCATACACGAGCACTGTCAAATTCCCCTGGCTTCAGGAACGGCAATGTTAACTAAAGCGCAGTAACCCTATAGCATTGATTCTTGGTGTTAGTAGCCTGGTAACTAGGCATCCAGGCACACAGGGTACAGCAGTGCTAATCTCCTCAAACAAGAGGTGAGTCCACAGCAGCCTTCCTTCCAGGCCTGCTTCTCACTCCGAGTTACGTTTAGGTTCCATTTCTCATGCGTTCACAAAAACACACAATAGATGAAGTGCACGCTCAGGAAGGGCGATCTTTGCTGAGGCACGGGTCCTCTGCACTTTTGTTCCCTTGCGTTGGGTGCATGGCACTTAGGACTCCACGCACACACGGGAGAGCCGATGTAGTTTCCCGAAACAAGAGTTGAGTCGATAGCTGCCTCCTGCCCATGCTTATTTCTCCCTCGGAATTCTGCTGGGACTCCTTCCCCAGGTTTGCACTCAAGCAGAGTTGAAAATGCTGCCACCCTGTGGAGAGGCGAATGAGCTGAAGCTGGGATTCTTGACCGGCTTCTTTCTGCCAAATCAGTGTGGAGCACTTGGCATTCCTATGCACACATGGAGCGGTAGTGTTAGCTTCAGGTAACAAGAGCTGAGTCGAGAGGTGCCTTCTGGCCCGGACTTCTTCTCCCTCGGTCTCACGTAAGGAACCCGTTCCCCAGGCTCTCACCCACGGTAGCCTGGAAACTGCTTCCTCCCTCAGAGACGTGGATGGTAGCTAAAGCACGATTTCTCTACCGTGTTGTTTCTTCGAGTTAGAACGCTAGCGATTAGACTTCCATGCGAAAGTGGGGCCGCAGTGCTAGCTTGATGAAACACATGGCGAGTCGTGTTCTGCCTTCTGCTGGGGCCTGAGTCTCACTCGCCAAAAGCTTTGGACTCCCTCGCAGGGCTCTCACGCACGCACACAACAAAATGCTTCCCCACCCTCTGGAGTGGCTGTTTTAGCTGAAGCATGGATTGTCTACCAAGTTTTTCCTTCGAGTTAGGTGGTTGTCTTTAAGCCTGCACGCACACCCGGGGTAACGGTACTAGCCCCATAGCCATGGTATGAGTGGAGGGCTGCCTTGTGTACCGGCCTGTCTCTCCCCCGATTTTACGAAATGGAACCCGTCCCCAGGCTCTCACCCCCAGTACACCCTATACTGCTTCCTCCCACAGAGGTCGACGGTAGCTAAAGCACGGTTTCTCTACAGTGTTGTTTCTCCGAGTTACAACGCTAGCGATTAGACTTCCATGCAAAAGTGGGGCCGCACTGCTAGCTTCATGAAACAAGTGGGGAGGCGTGTCCTCCCTTCTCCCGGGGCCTGAGTCTCACACGGAAAATGGTTTGGGACCCCATTGCACTTCTCTCACGCAGGCACACAGCAAAATGCTTCCAGCCTCAGGAATGCCTATGTTCGCTGAAGCAGGAATTCTCTACAGAGTTGTTCCTTCGACTTAGGTGCTTGGCTTTAGGCCTGCAGGCACACCCGGGGCAACTGCACTAGCCTCGTAAACAAGAGGTGAGTTGACAGCTGCCTTCTGCACTGGCCTGTCTCTCCCTCGATTTTACCTATGGAACCTGTCCCCAGGCTCTCACCCACAGTGCAGCGTAAACTGCTTTCTCACACAGAGAGGTCGACGGTAGCTACAGCACGGTTTCTCTACACTGTTGTTTCTTCGAGTTTGAACGCTAGCGATTAGACTTCCAGGCAAAAGTGGGGCCGCAGTGCTAGCTTGATGAAACACATGGCGAGTCGTGTTCTGCCTTCTGCTGGGGCCTGAGTCTCACTCGCAAAAAGCTTTGGACTCCCTCGCAGGGCTCTCACGCACGCACACAACAAAATGCTTCCCCACCCTCTGGAGTGGCTGTTTTAGCTGAAGCATGGATTGTCTACCAAGTTTTTCCTTCGAGTTAGGTGGTTGTCTTTAAGCCTGCACGCACACCCGGGGCAACGGTACTAGCCCCATAACCATGGTGTGAGCGCAGAGCTGCCTTGTGTACCGGCCTGTCCCTCCCCCGATTTTCCGAAATGGAACCCGTCCTCAGGCTCTCACCCACAGTACACCCTAAAGTGCTTCCTCCCACACAGAGGTCGACGGTACCTAAAGCACGGTTTCTCTAGTGTTGTTTCTCTGAGTTAGAATGCTAGCGATTAGACTTCCATACAAAAGTGGGGCCGCAGTGCTAGCTTCATGAAACAAGTGGGGAGTCGTGTTCTGCTTTCTTCCGGGGCCTGAGTCTCACACAGAAAATGGTTTTGGACTCAGCTGCAGGGCGCTCACCCTTGCACACAGCAAAATGCGTCCACCCTCAGGCATGGCTCTTTTAGCCGAAGCAGGAATTCTCTAAAGAGTTGTTCCCTTGAGTTAGGTGGTTGGCTTTAGGCCTGCAGGCACCCCCGGGGCAAGGGTACTAGCATCAGAAACAAGAGGTGAGTTTAGAGCTCCCTTCCACCCCGGCCTGTTTCTCACTCCATTTCACGTATGGGACCCTTTCCCGGTCTCTCCTACAGGAGCACTGTAAAATTCCTCCGTCTTCAGGAACGGCAATGTTACAGAAAGGGCAGTAACTATACACCATTGCTTCGTGGCCTTAGTAGCCTGGTAGGCGAATGAGCTGCAGCTGGGATTCTTTACAGGCTTGTTCCTTCCAAGGCAGTGTTGAGCACGGAGCATTCCAAGCACACATGGAGCAGTAGTGTTAGCTTCAGGTAGCAAGATCTGAGTCCAGAGGTGCCTTCTGCCCGGAACGGTTTCTCCCTCGGTTTCACGTATGGAAACCGTTGCCCAGGCTCTCACCCACGGTACCCTGTATACTGCTTCCTCCGCCTGGAGGTCGACAGTAACTAAAGCACGATTTCTCTACACTGTTGTTTCTTTGAGTTAGAACGCTAGTGATGAGACTTCCATGCAAAAGTGGGGCCGCAGTGCTAGCTTGATGAAACACAGGGGGAGTCGTGTTCTGCCTTCTGCTGGGGCCTGAGGCTCACTCGCAAAAAGCTTTGGACTCCCTTGCAGGGCTCTCATGCACGCACACAACAAAATGCTTCCACCCTCACGAGCGGCTGTTTTAGCTGAAGCATGGATTCTCCACCGAGTTTTTCCTTCGACTTAGGCGGTTTTCATGAAGCCTGCACACACACCCGGGGCAACGGTCCTAGCCCCATAGCCATGGTGTGAGTTGAGAGCTGCAGCCTGGCCTGTCTCTGGCCTGTCTCTCCCTCGATTTTACGAAACGGAACCCGTCCCCAGGCTCTCACCCACAGTACACCCTAAACTGCTTCCTCCCACACAGAGGTCGTCGGTAGCTAAAGCACGGTTTCTCTTCAGTGCTGTTTCTCCGAGTTAGAACGCTTGCTATTAATGTCCACAATAGCCAAACTGTGGAAAGAGCCAAGATGTCCATCAACAGATGAATGGATAAAGAAGATGTGGTGTATATATATATATATATATATATATACACAATGGAATATTATGCAGCCATCAAAAGGAATGAGATATTGCCATTTGCAACAACGTGGATGGAACTGGAGGGTATTATGCTGAGCGAAATAAGTCAGACAGAGAAAGACATGTATCATATGACCTCACTGATAGGAGGAATTCTTAATCTCAGGAAACAAACTGAGAGTTGCTGGAGTGGGGGGTGGGGTGGGAGGGATGGGGTGACTGGGTGATGGACACTGGGGAGGGTATGTGTTCTGGTAAGCGCTGTGAATTGTGCAAGACTGTTGAATCTCAGATCTGTACCTCTGAATCAAATAATGCAATATATGTTAAGAAAGAAAAAAAGAAGAAGAAGAATGTAGCAGGAGGGGGAGAATGAAGGGGGAGAAATCGGAGGGGGAGAAGAACCATGAGAGACGATGGACTCTGAAAAACAAACTGAGGGTTCTAGAGGGGAGGGGGGTGGGAGGATGGGTTAGCCTGGTGATGGGTATTGAGGAGGGCACGTTCTGCATGGAGCACTGGGTGTTATGCACAAACAATGAATCATGGAACACTCTATCTAAAACTACTGATGTAATGTATGGGGATTAACATAACAATAAAAAAAATTTAATAAAAAAAAAAAGAACGCTTGCTATTAGACTTCCATGCAAAAGTGGGGCCGCAGTGCTAGCCTCAGGAAACAAGTGGGGAGTCGTGTTCTGCCTTCTGCCGGGGCCTGAGTCCCACACGGAAAATGGTTCTGGACTCACTTGCAGTGCGCTCACGCATGCACACAGCAAAATGCGTCCACCCTCCGGCATGGCTACTTTAGCCGAAGCAGGAATTCTCTACAGAGTTGTTCCTTTGAGTTAGGTGGTTGGCTTTAGGCCTGCAGGCACCCCCGGGGCAAGGGTACCAGCCTCAAAAACAAGAGGTGAGTTGAGAGCTGCCTTCCGCACCGGCCTGTTTCTCACTCCATTTCACGTATGGGACCCTTTCCCCGGGCTCTCATACACGAGCACTGTCAAATTCCCCTGGCTTCAGGAACGGCAATGTTAACTAAAGCGCAGTAACCCTATAGCATTGATTCTTGGTGTTAGTAGCCTGGTAACTAGGCATCCAGGCACACAGGGTACAGCAGTGCTAATCTCCTCAAACAAGAGGTGAGTCCACAGCAGCCTTCCTTCCAGGCCTGCTTCTCACTCCGAGTTACGTTTAGGTTCCATTTCTCATGCGTTCACAAAAACACACAATAGATGAAGTGCACGCTCAGGAAGGGCGATCTTTGCTGAGGCACGGGTCCTCTGCACTTTTGTTCCCTTGCGTTGGGTGCATGGCACTTAGGACTCCACGCACACACGGGAGAGCCGATGTAGTTTCCCGAAACAAGAGTTGAGTCGATAGCTGCCTCCTGCCCATGCTTATTTCTCCCTCGGAATTCTGCTGGGACTCCTTCCCCAGGTTTGCACTCAAGCAGAGTTGAAAATGCTGCCACCCTGTGGAGAGGCGAATGAGCTGAAGCTGGGATTCTTGACCGGCTTCTTTCTGCCAAATCAGTGTGGAGCACTTGGCATTCCTATGCACACATGGAGCGGTAGTGTTAGCTTCAGGTAACAAGAGCTGAGTCGAGAGGTGCCTTCTGGCCCGGACTTCTTCTCCCTCGGTCTCACGTAAGGAACCCGTTCCCCAGGCTCTCACCCACGGTAGCCTGGAAACTGCTTCCTCCCTCAGAGACGTGGATGGTAGCTAAAGCACGATTTCTCTACCGTGTTGTTTCTTCGAGTTAGAACGCTAGCGATTAGACTTCCATGCGAAAGTGGGGCCGCAGTGCTAGCTTGATGAAACACATGGCGAGTCGTGTTCTGCCTTCTGCTGGGGCCTGAGTCTCACTCGCCAAAAGCTTTGGACTCCCTCGCAGGGCTCTCACGCACGCACACAACAAAATGCTTCCCCACCCTCTGGAGTGGCTGTTTTAGCTGAAGCATGGATTGTCTACCAAGTTTTTCCTTCGAGTTAGGTGGTTGTCTTTAAGCCTGCACGCACACCCGGGGTAACGGTACTAGCCCCATAGCCATGGTATGAGTGGAGGGCTGCCTTGTGTACCGGCCTGTCTCTCCCCCGATTTTACGAAATGGAACCCGTCCCCAGGCTCTCACCCCCAGTACACCCTATACTGCTTCCTCCCACAGAGGTCGACGGTAGCTAAAGCACGGTTTCTCTACAGTGTTGTTTCTCCGAGTTACAACGCTAGCGATTAGACTTCCATGCAAAAGTGGGGCCGCACTGCTAGCTTCATGAAACAAGTGGGGAGGCGTGTCCTCCCTTCTCCCGGGGCCTGAGTCTCACACGGAAAATGGTTTGGGACCCCATTGCACTTCTCTCACGCAGGCACACAGCAAAATGCTTCCAGCCTCAGGAATGCCTATGTTCGCGGAAGCAGGAATTCTCTACAGAGTTGTTCCTTCGACTTAGGTGCTTGGCTTTAGGCCTGCAGGCACACCCGGGGCAACTGCACTAGCCTCGTAAACAAGAGGTGAGTTGACAGCTGCCTTCTGCACTGGCCTGTCTCTCCCTCGATTTTACCTATGGAACCTGTCCCCAGGCTCTCACCCACAGTGCAGCGTAAACTGCTTTCTCACACAGAGAGGTCGACGGTAGCTACAGCACGGTTTCTCTACACTGTTGTTTCTTCGAGTTTGAACGCTAGCGATTAGACTTCCAGGCAAAAGTGGGGCCGCAGTGCTAGCTTGATGAAACACATGGCGAGTCGTGTTCTGCCTTCTGCTGGGGCCTGAGTCTCACTCGCAAAAAGCTTTGGACTCCCTCGCAGGGCTCTCACGCACGCACACAACAAAATGCTTCCCCACCCTCTGGAGTGGCTGTTTTAGCTGAAGCATGGATTGTCTACCAAGTTTTTCCTTCGAGTTAGGTGGTTGTCTTTAAGCCTGCACGCACACCCGGGGCAACGGTACTAGCCCCATAACCATGGTGTGAGCGCAGAGCTGCCTTGTGTACCGGCCTGTCCCTCCCCCGATTTTCCGAAATGGAACCCGTCCTCAGGCTCTCACCCACAGTACACCCTAAAGTGCTTCCTCCCACACAGAGGTCGACGGTACCTAAAGCACGGTTTCTCTAGTGTTGTTTCTCTGAGTTAGAATGCTAGCGATTAGACTTCCATACAAAAGTGGGGCCGCAGTGCTAGCTTCATGAAACAAGTGGGGAGTCGTGTTCTGCTTTCTTCCGGGGCCTGAGTCTCACACAGAAAATGGTTTTGGACTCAGCTGCAGGGCGCTCACCCTTGCACACAGCAAAATGCGTCCACCCTCAGGCATGGCTCTTTTAGCCGAAGCAGGAATTCTCTAAAGAGTTGTTCCCTTGAGTTAGGTGGTTGGCTTTAGGCCTGCAGGCACCCCCGGGGCAAGGGTACTAGCATCAGAAACAAGAGGTGAGTTTAGAGCTCCCTTCCACCCCGGCCTGTTTCTCACTCCATTTCACGTATGGGACCCTTTCCCGGTCTCTCCTACAGGAGCACTGTAAAATTCCTCCGTCTTCAGGAACGGCAATGTTACAGAAAGGGCAGTAACTATACACCATTGCTTCGTGGCCTTAGTAGCCTGGTAGGCGAATGAGCTGCAGCTGGGATTCTTTACAGGCTTGTTCCTTCCAAGGCAGTGTTGAGCACGGAGCATTCCAAGCACACATGGAGCAGTAGTGTTAGCTTCAGGTAGCAAGATCTGAGTCCAGAGGTGCCTTCTGCCCGGAACGGTTTCTCCCTCGGTTTCACGTATGGAAACCGTTGCCCAGGCTCTCACCCACGGTACCCTGTATACTGCTTCCTCCGCCTGGAGGTCGACAGTAACTAAAGCACGATTTCTCTACACTGTTGTTTCTTTGAGTTAGAACGCTAGTGATGAGACTTCCATGCAAAAGTGGGGCCGCAGTGCTAGCTTGATGAAACACAGGGGGAGTCGTGTTCTGCCTTCTGCTGGGGCCTGAGGCTCACTCGCAAAAAGCTTTGGACTCCCTTGCAGGGCTCTCATGCACGCACACAACAAAATGCTTCCACCCTCACGAGCGGCTGTTTTAGCTGAAGCATGGATTCTCCACCGAGTTTTTCCTTCGACTTAGGCGGTTTTCATGAAGCCTGCACACACACCCGGGGCAACGGTCCTAGCCCCATAGCCATGGTGTGAGTTGAGAGCTGCAGCCTGGCCTGTCTCTGGCCTGTCTCTCCCTCGATTTTACGAAACGGAACCCGTCCCCAGGCTCTCACCCACAGTACACCCTAAACTGCTTCCTCCCACACAGAGGTCGTCGGTAGCTAAAGCACGGTTTCTCTTCAGTGCTGTTTCTCCGAGTTAGAACGCTTGCTATTAATGTCCACAATAGCCAAACTGTGGAAAGAGCCAAGATGTCCATCAACAGATGAATGGATAAAGAAGATGTGGTATATATATATATATATATATATATATACACAATGGAATATTATGCAGCCATCAAAAGGAATGAGATATTGCCATTTGCAACAACGTGGATGGAACTGGAGGGTATTATGCTGAGCGAAATAAGTCAGACAGAGAAAGACATGTATCATATGACCTCACTGATAGGAGGAATTCTTAATCTCAGGAAACAAACTGAGAGTTGCTGGAGTGGGGGGTGGGGTGGGAGGGATGGGGTGACTGGGTGATGGACACTGGGGAGGGTATGTGTTCTGGTAAGCGCTGTGAATTGTGCAAGACTGTTGAATCTCAGATCTGTACCTCTGAATCAAATAATGCAATATATGTTAAGAAAGAAAAAAAGAAGAAGAAGAATGTAGCAGGAGGGGAAGAATGAAGGGGGAGAAATCGGAGGGGGAGAAGAACCATGAGAGACGATGGACTCTGAAAAACAAACTGAGGGTTCTAGAGGGGAGGGGGGTGGGAGGATGGGTTAGCCTGGTGATGGGTATTGAGGAGGGCACGTTCTGCATGGAGCACTGGGTGTTATGCACAAACAATGAATCATGGAACACTCTATCTAAAACTACTGATGTAATGTATGGGGATTAACATAACAATAAAAAAAATTTAATAAAAAAAAAAAGAACGCTTGCTATTAGACTTCCATGCAAAAGTGGGGCCGCAGTGCTAGCCTCAGGAAACAAGTGGGGAGTCGTGTTCTGCCTTCTGCCGGGGCCTGAGTCCCACACGGAAAATGGTTCTGGACTCACTTGCAGTGCGCTCACGCATGCACACAGCAAAATGCGTCCACCCTCCGGCATGGCTACTTTAGCCGAAGCAGGAATTCTCTACAGAGTTGTTCCTTTGAGTTAGGTGGTTGGCTTTAGGCCTGCAGGCACCCCCGGGGCAAGGGTACCAGCCTCAAAAACAAGAGGTGAGTTGAGAGCTGCCTTCCGCACCGGCCTGTTTCTCACTCCATTTCACGTATGGGACCCTTTCCCCGGGCTCTCATACACGAGCACTGTCAAATTCCCCTGGCTTCAGGAACGGCAATGTTAACTAAAGCGCAGTAACCCTATAGCATTGATTCTTGGTGTTAGTAGCCTGGTAACTAGGCATCCAGGCACACAGGGTACAGCAGTGCTAATCTCCTCAAACAAGAGGTGAGTCCACAGCAGCCTTCCTTCCAGGCCTGCTTCTCACTCCGAGTTACGTTTAGGTTCCATTTCTCATGCGTTCACAAAAACACACAATAGATGAAGTGCACGCTCAGGAAGGGCGATCTTTGCTGAGGCACGGGTCCTCTGCACTTTTGTTCCCTTGCGTTGGGTGCATGGCACTTAGGACTCCACGCACACACGGGAGAGCCGATGTAGTTTCCCGAAACAAGAGTTGAGTCGATAGCTGCCTCCTGCCCATGCTTATTTCTCCCTCGGAATTCTGCTGGGACTCCTTCCCCAGGTTTGCACTCAAGCAGAGTTGAAAATGCTGCCACCCTGTGGAGAGGCGAATGAGCTGAAGCTGGGATTCTTGACCGGCTTCTTTCTGCCAAATCAGTGTGGAGCACTTGGCATTCCTATGCACACATGGAGCGGTAGTGTTAGCTTCAGGTAACAAGAGCTGAGTCGAGAGGTGCCTTCTGGCCCGGACTTCTTCTCCCTCGGTCTCACGTAAGGAACCCGTTCCCCAGGCTCTCACCCACGGTAGCCTGGAAACTGCTTCCTCCCTCAGAGACGTGGATGGTAGCTAAAGCACGATTTCTCTACCGTGTTGTTTCTTCGAGTTAGAACGCTAGCGATTAGACTTCCATGCGAAAGTGGGGCCGCAGTGCTAGCTTGATGAAACACATGGCGAGTCGTGTTCTGCCTTCTGCTGGGGCCTGAGTCTCACTCGCAAAAAGCTTTGGACTCCCTCGCAGGGCTCTCACGCACGCACACAACAAAATGCTTCCCCACCCTCTGGAGTGGCTGTTTTAGCTGAAGCATGGATTGTCTACCAAGTTTTTCCTTCGAGTTAGGTGGTTGTCTTTAAGCCTGCACGCACACCCGGGGTAACGGTACTAGCCCCATAGCCATGGTATGAGTGGAGGGCTGCCTTGTGTACCGGCCTGTCTCTCCCCCGATTTTACGAAATGGAACCCGTCCCCAGGCTCTCACCCCCAGTACACCCTATACTGCTTCCTCCCACAGAGGTCGACGGTAGCTAAAGCACGGTTTCTCTACAGTGTTGTTTCTCCGAGTTACAACGCTAGCGATTAGACTTCCATGCAAAAGTGGGGCCGCACTGCTAGCTTCATGAAACAAGTGGGGAGGCGTGTCCTCCCTTCTCCCGGGGCCTGAGTCTCACACGGAAAATGGTTTGGGACCCCATTGCACTTCTCTCACGCAGGCACACAGCAAAATGCTTCCAGCCTCAGGAATGCCTATGTTCGCGGAAGCAGGAATTCTCTACAGAGTTGTTCCTTCGACTTAGGTGCTTGGCTTTAGGCCTGCAGGCACACCCGGGGCAACTGCACTAGCCTCGTAAACAAGAGGTGAGTTGACAGCTGCCTTCTGCACTGGCCTGTCTCTCCCTCGATTTTACCTATGGAACCTGTCCCCAGGCTCTCACCCACAGTGCAGCGTAAACTGCTTTCTCACACAGAGAGGTCGACGGTAGCTACAGCACGGTTTCTCTACACTGTTGTTTCTTCGAGTTTGAACGCTAGCGATTAGACTTCCAGGCAAAAGTGGGGCCGCAGTGCTAGCTTGATGAAACACATGGCGAGTCGTGTTCTGCCTTCTGCTGGGGCCTGAGTCTCACTCGCAAAAAGCTTTGGACTCCCTCGCAGGGCTCTCACGCACGCACACAACAAAATGCTTCCCCACCCTCTGGAGTGGCTGTTTTAGCTGAAGCATGGATTGTCTACCAAGTTTTTCCTTCGAGTTAGGTGGTTGTCTTTAAGCCTGCACGCACACCCGGGGCAACGGTACTAGCCCCATAACCATGGTGTGAGCGCAGAGCTGCCTTGTGTACCGGCCTGTCCCTCCCCCGATTTTCCGAAATGGAACCCGTCCTCAGGCTCTCACCCACAGTACACCCTAAAGTGCTTCCTCCCACACAGAGGTCGACGGTACCTAAAGCACGGTTTCTCTAGTGTTGTTTCTCTGAGTTAGAATGCTAGCGATTAGACTTCCATACAAAAGTGGGGCCGCAGTGCTAGCTTCATGAAACAAGTGGGGAGTCGTGTTCTGCTTTCTTCCGGGGCCTGAGTCTCACACAGAAAATGGTTTTGGACTCAGCTGCAGGGCGCTCACCCTTGCACACAGCAAAATGCGTCCACCCTCAGGCATGGCTCTTTTAGCCGAAGCAGGAATTCTCTAAAGAGTTGTTCCCTTGAGTTAGGTGGTTGGCTTTAGGCCTGCAGGCACCCCCGGGGCAAGGGTACTAGCATCAGAAACAAGAGGTGAGTTTAGAGCTCCCTTCCACCCCGGCCTGTTTCTCACTCCATTTCACGTATGGGACCCTTTCCCGGTCTCTCCTACAGGAGCACTGTAAAATTCCTCCGTCTTCAGGAACGGCAATGTTACAGAAAGGGCAGTAACTATACACCATTGCTTCGTGGCCTTAGTAGCCTGGTAGGCGAATGAGCTGCAGCTGGGATTCTTTACAGGCTTGTTCCTTCCAAGGCAGTGTTGAGCACGGAGCATTCCAAGCACACATGGAGCAGTAGTGTTAGCTTCAGGTAGCAAGATCTGAGTCCAGAGGTGCCTTCTGCCCGGAACGGTTTCTCCCTCGGTTTCACGTATGGAAACCGTTGCCCAGGCTCTCACCCACGGTACCCTGTATACTGCTTCCTCCGCCTGGAGGTCGACAGTAACTAAAGCACGATTTCTCTACACTGTTGTTTCTTTGAGTTAGAACGCTAGTGATGAGACTTCCATGCAAAAGTGGGGCCGCAGTGCTAGCTTGATGAAACACAGGGGGAGTCGTGTTCTGCCTTCTGCTGGGGCCTGAGGCTCACTCGCAAAAAGCTTTGGACTCCCTTGCAGGGCTCTCATGCACGCACACAACAAAATGCTTCCACCCTCACGAGCGGCTGTTTTAGCTGAAGCATGGATTCTCCACCGAGTTTTTCCTTCGACTTAGGCGGTTTTCATGAAGCCTGCACACACACCCGGGGCAACGGTCCTAGCCCCATAGCCATGGTGTGAGTTGAGAGCTGCAGCCTGGCCTGTCTCTGGCCTGTCTCTCCCTCGATTTTACGAAACGGAACCCGTCCCCAGGCTCTCACCCACAGTACACCCTAAACTGCTTCCTCCCACACAGAGGTCGTCGGTAGCTAAAGCACGGTTTCTCTTCAGTGCTGTTTCTCCGAGTTAGAACGCTTGCTATTAATGTCCACAATAGCCAAACTGTGGAAAGAGCCAAGATGTCCATCAACAGATGAATGGATAAAGAAGATGTGGTATATATATATATATATATATATATATACACAATGGAATATTATGCAGCCATCAAAAGGAATGAGATATTGCCATTTGCAACAACGTGGATGGAACTGGAGGGTATTATGCTGAGCGAAATAAGTCAGACAGAGAAAGACATGTATCATATGACCTCACTGATAGGAGGAATTCTTAATCTCAGGAAACAAACTGAGAGTTGCTGGAGTGGGGGGTGGGGTGGGAGGGATGGGGTGACTGGGTGATGGACACTGGGGAGGGTATGTGTTCTGGTAAGCGCTGTGAATTGTGCAAGACTGTTGAATCTCAGATCTGTACCTCTGAATCAAATAATGCAATATATGTTAAGAAAGAAAAAAAGAAGAAGAAGAATGTAGCAGGAGGGGGAGAATGAAGGGGGAGAAATCGGAGGGGGAGAAGAACCATGAGAGACGATGGACTCTGAAAAACAAACTGAGGGTTCTAGAGGGGAGGGGGGTGGGAGGATGGGTTAGCCTGGTGATGGGTATTGAGGAGGGCACGTTCTGCATGGAGCACTGGGTGTTATGCACAAACAATGAATCATGGAACACTCTATCTAAAACTACTGATGTAATGTATGGGGATTAACATAACAATAAAAAAAATTTAATAAAAAAAAAAAGAACGCTTGCTATTAGACTTCCATGCAAAAGTGGGGCCGCAGTGCTAGCCTCAGGAAACAAGTGGGGAGTCGTGTTCTGCCTTCTGCCGGGGCCTGAGTCCCACACGGAAAATGGTTCTGGACTCACTTGCAGTGCGCTCACGCATGCACACAGCAAAATGCGTCCACCCTCCGGCATGGCTACTTTAGCCGAAGCAGGAATTCTCTACAGAGTTGTTCCTTTGAGTTAGGTGGTTGGCTTTAGGCCTGCAGGCACCCCCGGGGCAAGGGTACCAGCCTCAAAAACAAGAGGTGAGTTGAGAGCTGCCTTCCGCACCGGCCTGTTTCTCACTCCATTTCACGTATGGGACCCTTTCCCCGGGCTCTCATACACGAGCACTGTCAAATTCCCCTGGCTTCAGGAACGGCAATGTTAACTAAAGCGCAGTAACCCTATAGCATTGATTCTTGGTGTTAGTAGCCTGGTAACTAGGCATCCAGGCACACAGGGTACAGCAGTGCTAATCTCCTCAAACAAGAGGTGAGTCCACAGCAGCCTTCCTTCCAGGCCTGCTTCTCACTCCGAGTTACGTTTAGGTTCCATTTCTCATGCGTTCACAAAAACACACAATAGATGAAGTGCACGCTCAGGAAGGGCGATCTTTGCTGAGGCACGGGTCCTCTGCACTTTTGTTCCCTTGCGTTGGGTGCATGGCACTTAGGACTCCACGCACACACGGGAGAGCCGATGTAGTTTCCCGAAACAAGAGTTGAGTCGATAGCTGCCTCCTGCCCATGCTTATTTCTCCCTCGGAATTCTGCTGGGACTCCTTCCCCAGGTTTGCACTCAAGCAGAGTTGAAAATGCTGCCACCCTGTGGAGAGGCGAATGAGCTGAAGCTGGGATTCTTGACCGGCTTCTTTCTGCCAAATCAATGTGGAGCACTTGGCATTCCTATGCACACATGGAGCGGTAGTGTTAGCTTCAGGTAACAAGAGCTGAGTCGAGAGGTGCCTTCTGGCCCGGACTTCTTCTCCCTCGGTCTCACGTAAGGAACCCGTTCCCCAGGCTCTCACCCACGGTAGCCTGGAAACTGCTTCCTCCCTCAGAGACGTGGATGGTAGCTAAAGCACGATTTCTCTACCGTGTTGTTTCTTCGAGTTAGAACGCTAGCGATTAGACTTCCATGCGAAAGTGGGGCCGCAGTGCTAGCTTGATGAAACACATGGCGAGTCGTGTTCTGCCTTCTGCTGGGGCCTGAGTCTCACTCGCCAAAAGCTTTGGACTCCCTCGCAGGGCTCTCACGCACGCACACAACAAAATGCTTCCCCACCCTCTGGAGTGGCTGTTTTAGCTGAAGCATGGATTGTCTACCAAGTTTTTCCTTCGAGTTAGGTGGTTGTCTTTAAGCCTGCACGCACACCCGGGGTAACGGTACTAGCCCCATAGCCATGGTATGAGTGGAGGGCTGCCTTGTGTACCGGCCTGTCTCTCCCCCGATTTTACGAAATGGAACCCGTCCCCAGGCTCTCACCCCCAGTACACCCTATACTGCTTCCTCCCACAGAGGTCGACGGTAGCTAAAGCACGGTTTCTCTACAGTGTTGTTTCTCCGAGTTACAACGCTAGCGATTAGACTTCCATGCAAAAGTGGGGCCGCACTGCTAGCTTCATGAAACAAGTGGGGAGGCGTGTCCTCCCTTCTCCCGGGGCCTGAGTCTCACACGGAAAATGGTTTGGGACCCCATTGCACTTCTCTCACGCAGGCACACAGCAAAATGCTTCCAGCCTCAGGAATGCCTATGTTCGCTGAAGCAGGAATTCTCTACAGAGTTGTTCCTTCGACTTAGGTGCTTGGCTTTAGGCCTGCAGGCACACCCGGGGCAACTGCACTAGCCTCGTAAACAAGAGGTGAGTTGACAGCTGCCTTCTGCACTGGCCTGTCTCTCCCTCGATTTTACCTATGGAACCTGTCCCCAGGCTCTCACCCACAGTGCAGCGTAAACTGCTTTCTCACACAGAGAGGTCGACGGTAGCTACAGCACGGTTTCTCTACACTGTTGTTTCTTCGAGTTTGAACGCTAGCGATTAGACTTCCAGGCAAAAGTGGGGCCGCAGTGCTAGCTTGATGAAACACATGGCGAGTCGTGTTCTGCCTTCTGCTGGGGCCTGAGTCTCACTCGCAAAAAGCTTTGGACTCCCTCGCAGGGCTCTCACGCACGCACACAACAAAATGCTTCCCCACCCTCTGGAGTGGCTGTTTTAGCTGAAGCATGGATTGTCTACCAAGTTTTTCCTTCGAGTTAGGTGGTTGTCTTTAAGCCTGCACGCACACCCGGGGCAACGGTACTAGCCCCATAACCATGGTGTGAGCGCAGAGCTGCCTTGTGTACCGGCCTGTCCCTCCCCCGATTTTCCGAAATGGAACCCGTCCTCAGGCTCTCACCCACAGTACACCCTAAAGTGCTTCCTCCCACACAGAGGTCGACGGTACCTAAAGCACGGTTTCTCTAGTGTTGTTTCTCTGAGTTAGAATGCTAGCGATTAGACTTCCATACAAAAGTGGGGCCGCAGTGCTAGCTTCATGAAACAAGTGGGGAGTCGTGTTCTGCTTTCTTCCGGGGCCTGAGTCTCACACAGAAAATGGTTTTGGACTCAGCTGCAGGGCGCTCACCCTTGCACACAGCAAAATGCGTCCACCCTCAGGCATGGCTCTTTTAGCCGAAGCAGGAATTCTCTAAAGAGTTGTTCCCTTGAGTTAGGTGGTTGGCTTTAGGCCTGCAGGCACCCCCGGGGCAAGGGTACTAGCATCAGAAACAAGAGGTGAGTTTAGAGCTCCCTTCCACCCCGGCCTGTTTCTCACTCCATTTCACGTATGGGACCCTTTCCCGGTCTCTCCTACAGGAGCACTGTAAAATTCCTCCGTCTTCAGGAACGGCAATGTTACAGAAAGGGCAGTAACTATACACCATTGCTTCGTGGCCTTAGTAGCCTGGTAGGCGAATGAGCTGCAGCTGGGATTCTTTACAGGCTTGTTCCTTCCAAGGCAGTGTTGAGCACGGAGCATTCCAAGCACACATGGAGCAGTAGTGTTAGCTTCAGGTAGCAAGATCTGAGTCCAGAGGTGCCTTCTGCCCGGAACGGTTTCTCCCTCGGTTTCACGTATGGAAACCGTTGCCCAGGCTCTCACCCACGGTACCCTGTATACTGCTTCCTCCGCCTGGAGGTCGACAGTAACTAAAGCACGATTTCTCTACACTGTTGTTTCTTTGAGTTAGAACGCTAGTGATGAGACTTCCATGCAAAAGTGGGGCCGCAGTGCTAGCTTGATGAAACACAGGGGGAGTCGTGTTCTGCCTTCTGCTGGGGCCTGAGGCTCACTCGCAAAAAGCTTTGGACTCCCTTGCAGGGCTCTCATGCACGCACACAACAAAATGCTTCCACCCTCACGAGCGGCTGTTTTAGCTGAAGCATGGATTCTCCACCGAGTTTTTCCTTCGACTTAGGCGGTTTTCATGAAGCCTGCACACACACCCGGGGCAACGGTCCTAGCCCCATAGCCATGGTGTGAGTTGAGAGCTGCAGCCTGGCCTGTCTCTGGCCTGTCTCTCCCTCGATTTTACGAAACGGAACCCGTCCCCAGGCTCTCACCCACAGTACACCCTAAACTGCTTCCTCCCACACAGAGGTCGTCGGTAGCTAAAGCACGGTTTCTCTTCAGTGCTGTTTCTCCGAGTTAGAACGCTTGCTATTAATGTCCACAATAGCCAAACTGTGGAAAGAGCCAAGATGTCCATCAACAGATGAATGGATAAAGAAGATGTGGTATATATATATATATATATATATATATATATATATATACACAATGGAATATTATGCAGCCATCAAAAGGAATGAGATATTGCCATTTGCAACAACGTGGATGGAACTGGAGGGTATTATGCTGAGCGAAATAAGTCAGACAGAGAAAGACATGTATCATATGACCTCACTGATAGGAGGAATTCTTAATCTCATGAAACAAACTGAGAGTTGCTGGAGTGGGGGGTGGGGTGGGAGGGATGGGGTGACTGGGTGATGGACACTGGGGAGGGTATGTGTTCTGGTAAGCGCTGTGAATTGTGCAAGACTGTTGAATCTCAGATCTGTACCTCTGAATCAAATAATGCAATATATGTTAAGAAAGAAAAAAAGAAGAAGAAGAATGTAGCAGGAGGGGAAGAATGAAGGGGGAGAAATCGGAGGGGGAGAAGAACCATGAGAGACGATGGACTCTGAAAAACAAACTGAGGGTTCTAGAGGGGAGGGGGGTGGGAGGATGGGTTAGCCTGGTGATGGGTATTGAGGAGGGCACGTTCTGCATGGAGCACTGGGTGTTATGCACAAACAATGAATCATGGAACACTCTATCTAAAACTACTGATGTAATGTATGGGGATTAACATAACAATAAAAAAAATTTAATAAAAAAAAAAAGAACGCTTGCTATTAGACTTCCATGCAAAAGTGGGGCCGCAGTGCTAGCCTCAGGAAACAAGTGGGGAGTCGTGTTCTGCCTTCTGCCGGGGCCTGAGTCCCACACGGAAAATGGTTCTGGACTCACTTGCAGTGCGCTCACGCATGCACACAGCAAAATGCGTCCACCCTCCGGCATGGCTACTTTAGCCGAAGCAGGAATTCTCTACAGAGTTGTTCCTTTGAGTTAGGTGGTTGGCTTTAGGCCTGCAGGCACCCCCGGGGCAAGGGTACCAGCCTCAAAAACAAGAGGTGAGTTGAGAGCTGCCTTCCGCACCGGCCTGTTTCTCACTCCATTTCACGTATGGGACCCTTTCCCCGGGCTCTCATACACGAGCACTGTCAAATTCCCCTGGCTTCAGGAACGGCAATGTTAACTAAAGCGCAGTAACCCTATAGCATTGATTCTTGGTGTTAGTAGCCTGGTAACTAGGCATCCAGGCACACAGGGTACAGCAGTGCTAATCTCCTCAAACAAGAGGTGAGTCCACAGCAGCCTTCCTTCCAGGCCTGCTTCTCACTCCGAGTTACGTTTAGGTTCCATTTCTCATGCGTTCACAAAAACACACAATAGATGAAGTGCACGCTCAGGAAGGGCGATCTTTGCTGAGGCACGGGTCCTCTGCACTTTTGTTCCCTTGCGTTGGGTGCATGGCACTTAGGACTCCACGCACACACGGGAGAGCCGATGTAGTTTCCCGAAACAAGAGTTGAGTCGATAGCTGCCTCCTGCCCATGCTTATTTCTCCCTCGGAATTCTGCTGGGACTCCTTCCCCAGGTTTGCACTCAAGCAGAGTTGAAAATGCTGCCACCCTGTGGAGAGGCGAATGAGCTGAAGCTGGGATTCTTGACCGGCTTCTTTCTGCCAAATCAGTGTGGAGCACTTGGCATTCCTATGCACACATGGAGCGGTAGTGTTAGCTTCAGGTAACAAGAGCTGAGTCGAGAGGTGCCTTCTGGCCCGGACTTCTTCTCCCTCGGTCTCACGTAAGGAACCCGTTCCCCAGGCTCTCACCCACGGTAGCCTGGAAACTGCTTCCTCCCTCAGAGACGTGGATGGTAGCTAAAGCACGATTTCTCTACCGTGTTGTTTCTTCGAGTTAGAACGCTAGCGATTAGACTTCCATGCGAAAGTGGGGCCGCAGTGCTAGCTTGATGAAACACATGGCGAGTCGTGTTCTGCCTTCTGCTGGGGCCTGAGTCTCACTCGCAAAAAGCTTTGGACTCCCTCGCAGGGCTCTCACGCACGCACACAACAAAATGCTTCCCCACCCTCTGGAGTGGCTGTTTTAGATGAAGCATGGATTGTCTACCAAGTTTTTCCTTCGAGTTAGGTGGTTGTCTTTAAGCCTGCACGCACACCCGGGGTAACGGTACTAGCCCCATAGCCATGGTATGAGTGGAGGGCTGCCTTGTGTACCGGCCTGTCTCTCCCCCGATTTTACGAAATGGAACCCGTCCCCAGGCTCTCACCCCCAGTACACCCTATACTGCTTCCTCCCACAGAGGTCGACGGTAGCTAAAGCACGGTTTCTCTACAGTGTTGTTTCTCCGAGTTACAACGCTAGCGATTAGACTTCCATGCAAAAGTGGGGCCGCACTGCTAGCTTCATGAAACAAGTGGGGAGGCGTGTCCTCCCTTCTCCCGGGGCCTGAGTCTCACACGGAAAATGGTTTGGGACCCCATTGCACTTCTCTCACGCAGGCACACAGCAAAATGCTTCCAGCCTCAGGAATGCCTATGTTCGCGGAAGCAGGAATTCTCTACAGAGTTGTTCCTTCGACTTAGGTGCTTGGCTTTAGGCCTGCAGGCACACCCGGGGCAACTGCACTAGCCTCGTAAACAAGAGGTGAGTTGACAGCTGCCTTCTGCACTGGCCTGTCTCTCCCTCGATTTTACCTATGGAACCTGTCCCCAGGCTCTCACCCACAGTGCAGCGTAAACTGCTTTCTCACACAGAGAGGTCGACGGTAGCTACAGCACGGTTTCTCTACACTGTTGTTTCTTCGAGTTTGAACGCTAGCGATTAGACTTCCAGGCAAAAGTGGGGCCGCAGTGCTAGCTTGATGAAACACATGGCGAGTCGTGTTCTGCCTTCTGCTGGGGCCTGAGTCTCACTCGCAAAAAGCTTTGGACTCCCTCGCAGGGCTCTCACGCACGCACACAACAAAATGCTTCCCCACCCTCTGGAGTGGCTGTTTTAGCTGAAGCATGGATTGTCTACCAAGTTTTTCCTTCGAGTTAGGTGGTTGTCTTTAAGCCTGCACGCACACCCGGGGCAACGGTACTAGCCCCATAACCATGGTGTGAGCGCAGAGCTGCCTTGTGTACCGGCCTGTCCCTCCCCCGATTTTCCGAAATGGAACCCGTCCTCAGGCTCTCACCCACAGTACACCCTAAAGTGCTTCCTCCCACACAGAGGTCGACGGTACCTAAAGCACGGTTTCTCTAGTGTTGTTTCTCTGAGTTAGAATGCTAGCGATTAGACTTCCATACAAAAGTGGGGCCGCAGTGCTAGCTTCATGAAACAAGTGGGGAGTCGTGTTCTGCTTTCTTCCGGGGCCTGAGTCTCACACAGAAAATGGTTTTGGACTCAGCTGCAGGGCGCTCACCCTTGCACACAGCAAAATGCGTCCACCCTCAGGCATGGCTCTTTTAGCCGAAGCAGGAATTCTCTAAAGAGTTGTTCCCTTGAGTTAGGTGGTTGGCTTTAGGCCTGCAGGCACCCCCGGGGCAAGGGTACTAGCATCAGAAACAAGAGGTGAGTTTAGAGCTCCCTTCCACCCCGGCCTGTTTCTCACTCCATTTCACGTATGGGACCCTTTCCCGGTCTCTCCTACAGGAGCACTGTAAAATTCCTCCGTCTTCAGGAACGGCAATGTTACAGAAAGGGCAGTAACTATACACCATTGCTTCGTGGCCTTAGTAGCCTGGTAGGCGAATGAGCTGCAGCTGGGATTCTTTACAGGCTTGTTCCTTCCAAGGCAGTGTTGAGCACGGAGCATTCCAAGCACACATGGAGCAGTAGTGTTAGCTTCAGGTAGCAAGATCTGAGTCCAGAGGTGCCTTCTGCCCGGAACGGTTTCTCCCTCGGTTTCACGTATGGAAACCGTTGCCCAGGCTCTCACCCACGGTACCCTGTATACTGCTTCCTCCGCCTGGAGGTCGACAGTAGCTAAAGCACGATTTCTCTACACTGTTGTTTCTTTGAGTTAGAACGCTAGTGATGAGACTTCCATGCAAAAGTGGGGCCGCAGTGCTAGCTTGATGAAACACAGGGGGAGTCGTGTTCTGCCTTCTGCTGGGGCCTGAGGCTCACTCGCAAAAAGCTTTGGACTCCCTTGCAGGGCTCTCATGCACGCACACAACAAAATGCTTCCACCCTCACGAGCGGCTGTTTTAGCTGAAGCATGGATTCTCCACCGAGTTTTTCCTTCGACTTAGGCGGTTTTCATGAAGCCTGCACACACACCCGGGGCAACGGTCCTAGCCCCATAGCCATGGTGTGAGTTGAGAGCTGCAGCCTGGCCTGTCTCTGGCCTGTCTCTCCCTCGATTTTACGAAACGGAACCCGTCCCCAGGCTCTCACCCACAGTACACCCTAAACTGCTTCCTCCCACACAGAGGTCGTCGGTAGCTAAAGCACGGTTTCTCTTCAGTGCTGTTTCTCCGAGTTAGAACGCTTGCTATTAATGTCCACAATAGCCAAACTGTGGAAAGAGCCAAGATGTCCATCAACAGATGAATGGATAAAGAAGATGTGGTATATATATATATATATATATATATATATATACACAATGGAATATTATGCAGCCATCAAAAGGAATGAGATATTGCCATTTGCAACAACGTGGATGGAACTGGAGGGTATTATGCTGAGCGAAATAAGTCAGACAGAGAAAGACATGTATCATATGACCTCACTGATAGGAGGAATTCTTAATCTCAGGAAACAAACTGAGAGTTGCTGGAGTGGGGGGTGGGGTGGGAGGGATGGGGTGACTGGGTGATGGACACTGGGGAGGGTATGTGTTCTGGTAAGCGCTGTGAATTGTGCAAGACTGTTGAATCTCAGATCTGTACCTCTGAATCAAATAATGCAATATATGTTAAGAAAGAAAAAAAGAAGAAGAAGAATGTAGCAGGAGGGGAAGAATGAAGGGGGAGAAATCGGAGGGGGAGAAGAACCATGAGAGACGATGGACTCTGAAAAACAAACTGAGGGTTCTAGAGGGGAGGGGGGTGGGAGGATGGGTTAGCCTGGTGATGGGTATTGAGGAGGGCACGTTCTGCATGGAGCACTGGGTGTTATGCACAAACAATGAATCATGGAACACTCTATCTAAAACTACTGATGTAATGTATGGGGATTAACATAACAATAAAAAAATTTAATAAAAAAAAAAAGAACGCTTGCTATTAGACTTCCATGCAAAAGTGGGGCCGCAGTGCTAGCCTCAGGAAACAAGTGGGGAGTCGTGTTCTGCCTTCTGCCGGGGCCTGAGTCCCACACGGAAAATGGTTCTGGACTCACTTGCAGTGCGCTCACGCATGCACACAGCAAAATGCGTCCACCCTCCGGCATGGCTACTTTAGCCGAAGCAGGAATTCTCTACAGAGTTGTTCCTTTGAGTTAGGTGGTTGGCTTTAGGCCTGCAGGCACCCCCGGGGCAAGGGTACCAGCCTCAAAAACAAGAGGTGAGTTGAGAGCTGCCTTCCGCACCGGCCTGTTTCTCACTCCATTTCACGTATGGGACCCTTTCCCCGGGCTCTCATACACGAGCACTGTCAAATTCCCCTGGCTTCAGGAACGGCAATGTTAACTAAAGCGCAGTAACCCTATAGCATTGATTCTTGGTGTTAGTAGCCTGGTAACTAGGCATCCAGGCACACAGGGTACAGCAGTGCTAATCTCCTCAAACAAGAGGTGAGTCCACAGCAGCCTTCCTTCCAGGCCTGCTTCTCACTCCGAGTTACGTTTAGGTTCCATTTCTCATGCGTTCACAAAAACACACAATAGATGAAGTGCACGCTCAGGAAGGGCGATCTTTGCTGAGGCACGGGTCCTCTGCACTTTTGTTCCCTTGCGTTGGGTGCATGGCACTTAGGACTCCACGCACACACGGGAGAGCCGATGTAGTTTCCCGAAACAAGAGTTGAGTCGATAGCTGCCTCCTGCCCATGCTTATTTCTCCCTCGGAATTCTGCTGGGACTCCTTCCCCAGGTTTGCACTCAAGCAGAGTTGAAAATGCTGCCACCCTGTGGAGAGGCGAATGAGCTGAAGCTGGGATTCTTGACCGGCTTCTTTCTGCCAAATCAGTGTGGAGCACTTGGCATTCCTATGCACACATGGAGCGGTAGTGTTAGCTTCAGGTAACAAGAGCTGAGTCGAGAGGTGCCTTCTGGCCCGGACTTCTTCTCCCTCGGTCTCACGTAAGGAACCCGTTCCCCAGGCTCTCACCCACGGTAGCCTGGAAACTGCTTCCTCCCTCAGAGACGTGGATGGTAGCTAAAGCACGATTTCTCTACCGTGTTGTTTCTTCGAGTTAGAACGCTAGCGATTAGACTTCCATGCGAAAGTGGGGCCGCAGTGCTAGCTTGATGAAACACATGGCGAGTCGTGTTCTGCCTTCTGCTGGGGCCTGAGTCTCACTCGCAAAAAGCTTTGGACTCCCTCGCAGGGCTCTCACGCACGCACACAACAAAATGCTTCCCCACCCTCTGGAGTGGCTGTTTTAGCTGAAGCATGGATTGTCTACCAAGTTTTTCCTTCGAGTTAGGTGGTTGTCTTTAAGCCTGCACGCACACCCGGGGTAACGGTACTAGCCCCATAGCCATGGTATGAGTGGAGGGCTGCCTTGTGTACCGGCCTGTCTCTCCCCCGATTTTACGAAATGGAACCCGTCCCCAGGCTCTCACCCACAGTACACCCTATACTGCTTCCTCCCACAGAGGTCGACGGTAGCTAAAGCACGGTTTCTCTACAGTGTTGTTTCTCCGAGTTACAACGCTAGCGATTAGACTTCCATGCAAAAGTGGGGCCGCACTGCTAGCTTCATGAAACAAGTGGGGAGGCGTGTCCTCCCTTCTCCCGGGGCCTGAGTCTCACACGGAAAATGGTTTGGGACCCCATTGCACTTCTCTCACGCAGGCACACAGCAAAATGCTTCCAGCCTCAGGAATGCCTATGTTCGCTGAAGCAGGAATTCTCTACAGAGTTGTTCCTTCGACTTAGGTGCTTGGCTTTAGGCCTGCAGGCACACCCGGGGCAACTGCACTAGCCTCGTAAACAAGAGGTGAGTTGACAGCTGCCTTCTGCACTGGCCTGTCTCTCCCTCGATTTTACCTATGGAACCTGTCCCCAGGCTCTCACCCACAGTGCAGCGTAAACTGCTTTCTCACACAGAGAGGTCGACGGTAGCTACAGCACGGTTTCTCTACACTGTTGTTTCTTCGAGTTTGAACGCTAGCGATTAGACTTCCAGGCAAAAGTGGGGCCGCAGTGCTAGCTTGATGAAACACATGGCGAGTCGTGTTCTGCCTTCTGCTGGGGCCTGAGTCTCACTCGCAAAAAGCTTTGGACTCCCTCGCAGGGCTCTCACGCACGCACACAACAAAATGCTTCCCCACCCTCTGGAGTGGCTGTTTTAGCTGAAGCATGGATTGTCTACCAAGTTTTTCCTTCGAGTTAGGTGGTTGTCTTTAAGCCTGCACGCACACCCGGGGCAACGGTACTAGCCCCATAACCATGGTGTGAGCGCAGAGCTGCCTTGTGTACCGGCCTGTCCCTCCCCCGATTTTCCGAAATGGAACCCGTCCTCAGGCTCTCACCCACAGTACACCCTAAAGTGCTTCCTCCCACACAGAGGTCGACGGTACCTAAAGCACGGTTTCTCTAGTGTTGTTTCTCTGAGTTAGAATGCTAGCGATTAGACTTCCATACAAAAGTGGGGCCGCAGTGCTAGCTTCATGAAACAAGTGGGGAGTCGTGTTCTGCTTTCTTCCGGGGCCTGAGTCTCACACAGAAAATGGTTTTGGACTCAGCTGCAGGGCGCTCACCCTTGCACACAGCAAAATGCGTCCACCCTCAGGCATGGCTCTTTTAGCCGAAGCAGGAATTCTCTAAAGAGTTGTTCCCTTGAGTTAGGTGGTTGGCTTTAGGCCGGCAGGCACCCCCGGGGCAAGGGTACTAGCATCAGAAACAAGAGGTGAGTTTAGAGCTCCCTTCCACCCCGGCCTGTTTCTCACTCCATTTCACGTATGGGACCCTTTCCCGGTCTCTCCTACAGGAGCACTGTAAAATTCCTCCGTCTTCAGGAACGGCAATGTTACAGAAAGGGCAGTAACTATACACCATTGCTTCGTGGCCTTAGTAGCCTGGTAGGCGAATGAGCTGCAGCTGGGATTCTTTACAGGCTTGTTCCTTCCAAGGCAGTGTTGAGCACGGAGCATTCCAAGCACACATGGAGCAGTAGTGTTAGCTTCAGGTAGCAAGATCTGAGTCCAGAGGTGCCTTCTGCCCGGAACGGTTTCTCCCTCGGTTTCACGTATGGAAACCGTTGCCCAGGCTCTCACCCACGGTACCCTGTATACTGCTTCCTCCGCCTGGAGGTCGACAGTAACTAAAGCACGATTTCTCTACACTGTTGTTTCTTTGAGTTAGAACGCTAGTGATGAGACTTCCATGCAAAAGTGGGGCCGCAGTGCTAGCTTGATGAAACACAGGGGGAGTCGTGTTCTGCCTTCTGCTGGGGCCTGAGGCTCACTCGCAAAAAGCTTTGGACTCCCTTGCAGGGCTCTCATGCACGCACACAACAAAATGCTTCCACCCTCACGAGCGGCTGTTTTAGCTGAAGCATGGATTCTCCACCGAGTTTTTCCTTCGACTTAGGCGGTTTTCATGAAGCCTGCACACACACCCGGGGCAACGGTCCTAGCCCCATAGCCATGGTGTGAGTTGAGAGCTGCAGCCTGGCCTGTCTCTGGCCTGTCTCTCCCTCGATTTTACGAAACGGAACCCGTCCCCAGGCTCTCACCCACAGTACACCCTAAACTGCTTCCTCCCACACAGAGGTCGTCGGTAGCTAAAGCACGGTTTCTCTTCAGTGCTGTTTCTCCGAGTTAGAACGCTTGCTATTAATGTCCACAATAGCCAAACTGTGGAAAGAGCCAAGATGTCCATCAACAGATGAATGGATAAAGAAGATGTGGTGTATATATATATATATATATATATATATATACACAATGGAATATTATGCAGCCATCAAAAGGAATGAGATATTGCCATTTGCAACAACGTGGATGGAACTGGAGGGTATTATGCTGAGCGAAATAAGTCAGACAGAGAAAGACATGTATCATATGACCTCACTGATAGGAGGAATTCTTAATCTCAGGAAACAAACTGAGAGTTGCTGGAGTGGGGGGTGGGGTGGGAGGGATGGGGTGACTGGGTGATGGACACTGGGGAGGGTATGTGTTCTGGTAAGCGCTGTGAATTGTGCAAGACTGTTGAATCTCAGATCTGTACCTCTGAATCAAATAATGCAATATATGTTAAGAAAGAAAAAAAGAAGAAGAAGAATGTAGCAGGAGGGGGAGAATGAAGGGGGAGAAATCGGAGGGGGAGAAGAACCATGAGAGACGATGGACTCTGAAAAACAAACTGAGGGTTCTAGAGGGGAGGGGGGTGGGAGGATGGGTTAGCCTGGTGATGGGTATTGAGGAGGGCACGTTCTGCATGGAGCACTGGGTGTTATGCACAAACAATGAATCATGGAACACTCTATCTAAAACTACTGATGTAATGTATGGGGATTAACATAACAATAAAAAAAATTTAATAAAAAAAAAAAGAACGCTTGCTATTAGACTTCCATGCAAAAGTGGGGCCGCAGTGCTAGCCTCAGGAAACAAGTGGGGAGTCGTGTTCTGCCTTCTGCCGGGGCCTGAGTCCCACACGGAAAATGGTTCTGGACTCACTTGCAGTGCGCTCACGCATGCACACAGCAAAATGCGTCCACCCTCCGGCATGGCTACTTTAGCCGAAGCAGGAATTCTCTACAGAGTTGTTCCTTTGAGTTAGGTGGTTGGCTTTAGGCCTGCAGGCACCCCCGGGGCAAGGGTACCAGCCTCAAAAACAAGAGGTGAGTTGAGAGCTGCCTTCTGCACCGGCCTGTTTCTCACTCCATTTCACGTATGGGACCCTTTCCCCGGGCTCTCATACACGAGCACTGTCAAATTCCCCTGGCTTCAGGAACGGCAATGTTAACTAAAGCGCAGTAACCCTATAGCATTGATTCTTGGTGTTAGTAGCCTGGTAACTAGGCATCCAGGCACACAGGGTACAGCAGTGCTAATCTCCTCAAACAAGAGGTGAGTCCACAGCAGCCTTCCTTCCAGGCCTGCTTCTCACTCCGAGTTACGTTTAGGTTCCATTTCTCATGCGTTCACAAAAACACACAATAGATGAAGTGCACGCTCAGGAAGGGCGATCTTTGCTGAGGCACGGGTCCTCTGCACTTTTGTTCCCTTGCGTTGGGTGCATGGCACTTAGGACTCCACGCACACACGGGAGAGCCGATGTAGTTTCCCGAAACAAGAGTTGAGTCGATAGCTGCCTCCTGCCCATGCTTATTTCTCCCTCGGAATTCTGCTGGGACTCCTTCCCCAGGTTTGCACTCAAGCAGAGTTGAAAATGCTGCCACCCTGTGGAGAGGCGAATGAGCTGAAGCTGGGATTCTTGACCGGCTTCTTTCTGCCAAATCAGTGTGGAGCACTTGGCATTCCTATGCACACATGGAGCGGTAGTGTTAGCTTCAGGTAACAAGAGCTGAGTCGAGAGGTGCCTTCTGGCCCGGACTTCTTCTCCCTCGGTCTCACGTAAGGAACCCGTTCCCCAGGCTCTCACCCACGGTAGCCTGGAAACTGCTTCCTCCCTCAGAGACGTGGATGGTAGCTAAAGCACGATTTCTCTACCGTGTTGTTTCTTCGAGTTAGAACGCTAGCGATTAGACTTCCATGCGAAAGTGGGGCCGCAGTGCTAGCTTGATGAAACACATGGCGAGTCGTGTTCTGCCTTCTGCTGGGGCCTGAGTCTCACTCGCCAAAAGCTTTGGACTCCCTCGCAGGGCTCTCACGCACGCACACAACAAAATGCTTCCCCACCCTCTGGAGTGGCTGTTTTAGCTGAAGCATGGATTGTCTACCAAGTTTTTCCTTCGAGTTAGGTGGTTGTCTTTAAGCCTGCACGCACACCCGGGGTAACGGTACTAGCCCCATAGCCATGGTATGAGTGGAGGGCTGCCTTGTGTACCGGCCTGTCTCTCCCCCGATTTTACGAAATGGAACCCGTCCCCAGGCTCTCACCCCCAGTACACCCTATACTGCTTCCTCCCACAGAGGTCGACGGTAGCTAAAGCACGGTTTCTCTACAGTGTTGTTTCTCCGAGTTACAACGCTAGCGATTAGACTTCCATGCAAAAGTGGGGCCGCACTGCTAGCTTCATGAAACAAGTGGGGAGGCGTGTCCTCCCTTCTCCCGGGGCCTGAGTCTCACACGGAAAATGGTTTGGGACCCCATTGCACTTCTCTCACGCAGGCACACAGCAAAATGCTTCCAGCCTCAGGAATGCCTATGTTCGCGGAAGCAGGAATTCTCTACAGAGTTGTTCCTTCGACTTAGGTGCTTGGCTTTAGGCCTGCAGGCACACCCGGGGCAACTGCAGTAGCCTCGTAAACAAGAGGTGAGTTGACAGCTGCCTTCTGCACTGGCCTGTCTCTCCCTCGATTTTACCTATGGAACCTGTCCCCAGGCTCTCACCCACAGTGCAGCGTAAACTGCTTTCTCACACAGAGAGGTCGACGGTAGCTACAGCACGGTTTCTCTACACTGTTGTTTCTTCGAGTTTGAACGCTAGCGATTAGACTTCCAGGCAAAAGTGGGGCCGCAGTGCTAGCTTGATGAAACACATGGCGAGTCGTGTTCTGCCTTCTGCTGGGGCCTGAGTCTCACTCGCAAAAAGCTTTGGACTCCCTCGCAGGGCTCTCACGCACGCACACAACAAAATGCTTCCCCACCCTCTGGAGTGGCTGTTTTAGCTGAAGCATGGATTGTCTACCAAGTTTTTCCTTCGAGTTAGGTGGTTGTCTTTAAGCCTGCACGCACACCCGGGGCAACGGTACTAGCCCCATAACCATGGTGTGAGCGCAGAGCTGCCTTGTGTACCGGCCTGTCCCTCCCCCGATTTTCCGAAATGGAACCCGTCCTCAGGCTCTCACCCACAGTACACCCTAAAGTGCTTCCTCCCACACAGAGGTCGACGGTACCTAAAGCACGGTTTCTCTAGTGTTGTTTCTCTGAGTTAGAATGCTAGCGATTAGACTTCCATACAAAAGTGGGGCCGCAGTGCTAGCTTCATGAAACAAGTGGGGAGTCGTGTTCTGCTTTCTTCCGGGGCCTGAGTCTCACACAGAAAATGGTTTTGGACTCAGCTGCAGGGCGCTCACCCTTGCACACAGCAAAATGCGTCCACCCTCAGGCATGGCTCTTTTAGCCGAAGCAGGAATTCTCTAAAGAGTTGTTCCCTTGAGTTAGGTGGTTGGCTTTAGGCCTGCAGGCACCCCCGGGGCAAGGGTACTAGCATCAGAAACAAGAGGTGAGTTTAGAGCTCCCTTCCACCCCGGCCTGTTTCTCACTCCATTTCACGTATGGGACCCTTTCCCGGTCTCTCCTACAGGAGCACTGTAAAATTCCTCCGTCTTCAGGAACGGCAATGTTACAGAAAGGGCAGTAACTATACACCATTGCTTCGTGGCCTTAGTAGCCTGGTAGGCGAATGAGCTGCAGCTGGGATTCTTTACAGGCTTGTTCCTTCCAAGGCAGTGTTGAGCACGGAGCATTCCAAGCACACATGGAGCAGTAGTGTTAGCTTCAGGTAGCAAGATCTGAGTCCAGAGGTGCCTTCTGCCCGGAACGGTTTCTCCCTCGGTTTCACGTATGGAAACCGTTGCCCAGGCTCTCACCCACGGTACCCTGTATACTGCTTCCTCCGCCTGGAGGTCGACAGTAACTAAAGCACGATTTCTCTACACTGTTGTTTCTTTGAGTTAGAACGCTAGTGATGAGACTTCCATGCAAAAGTGGGGCCGCAGTGCTAGCTTGATGAAACACAGGGGGAGTCGTGTTCTGCCTTCTGCTGGGGCCTGAGGCTCACTCGCAAAAAGCTTTGGACTCCCTTGCAGGGCTCTCATGCACGCACACAACAAAATGCTTCCACCCTCACGAGCGGCTGTTTTAGCTGAAGCATGGATTCTCCACCGAGTTTTTCCTTCGACTTAGGCGGTTTTCATGAAGCCTGCACACACACCCGGGGCAACGGTCCTAGCCCCATAGCCATGGTGTGAGTTGAGAGCTGCAGCCTGGCCTGTCTCTGGCCTGTCTCTCCCTCGATTTTACGAAACGGAACCCGTCCCCAGGCTCTCACCCACAGTACACCCTAAACTGCTTCCTCCCACACAGAGGTCGTCGGTAGCTAAAGCACGGTTTCTCTTCAGTGCTGTTTCTCCGAGTTAGAACGCTTGCTATTAATGTCCACAATAGCCAAACTGTGGAAAGAGCCAAGATGTCCATCAACAGATGAATGGATAAAGAAGATGTGGTGTATATATATATATATATATATATATATATATATACACAATGGAATATTATGCAGCCATCAAAAGGAATGAGATATTGCCATTTGCAACAACGTGGATGGAACTGGAGGGTATTATGCTGAGCGAAATAAGTCAGACAGAGAAAGACATGTATCATATGACCTCACTGATAGGAGGAATTCTTAATCTCATGAAACAAACTGAGAGTTGCTGGAGTGGGGGGTGGGGTGGGAGGGATGGGGTGACTGGGTGATGGACACTGGGGAGGGTATGTGTTCTGGTAAGCGCTGTGAATTGTGCAAGACTGTTGAATCTCAGATCTGTACCTCTGAATCAAATAATGCAATATATGTTAAGAAAGAAAAAAAGAAGAAGAAGAATGTAGCAGGAGGGGGAGAATGAAGGGGGAGAAATCGGAGGGGGAGAAGAACCATGAGAGACGATGGACTCTGAAAAACAAACTGAGGGTTCTAGAGGGGAGGGGGGTGGGAGGATGGGTTAGCCTGGTGATGGGTATTGAGGAGGGCACGTTCTGCATGGAGCACTGGGTGTTATGCACAAACAATGAATCATGGAACACTCTATCTAAAACTACTGATGTAATGTATGGGGATTAACATAACAATAAAAAAAATTTAATAAAAAAAAAAAGAACGCTTGCTATTAGACTTCCATGCAAAAGTGGGGCCGCAGTGCTAGCCTCAGGAAACAAGTGGGGAGTCGTGTTCTGCCTTCTGCCGGGGCCTGAGTCCCACACGGAAAATGGTTCTGGACTCACTTGCAGTGCGCTCACGCATGCACACAGCAAAATGCGTCCACCCTCCGGCATGGCTACTTTAGCCGAAGCAGGAATTCTCTACAGAGTTGTTCCTTTGAGTTAGGTGGTTGGCTTTAGGCCTGCAGGCACCCCCGGGGCAAGGGTACCAGCCTCAAAAACAAGAGGTGAGTTGAGAGCTGCCTTCCGCACCGGCCTGTTTCTCACTCCATTTCACGTATGGGACCCTTTCCCCGGGCTCTCATACACGAGCACTGTCAAATTCCCCTGGCTTCAGGAACGGCAATGTTAACTAAAGCGCAGTAACCCTATAGCATTGATTCTTGGTGTTAGTAGCCTGGTAACTAGGCATCCAGGCACACAGGGTACAGCAGTGCTAATCTCCTCAAACAAGAGGTGAGTCCACAGCAGCCTTCCTTCCAGGCCTGCTTCTCACTCCGAGTTACGTTTAGGTTCCATTTCTCATGCGTTCACAAAAACACACAATAGATGAAGTGCACGCTCAGGAAGGGCGATCTTTGCTGAGGCACGGGTCCTCTGCACTTTTGTTCCCTTGCGTTGGGTGCATGGCACTTAGGACTCCACGCACACACGGGAGAGCCGATGTAGTTTCCCGAAACAAGAGTTGAGTCGATAGCTGCCTCCTGCCCATGCTTATTTCTCCCTCGGAATTCTGCTGGGACTCCTTCCCCAGGTTTGCACTCAAGCAGAGTTGAAAATGCTGCCACCCTGTGGAGAGGCGAATGAGCTGAAGCTGGGATTCTTGACCGGCTTCTTTCTGCCAAATCAGTGTGGAGCACTTGGCATTCCTATGCACACATGGAGCGGTAGTGTTAGCTTCAGGTAACAAGAGCTGAGTCGAGAGGTGCCTTCTGGCCCGGACTTCTTCTCCCTCGGTCTCACGTAAGGAACCCGTTCCCCAGGCTCTCACCCACGGTAGCCTGGAAACTGCTTCCTCCCTCAGAGACGTGGATGGTAGCTAAAGCACGATTTCTCTACCGTGTTGTTTCTTCGAGTTAGAACGCTAGCGATTAGACTTCCATGCGAAAGTGGGGCCGCAGTGCTAGCTTGATGAAACACATGGCGAGTCGTGTTCTGCCTTCTGCTGGGGCCTGAGTCTCACTCGCCAAAAGCTTTGGACTCCCTCGCAGGGCTCTCACGCACGCACACAACAAAATGCTTCCCCACCCTCTGGAGTGGCTGTTTTAGCTGAAGCATGGATTGTCTACCAAGTTTTTCCTTCGAGTTAGGTGGTTGTCTTTAAGCCTGCACGCACACCCGGGGTAACGGTACTAGCCCCATAGCCATGGTATGAGTGGAGGGCTGCCTTGTGTACCGGCCTGTCTCTCCCCCGATTTTACGAAATGGAACCCGTCCCCAGGCTCTCACCCCCAGTACACCCTATACTGCTTCCTCCCACAGAGGTCGACGGTAGCTAAAGCACGGTTTCTCTACAGTGTTGTTTCTCCGAGTTACAACGCTAGCGATTAGACTTCCATGCAAAAGTGGGGCCGCACTGCTAGCTTCATGAAACAAGTGGGGAGGCGTGTCCTCCCTTCTCCCGGGGCCTGAGTCTCACACGGAAAATGGTTTGGGACCCCATTGCACTTCTCTCACGCAGGCACACAGCAAAATGCTTCCAGCCTCAGGAATGCCTATGTTCGCTGAAGCAGGAATTCTCTACAGAGTTGTTCCTTCGACTTAGGTGCTTGGCTTTAGGCCTGCAGGCACACCCGGGGCAACTGCACTAGCCTCGTAAACAAGAGGTGAGTTGACAGCTGCCTTCTGCACTGGCCTGTCTCTCCCTCGATTTTACCTATGGAACCTGTCCCCAGGCTCTCACCCACAGTGCAGCGTAAACTGCTTTCTCACACAGAGAGGTCGACGGTAGCTACAGCACGGTTTCTCTACACTGTTGTTTCTTCGAGTTTGAACGCTAGCGATTAGACTTCCAGGCAAAAGTGGGGCCGCAGTGCTAGCTTGATGAAACACATGGCGAGTCGTGTTCTGCCTTCTGCTGGGGCCTGAGTCTCACTCGCAAAAAGCTTTGGACTCCCTCGCAGGGCTCTCACGCACGCACACAACAAAATGCTTCCCCACCCTCTGGAGTGGCTGTTTTAGCTGAAGCATGGATTGTCTACCAAGTTTTTCCTTCGAGTTAGGTGGTTGTCTTTAAGCCTGCACGCACACCCGGGGCAACGGTACTAGCCCCATAACCATGGTGTGAGCGCAGAGCTGCCTTGTGTACCGGCCTGTCCCTCCCCCGATTTTCCGAAATGGAACCCGTCCTCAGGCTCTCACCCACAGTACACCCTAAAGTGCTTCCTCCCACACAGAGGTCGACGGTACCTAAAGCACGGTTTCTCTAGTGTTGTTTCTCTGAGTTAGAATGCTAGCGATTAGACTTCCATACAAAAGTGGGGCCGCAGTGCTAGCTTCATGAAACAAGTGGGGAGTCGTGTTCTGCTTTCTTCCGGGGCCTGAGTCTCACACAGAAAATGGTTTTGGACTCAGCTGCAGGGCGCTCACCCTTGCACACAGCAAAATGCGTCCACCCTCAGGCATGGCTCTTTTAGCCGAAGCAGGAATTCTCTAAAGAGTTGTTCCCTTGAGTTAGGTGGTTGGCTTTAGGCCTGCAGGCACCCCCGGGGCAAGGGTACTAGCATCAGAAACAAGAGGTGAGTTTAGAGCTCCCTTCCACCCCGGCCTGTTTCTCACTCCATTTCACGTATGGGACCCTTTCCCGGTCTCTCCTACAGGAGCACTGTAAAATTCCTCCGTCTTCAGGAACGGCAATGTTACAGAAAGGGCAGTAACTATACACCATTGCTTCGTGGCCTTAGTAGCCTGGTAGGCGAATGAGCTGCAGCTGGGATTCTTTACAGGCTTGTTCCTTCCAAGGCAGTGTTGAGCACGGAGCATTCCAAGCACACATGGAGCAGTAGTGTTAGCTTCAGGTAGCAAGATCTGAGTCCAGAGGTGCCTTCTGCCCGGAACGGTTTCTCCCTCGGTTTCACGTATGGAAACCGTTGCCCAGGCTCTCACCCACGGTACCCTGTATACTGCTTCCTCCGCCTGGAGGTCGACAGTAACTAAAGCACGATTTCTCTACACTGTTGTTTCTTTGAGTTAGAACGCTAGTGATGAGACTTCCATGCAAAAGTGGGGCCGCAGTGCTAGCTTGATGAAACACAGGGGGAGTCGTGTTCTGCCTTCTGCTGGGGCCTGAGGCTCACTCGCAAAAAGCTTTGGACTCCCTTGCAGGGCTCTCATGCACGCACACAACAAAATGCTTCCACCCTCACGAGCGGCTGTTTTAGCTGAAGCATGGATCCTCCACCGAGTTTTTCCTTCGACTTAGGCGGTTTTCATGAAGCCTGCACACACACCCGGGGCAACGGTCCTAGCCCCATAGCCATGGTGTGAGTTGAGAGCTGCAGCCTGGCCTGTCTCTGGCCTGTCTCTCCCTCGATTTTACGAAACGGAACCCGTCCCCAGGCTCTCACCCACAGTACACCCTAAACTGCTTCCTCCCACACAGAGGTCGTCGGTAGCTAAAGCACGGTTTCTCTTCAGTGCTGTTTCTCCGAGTTAGAACGCTTGCTATTAATGTCCACAATAGCCAAACTGTGGAAAGAGCCAAGATGTCCATCAACAGATGAATGGATAAAGAAGATGTGGTATATATATATATATATATATATATATACACAATGGAATATTATGCAGCCATCAAAAGGAATGAGATATTGCCATTTGCAACAACGTGGATGGAACTGGAGGGTATTATGCTGAGCGAAATAAGTCAGACAGAGAAAGACATGTATCATATGACCTCACTGATAGGAGGAATTCTTAATCTCATGAAACAAACTGAGAGTTGCTGGAGTGGGGGGTGGGGTGGGAGGGATGGGGTGACTGGGTGATGGACACTGGGGAGGGTATGTGTTCTGGTAAGCGCTGTGAATTGTGCAAGACTGTTGAATCTCAGATCTGTACCTCTGAATCAAATAATGCAATATATGTTAAGAAAGAAAAAAAGAAGAAGAAGAATGTAGCAGGAGGGGGAGAATGAAGGGGGAGAAATCAGAGGGGGAGAAGAACCATGAGAGACGATGGACTCTGAAAAACAAACTGAGGGTTCTAGAGGGGAGGGGGGTGGGAGGATGGGTTAGCCTGGTGATGGGTATTGAGGAGGGCACGTTCTGCATGGAGCCCTGGGTGTTATGCACAAACAATGAATCATGGAACACTCTATCTAAAACTACTGATGTAATGTATGGGGATTAACATAACAATAAAAAATTTAATAAAAAAAAAAAGAACGCTTGCTATTAGACTTCCATGCAAAAGTGGGGCCGCAGTGCTAGCCTCAGGAAACAAGTGGGGAGTCGTGTTCTGCCTTCTGCCGGGGCCTGAGTCCCACACGGAAAATGGTTCTGGACTCACTTGCAGTGCGCTCACGCATGCACACAGCAAAATGCGTCCACCCTCCGGCATGGCTACTTTAGCCGAAGCAGGAATTCTCTACAGAGTTGTTCCTTTGAGTTAGGTGGTTGGCTTTAGGCCTGCAGGCACCCCCGGGGCAAGGGTACCAGCCTCAAAAACAAGAGGTGAGTTGAGAGCTGCCTTCCGCACCGGCCTGTTTCTCACTCCATTTCACGTATGGGACCCTTTCCCCGGGCTCTCATACACGAGCACTGTCAAATTCCCCTGGCTTCAGGAACGGCAATGTTAACTAAAGCGCAGTAACCCTATAGCATTGATTCTTGGTGTTAGTAGCCTGGTAACTAGGCATCCAGGCACACAGGGTACAGCAGTGCTAATCTCCTCAAACAAGAGGTGAGTCCACAGCAGCCTTCCTTCCAGGCCTGCTTCTCACTCCGAGTTACGTTTAGGTTCCATTTCTCATGCGTTCACAAAAACACACAATAGATGAAGTGCACGCTCAGGAAGGGCGATCTTTGCTGAGGCACGGGTCCTCTGCACTTTTGTTCCCTTGCGTTGGGTGCATGGCACTTAGGACTCCACGCACACACGGGAGAGCCGATGTAGTTTCCCGAAACAAGAGTTGAGTCGATAGCTGCCTCCTGCCCATGCTTATTTCTCCCTCGGAATTCTGCTGGGACTCCTTCCCCAGGTTTGCACTCAAGCAGAGTTGAAAATGCTGCCACCCTGTGGAGAGGCGAATGAGCTGAAGCTGGGATTCTTGACCGGCTTCTTTCTGCCAAATCAGTGTGGAGCACTTGGCATTCCTATGCACACATGGAGCGGTAGTGTTAGCTTCAGGTAACAAGAGCTGAGTCGAGAGGTGCCTTCTGGCCCGGACTTCTTCTCCCTCGGTCTCACGTAAGGAACCCGTTCCCCAGGCTCTCACCCACGGTAGCCTGGAAACTGCTTCCTCCCTCAGAGACGTGGATGGTAGCTAAAGCACGATTTCTCTACCGTGTTGTTTCTTCGAGTTAGAACGCTAGCGATTAGACTTCCATGCGAAAGTGGGGCCGCAGTGCTAGCTTGATGAAACACATGGCGAGTCGTGTTCTGCCTTCTGCTGGGGCCTGAGTCTCACTCGCCAAAAGCTTTGGACTCCCTCGCAGGGCTCTCACGCACGCACACAACAAAATGCTTCCCCACCCTCTGGAGTGGCTGTTTTAGCTGAAGCATGGATTGTCTACCAAGTTTTTCCTTCGAGTTAGGTGGTTGTCTTTAAGCCTGCACGCACACCCGGGGTAACGGTACTAGCCCCATAGCCATGGTATGAGTGGAGGGCTGCCTTGTGTACCGGCCTGTCTCTCCCCCGATTTTACGAAATGGAACCCGTCCCCAGGCTCTCACCCCCAGTACACCCTATACTGCTTCCTCCCACAGAGGTCGACGGTAGCTAAAGCACGGTTTCTCTACAGTGTTGTTTCTCCGAGTTACAACGCTAGCGATTAGACTTCCATGCAAAAGTGGGGCCGCACTGCTAGCTTCATGAAACAAGTGGGGAGGCGTGTCCTCCCTTCTCCCGGGGCCTGAGTCTCACACGGAAAATGGTTTGGGACCCCATTGCACTTCTCTCACGCAGGCACACAGCAAAATGCTTCCAGCCTCAGGAATGCCTATGTTCGCTGAAGCAGGAATTCTCTACAGAGTTGTTCCTTCGACTTAGGTGCTTGGCTTTAGGCCTGCAGGCACACCCGGGGCAACTGCACTAGCCTCGTAAACAAGAGGTGAGTTGACAGCTGCCTTCTGCACTGGCCTGTCTCTCCCTCGATTTTACCTATGGAACCTGTCCCCAGGCTCTCACCCACAGTGCAGCGTAAACTGCTTTCTCACACAGAGAGGTCGACGGTAGCTACAGCACGGTTTCTCTACACTGTTGTTTCTTCGAGTTTGAACGCTAGCGATTAGACTTCCAGGCAAAAGTGGGGCCGCAGTGCTAGCTTGATGAAACACATGGCGAGTCGTGTTCTGCCTTCTGCTGGGGCCTGAGTCTCACTCGCAAAAAGCTTTGGACTCCCTCGCAGGGCTCTCACGCACGCACACAACAAAATGCTTCCCCACCCTCTGGAGTGGCTGTTTTAGCTGAAGCATGGATTGTCTACCAAGTTTTTCCTTCGAGTTAGGTGGTTGTCTTTAAGCCTGCACGCACACCCGGGGCAACGGTACTAGCCCCATAACCATGGTGTGAGCGCAGAGCTGCCTTGTGTACCGGCCTGTCCCTCCCCCGATTTTCCGAAATGGAACCCGTCCTCAGGCTCTCACCCACAGTACACCCTAAAGTGCTTCCTCCCACACAGAGGTCGACGGTACCTAAAGCACGGTTTCTCTAGTGTTGTTTCTCTGAGTTAGAATGCTAGCGATTAGACTTCCATACAAAAGTGGGGCCGCAGTGCTAGCTTCATGAAACAAGTGGGGAGTCGTGTTCTGCTTTCTTCCGGGGCCTGAGTCTCACACAGAAAATGGTTTTGGACTCAGCTGCAGGGCGCTCACCCTTGCACACAGCAAAATGCGTCCACCCTCAGGCATGGCTCTTTTAGCCGAAGCAGGAATTCTCTAAAGAGTTGTTCCCTTGAGTTAGGTGGTTGGCTTTAGGCCTGCAGGCACCCCCGGGGCAAGGGTACTAGCATCAGAAACAAGAGGTGAGTTTAGAGCTCCCTTCCACCCCGGCCTGTTTCTCACTCCATTTCACGTATGGGACCCTTTCCCGGTCTCTCCTACAGGAGCACTGTAAAATTCCTCCGTCTTCAGGAACGGCAATGTTACAGAAAGGGCAGTAACTATACACCATTGCTTCGTGGCCTTAGTAGCCTGGTAGGCGAATGAGCTGCAGCTGGGATTCTTTACAGGCTTGTTCCTTCCAAGGCAGTGTTGAGCACGGAGCATTCCAAGCACACATGGAGCAGTAGTGTTAGCTTCAGGTAGCAAGATCTGAGTCCAGAGGTGCCTTCTGCCCGGAACGGTTTCTCCCTCGGTTTCACGTATGGAAACCGTTGCCCAGGCTCTCACCCACGGTACCCTGTATACTGCTTCCTCCGCCTGGAGGTCGACAGTAACTAAAGCACGATTTCTCTACACTGTTGTTTCTTTGAGTTAGAACGCTAGTGATGAGACTTCCATGCAAAAGTGGGGCCGCAGTGCTAGCTTGATGAAACACAGGGGGAGTCGTGTTCTGCCTTCTGCTGGGGCCTGAGGCTCACTCGCAAAAAGCTTTGGACTCCCTTGCAGGGCTCTCATGCACGCACACAACAAAATGCTTCCACCCTCACGAGCGGCTGTTTTAGCTGAAGCATGGATCCTCCACCGAGTTTTTCCTTCGACTTAGGCGGTTTTCATGAAGCCTGCACACACACCCGGGGCAACGGTCCTAGCCCCATAGCCATGGTGTGAGTTGAGAGCTGCAGCCTGGCCTGTCTCTGGCCTGTCTCTCCCTCGATTTTACGAAACGGAACCCGTCCCCAGGCTCTCACCCACAGTACACCCTAAACTGCTTCCTCCCACACAGAGGTCGTCGGTAGCTAAAGCACGGTTTCTCTTCAGTGCTGTTTCTCCGAGTTAGAACGCTTGCTATTAATGTCCACAATAGCCAAACTGTGGAAAGAGCCAAGATGTCCATCAACAGATGAATGGATAAAGAAGATGTGGTATATATATATATATATATATATATATACACAATGGAATATTATGCAGCCATCAAAAGGAATGAGATATTGCCATTTGCAACAACGTGGATGGAACTGGAGGGTATTATGCTGAGCGAAATAAGTCAGACAGAGAAAGACATGTATCATATGACCTCACTGATAGGAGGAATTCTTAATCTCAGGAAACAAACTGAGAGTTGCTGGAGTGGGGGGTGGGGTGGGAGGGATGGGGTGACTGGGTGATGGACACTGGGGAGGGTATGTGTTCTGGTAAGCGCTGTGAATTGTGCAAGACTGTTGAATCTCAGATCTGTACCTCTGAATCAAATAATGCAATATATGTTAAGAAAGAAAAAAAGAAGAAGAAGAATGTAGCAGGAGGGGGAGAATGAAGGGGGAGAAATCGGAGGGGGAGAAGAACCATGAGAGACGATGGACTCTGAAAAACAAACTGAGGGTTCTAGAGGGGAGGGGGGTGGGAGGATGGGTTAGCCTGGTGATGGGTATTGAGGAGGGCACGTTCTGCATGGAGCACTGGGTGTTATGCACAAACAATGAATCATGGAACACTCTATCTAAAACTACTGATGTAATGTATGGGGATTAACATAACAATAAAAAAATTTAATAAAAAAAAAAAGAACGCTTGCTATTAGACTTCCATGCAAAAGTGGGGCCGCAGTGCTAGCCTCAGGAAACAAGTGGGGAGTCGTGTTCTGCCTTCTGCCAGGGCCTGAGTCCCACACGGAAAATGGTTCTGGACTCACTTGCAGTGCGCTCACGCATGCACACAGCAAAATGCGTCCACCCTCCGGCATGGCTACTTTAGCCGAAGCAGGAATTCTCTACAGAGTTGTTCCTTTGAGTTAGGTGGTTGGCTTTAGGCCTGCAGGCACCCCCGGGGCAAGGGTACCAGCCTCAAAAACAAGAGGTGAGTTGAGAGCTGCCTTCCGCACCGGCCTGTTTCTCACTCCATTTCACGTATGGGACCCTTTCCCCGGGCTCTCATACACGAGCACTGTCAAATTCCCCTGGCTTCAGGAACGGCAATGTTAACTAAAGCGCAGTAACCCTATAGCATTGATTCTTGGTGTTAGTAGCCTGGTAACTAGGCATCCAGGCACACAGGGTACAGCAGTGCTAATCTCCTCAAACAAGAGGTGAGTCCACAGCAGCCTTCCTTCCAGGCCTGCTTCTCACTCCGAGTTACGTTTAGGTTCCATTTCTCATGCGTTCACAAAAACACACAATAGATGAAGTGCACGCTCAGGAAGGGCGATCTTTGCTGAGGCACGGGTCCTCTGCACTTTTGTTCCCTTGCGTTGGGTGCATGGCACTTAGGACTCCACGCACACACGGGAGAGCCGATGTAGTTTCCCGAAACAAGAGTTGAGTCGATAGCTGCCTCCTGCCCATGCTTATTTCTCCCTCGGAATTCTGCTGGGACTCCTTCCCCAGGTTTGCACTCAAGCAGAGTTGAAAATGCTGCCACCCTGTGGAGAGGCGAATGAGCTGAAGCTGGGATTCTTGACCGGCTTCTTTCTGCCAAATCAGTGTGGAGCACTTGGCATTCCTATGCACACATGGAGCGGTAGTGTTAGCTTCAGGTAACAAGAGCTGAGTCGAGAGGTGCCTTCTGGCCCGGACTTCTTCTCCCTCGGTCTCACGTAAGGAACCCGTTCCCCAGGCTCTCACCCACGGTAGCCTGGAAACTGCTTCCTCCCTCAGAGACGTGGATGGTAGCTAAAGCACGATTTCTCTACCGTGTTGTTTCTTCGAGTTAGAACGCTAGCGATTAGACTTCCATGCGAAAGTGGGGCCGCAGTGCTAGCTTGATGAAACACATGGCGAGTCGTGTTCTGCCTTCTGCTGGGGCCTGAGTCTCACTCGCCAAAAGCTTTGGACTCCCTCGCAGGGCTCTCACGCACGCACACAACAAAATGCTTCCCCACCCTCTGGAGTGGCTGTTTTAGCTGAAGCATGGATTGTCTACCAAGTTTTTCCTTCGAGTTAGGTGGTTGTCTTTAAGCCTGCACGCACACCCGGGGTAACGGTACTAGCCCCATAGCCATGGTATGAGTGGAGGGCTGCCTTGTGTACCGGCCTGTCTCTCCCCCGATTTTACGAAATGGAACCCGTCCCCAGGCTCTCACCCCCAGTACACCCTATACTGCTTCCTCCCACAGAGGTCGACGGTAGCTAAAGCACGGTTTCTCTACAGTGTTGTTTCTCCGAGTTACAACGCTAGCGATTAGACTTCCATGCAAAAGTGGGGCCGCACTGCTAGCTTCATGAAACAAGTGGGGAGGCGTGTCCTCCCTTCTCCCGGGGCCTGAGTCTCACACGGAAAATGGTTTGGGACCCCATTGCACTTCTCTCACGCAGGCACACAGCAAAATGCTTCCAGCCTCAGGAATGCCTATGTTCGCTGAAGCAGGAATTCTCTACAGAGTTGTTCCTTCGACTTAGGTGCTTGGCTTTAGGCCTGCAGGCACACCCGGGGCAACTGCACTAGCCTCGTAAACAAGAGGTGAGTTGACAGCTGCCTTCTGCACTGGCCTGTCTCTCCCTCGATTTTACCTATGGAACCTGTCCCCAGGCTCTCACCCACAGTGCAGCGTAAACTGCTTTCTCACACAGAGAGGTCGACGGTAGCTACAGCACGGTTTCTCTACACTGTTGTTTCTTCGAGTTTGAACGCTAGCGATTAGACTTCCAGGCAAAAGTGGGGCCGCAGTGCTAGCTTGATGAAACACATGGCGAGTCGTGTTCTGCCTTCTGCTGGGGCCTGAGTCTCACTCGCAAAAAGCTTTGGACTCCCTCGCAGGGCTCTCACGCACGCACACAACAAAATGCTTCCCCACCCTCTGGAGTGGCTGTTTTAGCTGAAGCATGGATTGTCTACCAAGTTTTTCCTTCGAGTTAGGTGGTTGTCTTTAAGCCTGCACGCACACCCGGGGCAACGGTACTAGCCCCATAACCATGGTGTGAGCGCAGAGCTGCCTTGTGTACCGGCCTGTCCCTCCCCCGATTTTCCGAAATGGAACCCGTCCTCAGGCTCTCACCCACAGTACACCCTAAAGTGCTTCCTCCCACACAGAGGTCGACGGTACCTAAAGCACGGTTTCTCTAGTGTTGTTTCTCTGAGTTAGAATGCTAGCGATTAGACTTCCATACAAAAGTGGGGCCGCAGTGCTAGCTTCATGAAACAAGTGGGGAGTCGTGTTCTGCTTTCTTCCGGGGCCTGAGTCTCACACAGAAAATGGTTTTGGACTCAGCTGCAGGGCGCTCACCCTTGCACACAGCAAAATGCGTCCACCCTCAGGCATGGCTCTTTTAGCCGAAGCAGGAATTCTCTAAAGAGTTGTTCCCTTGAGTTAGGTGGTTGGCTTTAGGCCTGCAGGCACCCCCGGGGCAAGGGTACTAGCATCAGAAACAAGAGGTGAGTTTAGAGCTCCCTTCCACCCCGGCCTGTTTCTCACTCCATTTCACGTATGGGACCCTTTCCCGGTCTCTCCTACAGGAGCACTGTAAAATTCCTCCGTCTTCAGGAACGGCAATGTTACAGAAAGGGCAGTAACTATACACCATTGCTTCGTGGCCTTAGTAGCCTGGTAGGCGAATGAGCTGCAGCTGGGATTCTTTACAGGCTTGTTCCTTCCAAGGCAGTGTTGAGCACGGAGCATTCCAAGCACACATGGAGCAGTAGTGTTAGCTTCAGGTAGCAAGATCTGAGTCCAGAGGTGCCTTCTGCCCGGAACGGTTTCTCCCTCGGTTTCACGTATGGAAACCGTTGCCCAGGCTCTCACCCACGGTACCCTGTATACTGCTTCCTCCGCCTGGAGGTCGACAGTAACTAAAGCACGATTTCTCTACACTGTTGTTTCTTTGAGTTAGAACGCTAGTGATGAGACTTCCATGCAAAAGTGGGGCCGCAGTGCTAGCTTGATGAAACACAGGGGGAGTCGTGTTCTGCCTTCTGCTGGGGCCTGAGGCTCACTCGCAAAAAGCTTTGGACTCCCTTGCAGGGCTCTCATGCACGCACACAACAAAATGCTTCCACCCTCACGAGCGGCTGTTTTAGCTGAAGCATGGATCCTCCACCGAGTTTTTCCTTCGACTTAGGCGGTTTTCATGAAGCCTGCACACACACCCGGGGCAACGGTCCTAGCCCCATAGCCATGGTGTGAGTTGAGAGCTGCAGCCTGGCCTGTCTCTGGCCTGTCTCTCCCTCGATTTTACGAAACGGAACCCGTCCCCAGGCTCTCACCCACAGTACACCCTAAACTGCTTCCTCCCACACAGAGGTCGTCGGTAGCTAAAGCACGGTTTCTCTTCAGTGCTGTTTCTCCGAGTTAGAACGCTTGCTATTAATGTCCACAATAGCCAAACTGTGGAAAGAGCCAAGATGTCCATCAACAGATGAATGGATAAAGAAGATGTGGTATATATATATATATATATATATATATACACAATGGAATATTATGCAGCCATCAAAAGGAATGAGATATTGCCATTTGCAACAACGTGGATGGAACTGGAGGGTATTATGCTGAGCGAAATAAGTCAGACAGAGAAAGACATGTATCATATGACCTCACTGATAGGAGGAATTCTTAATCTCAGGAAACAAACTGAGAGTTGCTGGAGTGGGGGGTGGGGTGGGAGGGATGGGGTGACTGGGTGATGGACACTGGGGAGGGTATGTGTTCTGGTAAGCGCTGTGAATTGTGCAAGACTGTTGAATCTCAGATCTGTACCTCTGAATCAAATAATGCAATATATGTTAAGAAAGAAAAAAAGAAGAAGAAGAATGTAGCAGGAGGGGGAGAATGAAGGGGGAGAAATCGGAGGGGGAGAAGAACCATGAGAGACGATGGACTCTGAAAAACAAACTGAGGGTTCTAGAGGGGAGGGGGGTGGGAGGATGGGTTAGCCTGGTGATGGGTATTGAGGAGGGCACGTTCTGCATGGAGCACTGGGTGTTATGCACAAACAATGAATCATGGAACACTCTATCTAAAACTACTGATGTAATGTATGGGGATTAACATAACAATAAAAAAATTTAATAAAAAAAAAAAGAACGCTTGCTATTAGACTTCCATGCAAAAGTGGGGCCGCAGTGCTAGCCTCAGGAAACAAGTGGGGAGTCGTGTTCTGCCTTCTGCCGGGGCCTGAGTCCCACACGGAAAATGGTTCTGGACTCACTTGCAGTGCGCTCACGCATGCACACAGCAAAATGCGTCCACCCTCCGGCATGGCTACTTTAGCCGAAGCAGGAATTCTCTACAGAGTTGTTCCTTTGAGTTAGGTGGTTGGCTTTAGGCCTGCAGGCACCCCCGGGGCAAGGGTACCAGCCTCAAAAACAAGAGGTGAGTTGAGAGCTGCCTTCCGCACCGGCCTGTTTCTCACTCCATTTCACGTATGGGACCCTTTCCCCGGGCTCTCATACACGAGCACTGTCAAATTCCCCTGGCTTCAGGAACGGCAATGTTAACTAAAGCGCAGTAACCCTATAGCATTGATTCTTGGTGTTAGTAGCCTGGTAACTAGGCATCCAGGCACACAGGGTACAGCAGTGCTAATCTCCTCAAACAAGAGGTGAGTCCACAGCAGCCTTCCTTCCAGGCCTGCTTCTCACTCCGAGTTACGTTTAGGTTCCATTTCTCATGCGTTCACAAAAACACACAATAGATGAAGTGCACGCTCAGGAAGGGCGATCTT